>NC_069659.1:10023522-10325227 GCF_027244095.1 Hemicordylus capensis
CATGGGAGTCTCTACCTGCAGACTGGCATGTAGAGTCTCAGATCCATGTTTCGTGTTGCTCTGGAAATTAGGCCTGGAACCTGGCTGGCACTATTCAAGAGGTAGTGATGGAAGAAGCTGGACTGTTCCATTTCGGACTACAAGTGGAGGGGAAATCCTTAATTAATTATTTATTTTTATAGCGCAGCCACTGGCTCCGTCAAATCCCCAATCCCCACATGGATGAATGGGGATTTGAACTCAGGTTTCCATGGACCTCATCCAAAACTCTGTGCTGTTGCGACCACCACCTTCACAGTGGCTGCCAGACCGCGCTTCCTGGTGGCTGTGGGAACGGAGGGTTGCCATATCCCCCTTCCCCTCAAAAAGATGTTATAGTGTTGCATTATCCTTCAGAGGGGCATTATTTGGAAGGAAATTATGGCCCCCATGTAAGTTCCCCACATACCCCCACAACAAAATGTGGAATGCTCCCCCTATGGCACCCTCTATGAATGAAGCAGCAAAATGGAGATGGACCATTTTGGCTCAACCCTAGCTCCATACTGAGAGGTCATCAGTGCTCAGAGAGGCGGCTGTGCTCCCTGTCTAGAGGTGAGCTTTCTGGAATTACCTTGCAGCTTTTAGATGCAAGGTAATTCCAAAGATTACCTTGGAATCACAGGAACATTTGGTGTTTTGTCTTGCCATCCCAAGAATATTGCTGTCCTTACATTGTCAGAGAATTCACACATTCTATGTTCAGTGCACGAACCATCTGTGTACAGTGCACACACACACAGGTCTGTACACATCCACAATGCACACACAGTTGTACACTCAGCAACACGGGAAGCTGCTCTATACCAAGTCAGACCCTGGATCCATCTAGCTCAGTCTTCTCTATACCAGGTCTGCTCAGTTTAGCACACACACCCCTCACTGTTTTTGGACTACAACTCCCATAATCTCCAGCCACAGTGGCCAATAGCCAGGGATTATGAGAGTTGTAGGCCAACATCTGCTGGAGGGCCGAAGTTGAGCAGCCCTGGTCTACATGGTCAGGCGACTCTCCAAGGTTTCAGGCAGGAGTCTCTCCCAGCCACCCCTACCTAGAGGTGCTGTTAGAGACTGAATGTGGGGCCTCCTGCATGCAAACTAAACCATAGCCCCATCCCCTCAGGGGGATATCTGACAGTACTGGCATGTAGCCACCCATCCAAATGCAAACCAGGGTGGATCTTGCTTAGCAAAGGGGACAATTCATACTTGCTGCCACAAGACCAGCTCTCCTCCCCATCTTGCTACCTGTACTGTGCACTGAGGGGGCCTGTACCCAGATTCATTTTTAAAAGGAAAGTATGTCATTCATATGAGAGAGAGAGAGAGAGAGAGAGAGAGAGCAGACAGAGCAGACACCTGAATGCATGTTTAATGTAATGCTGAAGAGAGCTACAGTGTGGGCAGGATTCAGGGTTGCGTCGTTTCCCCGCAATCAAGGGGCATAGAGTGGTAGATGCAGCCAGCAAGGTGGTCAATTGTTTCCCAAGTGCACTTCACCTCCTGTGCCATGCACAGGGGTGTCCCATCCCAGATTATTTCTTGTTTACACAGTCAGATGACTGACTGTGTAAACAAGAAATAATCTGGGATGGGACACCCCTGTGCATGGCACAGGAGGTGAAGTGCACTTGGGAAACATTTGACCACCTTGCTGGCTGCATCCACTCCTGTACCATGCACAGAGGTGTCCCATCCCAGATGATGATGATGATGATTAATTATTAATTTGATTTTTATACCACCCTTCCAAAAATGGCTCAGGGCAGTTTACACAGAGAAATAACAAACAAATACGATGGCTCCCTGTCCCCAAAGGGCTCACATTCTAAAAGAAACACAAGATAGACACCAGCAACAGTCAGTGGAGATCACTATGTAGATCACTCGTATTTATTTATTAAAATTTTCTTATATACCGCCTCCTCCAAAGACTCTAGGCAGTGAACAACAAAACCAATAACCATTAAAATAAAATAATAATAATTAAAGGCAAACACTTGGTGAACCAGGTGGGTCTTAAGAAGGGCCTTAAAAGCAGCCATGGAGGGGGCTGAATGAATCGGCGGGGGGGGGAGGAGCTCCAAAGAAGAAGGTAGGCCAGAGAAAGCCCTCTTATAGGCCCAGGCACCATGCACTACACCAGGGCCTGGGACACCAAGGAGGGCCAGCTGAGAAGACCTCACAGGTCAGGATACAACTGGCCGAGAGAGGCGATCCTGGAGATATACATGACACCTTATTAGCCGCATATAACATGCACCACATCCAAGCATCCATGAGAGTGAGCACCAAAATGTTCATATTGCAGCTAATGATCCAAGAACATACATACCTTCATCAGAGTCTGATCACTAGTCTGTAAAGTTATTATCACATAGGAAGCTGCCTTCTACTGAGTCAGACCATTGATCCATCATCTGGCTCAGTATGCTGGCAGCAACTTCTTTGAGGTTGCAGGCCTGAGTCTCTCTCAGCCCTGTCTTGGAGATGCTGCTGAGCAGGGAACTTGGAACCTTCTGCATGCAGGTGCTCTTCCCAGAGTGGCCCCAGATCTTACAGTGCTCGGAC
The DNA here is from genome assembly GCF_027244095.1 of Hemicordylus capensis. Lineage (NCBI taxonomy): Eukaryota > Metazoa > Chordata > Lepidosauria > Squamata > Cordylidae > Hemicordylus > Hemicordylus capensis. Next base: position 10,026,133 of record NC_069659.1, read on the forward strand.
CTGCTACATGCAAAGAACCTAAGCAAAGCCCTGCCTGATCAGGCCAGGATGATGGATCCAGTCCAGCATCCTGCCTCACACAGTGGCCAGCCAGGTGCATCTGGGAAACCCGCAAGCAGGGGGAAAGAGGGCCACCGCCCCCTCCCACTGGTGTTCAGGGTCCTGACCCCGATACAATAGCTGGATGCTCTTTTGCTAAGCTGCGGCCCCATCCCCTTGCTACCTGAGATTCTTAAACCAAAGATGCCAAGGATTGAACTGGGGTGGGAGGTTGTAAGGAAGGTATGTTCTTCCTCTGCTATGGCCCTTGCCGCCTTGAAGTACAAGCAATACATCAACCAGTTCTCAGCTGAAACCTCAGTCCGCTATGGAATTGGCTCTTGCCACGGGAGGACTTGGGAACCTGCTGAGCCTTCCCAAGGCCACAAGACAAACAGCTAGAGAAGTTCACAAAATACTTTCCTTTGCTCCTTTGCAAATGCCCCCAGTAAGAGAGGCGGCCGTCGCATCAGACAACACAGCTGCACTGGCAGACTCTTACAGCATGAGCTTTTTCTGGGCTCAGAGCCAGAAACACCCACCAAAGCTACTTGCAAGCTCTAATGGGCCTTGCGTATCCTGCTTATCTCTGTGTGGCAGGGTGTGTAGGAGTCGCCACCAGCAAGCGCGCGCACACACACACACACACACACACACACACAGAGAGAGAGAGAGAGAGAGAGAGAGAGAGAGAGAGCATCCACACGCTGCATTCACAATAGGATCATAGAATTTTAGTGGGAAGGGACCTTGGAGGGCTTATAGTTCAGCCCTGCTGACTGCTCCACCTACAGGTAAAACAGTGGAATTATCACTTTGAGCAACTGCCCAGAGGTGTGTCCCTTAGGAACATAGGAAGCTGCCATATACTGAGTCAGACCATAGGTCCATCTAGCTCAGTACTGTCTACACAGACTGGCAGCGACTTCTCCAAGGTTGCAGGCAGGAATCTCTCTCAGCCCTATCTTGGAGATGTTGCCAGGGAGGGAGCTTAGAACCTTCTGCTCTTCCCAGAGCGGCTCCATCCCCTGAGGGGAATATCTTGCAGTGCTCACACATCAAGTCTCCCATTCATATGCAACCAGGGTGGGCCCTGCTTAGCAAAGGGGACAAGTCATGCTTGCTACCACAAGACCAGCTCTCCTCCCATGAGGTGTACCCCAAACCACAACTCCCCTCCAGTCACCAGAACCTACGTAGTCACCTTTTACGTTCTGGGTGTAGACTACTAAGCAGTCACATCCTGATGCCCTAATAATAAGAATTATTTACTTATTTATTATATTTGTACACCACCCCAAACTTCCATCTCTGGGCAGTTGACAGCTGACAACGTAACAACAACAACTTTGTTAGCCTCCCCATAACAAATTATTATGGGGTTCACAATAACAGCAAAAAAAAAAAAAAAACCCAACTCAAACACACTCAATACATAAAACAAGACAAATTAGAGTGCAAAACATTTTTAAATGGTTTAGAGAGCCTGAGTGAACAGAAAAGTCTTCATCTGGCATCTAAAAGAACAAAGTGACGGCACCAGGTGAGCCTCACTGGGGAGGCTGTTCCACAGACATGGTGCAACCACCAAAAGGCCCCCTCCCTAGTCACCACCCACCTCACCTCGTTTGAGGTGCTTACTTGGAGCGAGGCCTCCGAAGAAGTTCTTAAGGTCCAGATCGGGACATATGGGGAAAAGCACTCTCTCAGATAATCCAGTCCCAAGACATTTAGGGTGCTAAAGGTTAAAACCAGCACTTTTGAATTGGGCCTGGCGTGCGTGCATGCGTCTGTCTGTCTGTGGTATGGGTATGTAGAGGTCAGTCTACATACCCATACAAAAATAAAGGAGATTTATCAGACTGCGCAAACCATCGCACAATATCCTTAATTTCACACGCTAGCAAAAAAATGCTCAGGATCAGCCAATGCAGATTAGAGCCCTACGTGGAAAGGGAAGTGCTGGATGTTCAAGCTGGTTTCAGAAAAGGCCGAGGAACAAGAGACATCATTGCTGATGCACGCTGGATAACTGAGAAAGCCAAAGAATACCAGAAAGAAGTCGATATGTGCTTTATTAACTACAGAAAAGCCTTTGAATGTGTCAACCATGTCCAGTTGTGGAATATCCTTAGGAAAATGGGTGTCCCAGAACATCTCATTGTTCTCATGAGAAACCTATACACAGGACAGGAAGCCACAGTCCAGACAGAACATTGTGAAACAGACTGGCTCCAGATAGGCAAAGGAGTAAGACAAGACTGTATACTTTTTCCTTATTTATTCGACTTAGATGCTGATCATATATACTGAGAGAAGCTGGATTGGAAGAAGATGAGCATGGATTTAAAGCTGGAGGAAGAAACATCAATAACCTGCACTATACTAATGACACCACTCTGATAGCTGAGAATGTGGATGATCTGGAAGCTCTAGTAATGAAAGTCAAGGAGCACAGTGAAAAAAATGGGACTACGACTAAATGTAAAGAAGACTAAACTAATGACAACGGGTACAGCAACCAGCCTCAGAACTGATAAGGAAGGCATTGAAATGGTGGATAGCTTCTGCCTTTTAGGATTGACCATCAACAGTAAAGGATCCAGCAGTCAAGAAATATGCCACAGACTAGCACTTGGTAGTGTTACAATGAAGGCCTTGGAAAGGATATTTAGATGCCATGTCTACAAAGTTTAGAATTGCTTAGATAGTGGTTTCCCCCATGACACTCTTTGGATGCGAAATCTGGACTTTGAAGAAGCAAGATAGAAAAAGCATTGATGTTTTTGAGCTTTAGTGCTGGAGAAGACTTTTGAGGAGACCATGGACAGCCAGGAAAACAAACAAATGTATCACAGAACAAATCAATCCAGAATTTTCACTCGAGGCGCAAATTACCAGGCTCAAACTATCATACTTCGGACACATTATATGAAAACCCAGCTCCCTTAAGAAGTCCACAATGCTGGGAAAAGCTGAAGGAAAGAGAAGACGACGATGACCAGCAGCAAGGTGGATGGGCTCGATTACAGCAGCAATGAATGAACCACTGAGAGAGCTTAAAGACCAAGTTGAAGACAGATCATCCTGGAGAGAATCTAGCTATGTGGTCGCTAAGGGTCGACATCGACTTGACGGCACTTCACACTCTCTCTCACACTCACACACACAGAGCAAAAAGGTACAAGACAATGGTTCCCTGTCCCAAAACGGCTCACAAAAATGACAGCAGCAAATGAAGACTCTAGGGCTGTTCTCATGATGATAAATAGGGTAGGTGAAGAGCCAAGATCAGGAGCTGTGCAGGCTGTCATTTTATGTTCATGTGTGAGTCAAATAGAAGGCTGGGAGGCACCAGCAATGATTTTCTGATAAGCGGCAGCTGGGTAGGACAGCTTTCCCTCCTACTGCATTCAGCAGCTACGTACAGCTTCTGGGTAGGATGGAGCCCTCAGACTCAACGGCCGCTTAGCACACCGCTGGCAGCCCCTACCTTGTTTTTAGTTCACACATGAGCAGAAAACAGGAGCATGCCCAGGTCCTGAGCTCAGGTAGGATGCAACTCCTACTGTTCCTCATCATGTGGACTGGCCCACTACGTTGGATGGAAGAGACACAGAAGCTCTCGCCCTGAAAAACAGCAGAGAACCACCACTGTAACAGGCACATCTTTGCCCACTAAGCCATGGTTAAATGCTGGTATTCAGAAACAAAAAGGCAGGACAACACATGTGGGTTCTGTTTCCATTTTATTGAAGAAAGAGTAAAACTGAGAGCAAGTTCTCATGTGAAAAGTTGTTTGATCTGTATAACAAATGCAAGCAGATCTTTTTCTGCTTCAAATGCATGTTTGGTTTTCCCACAGAGAAAAATAAATACCTGTATGCCACAGTCCGTGTATGGCCACTGTTTCTATCACCACTCCGTCCCATTTTGCTTTTCCTCCTCGAGGCCCTTGCAGGCTGCCAGAGATGGCCACTGGGCAGCGTTTGCTGGTGGGCAGCCTGTGGTGGGGACAGGTTACCCCTTTAAAAGACAGGCCATTTATACTTTCAAGGCCCCAAGAAGAGAGAGAATGGGGCTGGTGCCTTTCCCAAGGAAACAGCAACCACTTGCCAAAGCAAGCTTCAGCTTCTCCTTGATGCAGAGCTGCAGAGGACATTGGAACCACAGCATGTTCAGTTTCGAGGCAGATCACACAACCCCAGATGGAGGAGGCCTCATTTTAGAGCTTGTGGGGCAGCTTTAAGGTGCACCAATTCTTTGTAACAAGGATTTTCAAACTTGGGCCCCCAGAAGTTGGTGGACTATACTCCCATTATCCCCTGCCACGATGATGTGAATTGTAGTCCACCAACCTCCAGAAACCCACATTTGAGAACTCCTGCTTTATGAGGAAAGGCACCACAAACACAAACTCAGCAGCAGGGAGGTTTTAAGGCCAGATCTACCAATCCCAAATGGGGAGGGACACACTGGCTGGCCTCCACCATTGGCCAGAGGGCCACTGGGAAGCTGCACCACCTCCGTCAAAGTGAGAATCCTGGCAAGGGAAGATCGGCCTGGTCCCAACTGGATATCAATACCGACTGACAACTCACCAGTCCATTCCAATGTTGTCAAACTGATCTCCTCCTCTACTCCCCCCCCTTTGTGCATCTTGTCTGTTTAGTTTGCAAGCAAAACTGCTCCGTTTTTTAAAAGGAAGGCAGGCGGTTTTGTTGTGCTGCAGCCTTGACGATCTCCTACATATCTGTCCCATCCGCATTTAAAACTCTTTTGATCTCTTCCGGTAATCCCGTCAATTAAAATAAGAGAGGGAGAAGGTCTTTCAACTACGGCTTCAGCGTCTGGCAGGCTTGGGCATGATATAGACCTTGACTGGCTTGCTGAAAGGGATGGTTCCTTCAATGCCGTTCTCAGACTGCGGGAGAAACTCCATGCTGTCTCCCCAGGCGGGCCGCGAAAGCCTCGTGTTTGCTTTGTTTCTGTCAGAACTGTATGCCAATAACAGCCGCACTTCAATTTGACAGGGCTCTGCAGAGGAGAGATTCAAGGGACAGAAAAAGGAAACAAGCTCTCATCTTTGCTTCAGCAGTGTCCGCATGACCAATAAGAATCAGACCCACATCCCACCCTCCAAATAGTCCAGAAATGAAGCTTGCTGGTGGCTGACTGCATGCAGAGGCGGAAGGAGTTTAATATGGATTTATCCAATTGTGAGACTCCAAATGTGGTCGTGGTCAAGAAGCCATTTGGAAAAGTAGCATGATGGTCCATTTGCACAACATCTTTGAAAGGTGTTGCACAAGAATACAGGAAGAGATTGGTCAAGGTCAACACAAGCCAGCAAATTTCATATCTGGAAAAGGCTGGTACTTGCCATGTTCTGACTCATCAATACTGCAGACCAGGATGGTTTGCAAGAGCAGTACTGGTGTTCAGTAAAGTCAAGAAGCCAGGAAGTCATTTACTTTTAACAAAGGGGTTCTCAAACTTGGGCCCCCAGGTGGTGTATCCGAGGATGACAGGGGTTGGAGTCCAGAGTCACCTGAAGACCCAAGTTTGATAGCCCTTGCTTTAACATTTTTAGGATGGCAGAATAGGACTTGCCTACTCCACTGCCAGCAGAAGTTCAGCAGATGTGTGGGAGGTGGTGCAAAGCCTTCTCAGTGGTGGCTCCAATTCTGTGGAATGCTGCCTTCCCTGATGGCAGCCCACCTGACTCCTCTCTGCTTTCATTTCAATGTAGCTGTTCTCACAACCCTAAACTGGGTTGGAGAACAGTCCAGTCAGAGTAGGAGAGCCCAATCCAAATCCAAAGTGTGTGCTCCCAATCAGCAGTCATGTGTTTGCAAATATCAGGAGAGAAGGAGGAGGAGGAGAGAGATCACGTTGGAGGTGGGAGCTGGGTAGGACAGCTTTCACTCACCCTCGATAAAATTCTGGGGACAGAATGTGGGTTGGCCACAGTGTTCCCTGTAACAGGGATTCCCAGGTATTGTTGACTATAACTCCCAGCATCCCCAGCTGCAAGTGCCTCCACTGTTACAGGGAATCACTGTTACAGGGAACACTGGTTGGCCGTTCCTGTCCTAACCAGCTCCTGTTCCCACTCGGTCACTCTCTCCTCCTGTTACAAACCCCAGTCCTTGTGGGCCTTTCCTCAAACCTCCATTATGATTTTATTCACCTATCTTCAGTCTAAATACAGGCATCATTCAGTCCAAAGAAAAACAGTGACAAGATGACCTTTCTTCAAGAAGACTGAACTTTGGACTTAGGAACATAGGAAATTGCCATATACTGAGTCAGACCATTGGTCTATCTAGCTCAGTATTGTCTTCACAGACTGGCAGTGACTTCTCCAAGGTTGCAGGCAGGAATCTCTCTCAGCCCTATCTTGGAGATGCCAGGGAGGGAACTTGAAACCTTCTGCTCTTCCCAGAGCAGCTCCATCCCCTGAGGGGAATATCTTGCAGTGCTCACACATCAAGTCTCCCATTCAGATGCAACCAGGGCAGACCCTGCTTAGCTATGGGGACAAGTCATGCTTGCTACCACAAGACCAGCTCTCCTCTCCTTGTTGAGAATCATGAATGACTTGTTGAGAATCATGAATGGCCTTGATGAATACAAGCTGTGACTTCAAAGAGCTAGACTAGAAGAGAATTCCATATCCCCTGCTAGCTGCATTTCATGTACATAGGAACATAGGAAACTGCCTTATTCTGAGTCAGACCATTGACCCATCTAGCTCAGTACTGTCTTCACAGACTGGCAGCGGCTTCTCCGAGGTTGCAGACAGGAATTTCTCTCAGCCCTATCATGGAGATGTTGCCAGGGAGGGAACTTGGAACCTTCTGATGCTCTTCCCAGAGCAGCTCCATCCCCTGAGGGGAATATCTTACAGTGTTCACACTTCTAGTCTCCCATTCATTTGTAACCAGGGCAGACCTTGCTTAGCTAAGGGGACAAGTCATGCTTGCTACCAATGCTTCTACGCCATAGCGTAGTTACTCTGCATAGTATAGCGTAGTTACTATGGGTAGTTACTATCAGTTACTATGTTACGTATATCATTCTGTAAAAAAAAAGCTCCATTATAATCCTCTCCCTTTCGCACCCCATCTCCCCCTCTTACACCTATGCCAATGGTTACTGAAAATAACACAGGGGCCAGGAAGGAAGAGAGCAACTGCTGTGGCATTCAATGCTTATCAATCAAGGCCGAAGACCAGGAGGAGAGAAGATGAAAGCTGAAATAACTTTTGAGACATCCGACATCAGGCCAGGGGGTGCCGGAGAGAAGGACTGGAATGCAAAGACATCACAATACCGGAGGATGAGAAGGAAACAATAACATCTAAGATCAGAATCCTGGAGGCTGGGGTAAAAGATGGCACGTTGGCACCTTTGACAGACACAGAAACTGACCGTCCCCCAAAGACCATCAAAGGTGAAGAATCTAAGACTTTGGGGTCCAAGGCCGATCATCAGAGGGCAGGTCCTCTCCAATGCTGTAGCATTCCTTGCACTCTGGCTTTGTGTACACACACACACCCCTACCTTTTCACCACACTCTACCATCTTGAATGCCAGGAGAATCAGCAAACTAGCCATTTCCTGATTCCCTGCCACCAGGTAACTAATTTCCCCCCTTCCTTCCACCCCCCACCCCTGCTTCTCCTCCGTTCCTCTCCACCTTCCATCCTTTCCTATCTCTGGCTAAACAGACTTCCTTATAGTTAGATTAGAAGCTGCCGCCTTTCAGAGCTCTTTCCTTGCTGTACTTCTGGGCATATTTCTTCAAGTAAAGTGATAAAGCACAACTTTGGCCTGGTTTTCTGGGTCTCCTTTATTTCCCCCTAAAAATTCAGGGAAGAAGCACCTAGGCCCCAAATAAGGTGCAATACCCTTGAGATGTTGTTGACTGGTGAAGCCCCATCAGTCTCTTGAGCCGGGCAGAACCTCCCATGCTGGGAGCAGCACCCCAAGAGTCTTAAGAGCTGGGAGCTATCGTCCAACTGGCAGTATTGGTAAGGCTCCCCTGTATCCCAGTTGGCCGGGCAGAACCACCTCTACTGGTGAAGTGCCGGGTCGGGCAGAACTTCCCCTGCTGGGAGCAGCACCCTGTAAGCCATGGGAAGGGTTATAGTCCAACAGGTCAAGCGCAACACCCCATGATCCTTGGGACCAAGGACCCTGACCCAAGAGCTCATAACACTCCTCCCTTGATCTTTGCAGACACACAACTGCCGATCAGGAGCGTGCACAGATCTCCTACCCTCGCTGGGGGCTTCTCCGACCCTATTGAGGGTCCTGAAAACAGCCCCGACCCCTCATAAGAACTTGCTTGTTCTGGAAAACCTTTGGGGGAGGCTGATGTTTTATTAATTCTGGGGGGCCTGTATTGTCCTGCTGATTGCTTTATCCTCTCTGCTGGATAGGTTGGCTAGATTTTAATTGCCTGTTAAATGTCGGCGTTTTCTGAGTTTCAGTATTGTTCATTTCCTTTTTGTGATTGTAAGCAACTGGGATTGATTATTCTAAGGAAAGAAGGATAAAATTAAAATAAGTATATATTTTAAACTCTGAATTTCCTTTTTTAAAAAGACAGTGTCCTATGGCACCGTAATGTTTACTGTGGCATAAGCGGGGGTGCAAACATCTAGTTGCCATTAGCAACATAAAAACGGAGCCCAGCAATTTGCTTCAAAAAAACAGCAGGTTGCTGGGGCTTTCCACCGTGTGGTGCCAGAAACCTTTTTAATATGCTAGAAGAAGGGTTTTCAAACTTTGGCCACCAGATGTTGTTGGACTACAACTCCCATCATCAGGCCAAGTCGCTTCTCTAAGTGGGTTCTTGACAGGGGTGAGACCACCTTAAGTGGTGCAGCGGGGAAATGGCTTGACTACTACGCCAGAGGTTGCCAGTTCGAATCCCCGCTGGTATGTTTCCCGGGCTATGGGAAAACACCTATAACGGGCAGCAGTGATATCGGAAGATGCTGAAAGGCATCATCTCATTCTGCACGGGAGATGAAAATGGTTAACCCCTCCTGTATTCTACCAAAATAAAACCACAGGGCTCGTAGGTGCCAGGAGTCAAAAATCGATCTGAGGGCACACCTCTTATCCATGATGCTACCCTATACCTCTGTCTAAAGTTTGGAACTGGTTGAAACTTTTATCTTCCACTTCAGGCAGGGTATTTTCTAGGACTTGAGAGAATCTATCTATGAGAGTCGACATCAACTTGACAGCACTTAATCAATCAATCAAACTTCTAGGAGACTTGCATAGGAACACAGGAGCTTTCTACTGAGTCAGACCACTGGTCCCTCTAGCTCAGTATTGTCTTCACAGACTGGCAGCAGCTTCTCTAAGGTTACAGACAGGAGTCTCTCCCAGCCCTATCTGGAGATGCCAGGGAGAGAACTTGTAACCTTCTGCATACAAGCAGGCAGGTGCTCTTCCCAGAGTGGCCCCATCCCCAATGAGAAATACCTTACAGTGCTCACTTTTAGTCTCCCCTCCAAATGCAAACCAGGCTCGGCCCTGCTTAGCAAAGGGAGCAATCCATGCTTGCCTCCACAAAACCAGCTCTACCTCCCATAGTTATGCAATAAAACCAGTGGTCTTCATTGTAAAGCCTGAGGGCCAGTGGCAACCCACATCAACCCTAAGTGCAGCCCCTGACTAACTGTTTCCTGGGCCTGGGTGAAGCTTCAACCAAAGCGGAATACTCTGCACAGTCCCTCTGGCACCACATGGAGACACCCACTCTCACTGTGCTGTGCCTTGCCCAGCGCAGGCAGGAAGGAGTTCCTTTCACGAAAATGGAGCCCTCTTGATCCCCTGCACCACCTTGGAAGACGTACACAGAGTGCTGAGAAGTACAGCCCTTCCCAGCACTTTCCCCACACAGCTCCCTCTCTCCCTCCCCCTCTCTCAAAGAGCCTCCCAACACCGTGTGGAGGCCAGCAGAGAGGGAAGCAGCTCTCAACAGTTGGCAGTTCTTTGGCCAAAGTGGCCCCTGCTTGAAAAATAGTGAAGATCACAGCAATAAATCATATCTGTGCCAGACATTTGGTTTTGGGTTGCTTGCTACATTGGTAGTGCTGCCGCCTTCTTCCACCTGAGGAATGAAGCCAGAGAACCCACAAGGCTTGGAGAAGCCGCTGCCAGTCTGTGAAGACAATGCTGAGCTAGATAGACCAATGGTCTGACTCAGTATATGGCAGCTTCCTATGTCCCTAAGGCTTAAGTATTGCTCGGCTGAAGCCTATACAATGCAGACGTTTCTGTGTAGAGAAAAAAAGATGTCTCGAGGCCAGATTCCTCCTTACCTGTCCAGGCAGTATGCGAGAGGTAAACCTGGGTAATTAGCCGGTGCCTTCCTGGACCAGGATTTCGGAAGTCAGACGGTTTAGGATGGATCACTTGTGCCTGCCCATCAGGATACAATACCTAGAAGAGAAGTAGAAGATCTGTCACACCTGGAACCTAGTAATAGCATACAACTCCACCAGCTTCCTCTCTGAAACAGAATATAGAAAAACAGGTTGCCTACCTGTAACTGACGATCTGGTAGAGATCCGTTGATATCCTTAAGAATGGGTTCTGCGCCTGCTCCGGAACCGAGTGGTAGCCAACCCTGAGCTAGTCAAAGCGCCCAAGCCATGCCTTCAAGGCGTGGCTGAGGCGTGAAATCCCTCAGTTCTTGGACGACCGCCGTGGAGGGCGATCATCTATCAGGTAAGTTCATCCATGAGGTATATTAGAGTGAACAGAAGGAGGCCGCACACCTGTACACACATAGAGGCAGCACTACTGCAGAGGGGAGGTAGGGAGGGTCTTATGGATATCGACGGATCTCTACCAGATCATCAGTTACAGGTAGGCAACCTGTTTATCTGGTTCGAGATCCATCGATGCCCATAAGAATGGGTGTTTAGCAAGCTCCATTAAGAGGAGGGAGCAGTAGTAGCAAAGGTAACACCTGTTTCAAAACACTTCTCCCAAAGGAAGCCTCCGCAGCAGAGCGTACATCTATGGCGTAGTGCTTTACAAAGGGGGTCTCTGAGGACCAGGTGGCTGCTTTGCAGATGTCCTCAAAGGCCACTCTGGAAAGGTGTGCAGCAGAAGAAGCATGAGCCCTGGTGGAGTGGGCTTTAATAGCTTCCGGAGGAGACTTGTGTTGTAGATTATAGGTAAGCAGAATGAGTTCCACCAACCATCTTGACAATCTTTGCCGCGAGATTGGGAAACCTTTAGTCAGACCTTTATAGGATACGAAAAGTCGGGTAGACAATCTGAACCCCTTAGTACGGTCCATGTAGTACAGAAGGGCACGACGTACATCCATGGCATGCAGTGAATGCTCAAGAGCAGAACCAGGATTCCTGAAGGTTGGTAAGATGATTTCCTGGTTTAGGTGGAAATTAGACACAACATTAGGTAAAAACGAGGGGTCCAGACGCATGCGGACTTTGTCTGGATAAAAAATCGTATAAGGGGAATCAACCCTGAGGGCTGTGAGTTCACCCACACATCTAGCAGTGGAAATGGCAATCAAGAAGGCTGTCTTCCAAGAAAATAACCTTAGTGGAGAGGAGGCCATGGGTTCAAAGGGAGCCTTGGTTAATGATGACAGGACTAATGACAGGCTCCATGGTTCCACTGGCAGCTTGATTGAAGGGTAAACATGCGTAAGACCTTTTAGGAAGGCCTTGCTCAATGAGTGTGAAAATAACATACATACATCGCTCCTCGGGTGATATGAAGAAAGGGTGGCTAAATGGACCTTTAGAGACACATTAGCTAGACCCTCAGATTTAGGAGTCGTGAGGTACTGCAGAATCTCACGGACTGAAGCTTTTTTAGGCAGGAATCCTTTGGTACGTGCGTAGGCTTTAAACTGGCACCATTTTCTTTGGTAGTTTCGGCGTGTGGATTCCTTCCACTGATTAAGCAGAATATGGTTCAACAGACTATCTGCCATACGGTCAGGCGGAGGGGTTAGGACGTCTGGATTTAGAATGCGACCCTTGTCCTGAGTGAGTAGATCTTGTCGGAGAGGCAAGTGTTCGTAGCAGTTCTTTGCCAGTCTGCGTACCTGTGGAAACCAGGATTGCCTTGGCCACCACGGTGTCACTAGGATGCAGTTGGTTGGTTTGGACAGCAGACGAGCCACTACTCTGGAAATTAGCGGTAAGGGTGGAAACATGTAAGGGGTCTCCAGAGACCAATCTAGCTGAAAAGCATCCCCGAGAGACTGAGGGTCGTGGCCCGCTCTTGAGCAGAAGCGGTTGCATTTCGTGTTCATGGAGCAAGCAAAGAGGTCTATAGTCGGTCTCATCCATTAGTCGAAGAAGGGAGTATGAAGTTACTGGAATCGGTTCCAGATGTGATTTCTTCCAATTTATCTCGACACCCAGGTCCTGAAGGAGATCCACCACATAGAGGATGTGTGAAAGTAACTCATTTTTGTCTTGTGCGGTCAGGAGCCAGTCATCTAAATAAGGATAGACTGAGACTCCCTTGGTCCGCAATCACTACTGTCATACATTTTGTAAAAACCCTCGGGGCGATGGACAGTCCGAAGGGCAATACATTGTATTGAAACACTTGGTTTCCGACGGTGAAACGTAAGTATTTGCAATGTCAAGGCATTATGTTGATATGGAAATAGGCATCCTTTAGATCCAGCATTGCAAGCCACTTCTCTCCCTGGAGCAGCGGAAGAATCTGTTGCAACGCCATCATAGGGAATTTCTTGACGCTGATGAACTTGTTCATGCAGTGGAGGTCCATAATGGGTCGAATGCCCCCGTCCCGTTTGGGGACTTGAAAATAATGTGAGTAGAACCCGTCCCGCCTGTCTGCCCATGACACTGGGGCAATAGCCCCTTTCTCCAATAGCTCCCCCACCTCTTGCCGCAATGCGTCTGAAGGAGGAGTGAGTCTCATTATCGAGAACCACGGTAGGGATCTGAATTCGATCGCATAACCAGCGGTTATAATCTTCAGGACCCAGCGATTTGATGTTATGAGGTGCCATGTGGGGGCATGGCTTGCCAGCCTGATGTTCGGCTGGGATGGCCGGATGGAATGAACTGTTGTTGGGACCCCCGCTGGCAGGAAAAGGGAGTTGAGAGGTGTCGATGGACAGTCTTGAATCTCAAAGACACTTCTGAGCGTCTTGCGATTTAGCATGCTGGGACTGAATGGCCTTTGCCTTCTGGTGGAAAGGGCGGCGCTGATGGGTAGAGTAGGGCCTCCTGAAGTCCCGTAGATCTTGGTTTCGGTAAGACAGACTGAATGTATTATAATTAGAGCGGAATCTAGAGGTAGTTGTTGAAGTAGACGTGTGTGCGGTAAAAGTCTTGGCGGTAAATTTAGACTTTTTTAGTTGTTCCATGGTTGAGTCAGTTTTGTCACTAAAAAGGCCGGTGCCATCAAAGGGTAACCCTTCTATCTTATCTCGCATATCTTGCTGCAGGCCTGTAGATCTCAACCAGGCAGCCTCCTCAAAGTAATCGCCGCTGTCATTGTGCAGGATTCACTTTCCACCAGGTGTTTGGCAATACTGAGTTGCCTGCGTGTCAGGTCCCCTGAATTCTCAAGGGTCTGACGGAATTTGGCCTTTAAGTCCTCAAAGGTTAATGAGTCCAGGTCTTTCTCAAGAAGTTCCCATAAGCCATGGGAATACTTAGCTGTGCAGGCAGCATAGTTAGCTACTTTTATAGAGAGACATGATGTTGAGTAGACCTTCCTCCCAATTAGGTCGAGCTTCCTGCCCTCTTTGTCGGGAGGGACAGTGTAGCACCTGCCGGACTTTGAGGCTGTGGCACAGTCGATGACTAAGGAATTAGGTGCTGGATGTTTAAGAAGGTATTCATTATCCTTGTCTTGAACTCTATAAAGACTCTCCAATTTCTTTGAAGTTGAAGTAGAGGTATGCAAGACCTCCCAGGTACATTTAGCGGCCCTGGTGATGACGGGCAACATTGGCAGAGCAACTGGGGCAGTAGTTTGTGACCTCAACATGAAATTATACACTGGATCGTCGATAGTGGCGAGCTGAGAACAAAGATCCAGACCCAAAGCTTCAGCCATTGATCTTATCTGTTTGTGGTAAGCCTTGAGTTCGTCATTAGGAGAAACGTAGGTAATTGGGGCTACATCCGTGGGAGGTTCTACAATCGAACTGTCATCATCAGGGTCTGATTCAAAATCAGACGAACCATAATGCTCCGATGGCGAGCTTCGTGGAGGCCTGTCCCCATCTGTTGGTATAGCGATTGTTTGTGTTCCTGCAGTAGCAAGAGTAGACGTTTTAGGGACAGTCTGGGTGGACACTGAACAAAAAGATACTACAGTAGTCTGAGATGCCTGCTGAAGGAGGACCAGGCGGGAGGTCTGGGTGGCCACAGTGACAGCAACGCTGATGGGACGGGCGTCCTGTGAAGGTGACACGGGTCTCCAGAGCCTGTTGCTCTCACAAACATAAGGAGCACCCGGGGAAGATGCACCCAGTGTGGTATGGCTGAAACCACACGTATGCCACGAGGTGAAGGGCTGGAGTTGGTCGGCTGGCAAAGAAACAGACAGGGAAGCAATAGCAGGAGATACGACATGTGGAGCAGGGTTGACATCAGCAGTGCGAAAACCTTTGAACGTCGACGCGGAGTGTGCACAAGAAGTAGAGTCCAGTAAGGAAAGTAGAGAACGTGTAGCCGATGGAAGATTCTCCTCAGCATCGACGTCGATGGTCTCAAAACTTGGTATCGGGGCTCGGTATCGAGGAGTCACCTGTGTCAACATGGAGAGGACCGGCGTATGCAGGGCGGGAGGCATTCTCAAAACAGCCTGTGGCGTTGAAGGAGAAGTCGAAGAGGCCAATGGTGTCGGAGCCGGGGAGAGCGAGCTGGCTAGTGGCATGGAGACCGATATTGACATTAACATCGGCGCCGAGCGAACGTTCACCAGTGGAGGCTCGACATCGAGCATCGTTACTGTAGACTGTTGCTAAGAAATCATAGCAGTCGTCGATGCCAAAAGATCGGTCGATGTTGAAGGTGCAGATATTGATGGCACTTCAGTCGGAAGATCTGGCATCGTAGGCTGCGCCGAGGAAGGCGAAGGTGTACGGTCCCGATGATCATCCTAGAGCCTTTGGCGCTTGTCATCAGGTGGAGGGGCATGGTCAGACCCTCGACGCTTAGCAGACTTTCCAGACTCTTCAGAGCGACAGGACTTGGAAGGAGACGAGGAAGAAGACGTCGACTTCGATCCCGATGCCGATCCGGAAGATCTCACTGATGTCGAAGGTTTTGTCAACGTCGATGTCGAGGGACGATCCTTTTTAGATGTCGAACTTGTCGATGTTGAGTTGTGACGCAAAGACTTATGCCTGTTCGAAAGCTAGGGAGGTGTCGATGTTGATCTAGGCACCAGTTCTGAGGGCGTTGCCAAAGTCGAGGGACGAGGAGTGCCCGGCGTCGAAGGACTGAGCACATCGTCATAAATCGCTGCCCGGAGACGGAGCGCCCGATTCTTCCGTTTCTGCTTCGAGAAGGACAGGCATATTTTACAAGTAGAGACATTGTGCTCCTCTCCGAGGCACAACAAACATAGGTTGTGAAGGTCTTTCGATGGCAATTTAGCCCGAAAGCCCTCACACCATTTAAATGATTTTTTCCTCAGCAGCCATATCGTGTCCTAAGTCCGTTCCGTAGTTAAAGCACCAGAGGTCGTCAAAGCCAGTCCAAGTCAAGAGCCAGAGAGTACGCCACACGTTCCGAATAAAAAAAACAGAGAAGGAAGTCAGCCAGTCCGAGTCAAAATCCAGGAAAAATTAGCAAAAAGGTTTGGATGAACTAACAAGAAGAGGAACTTTCCGACTACAGAGGCAGACCGTAGGTCCAAACGCAGAGGTGGTCGGAAAAGAACTGAGGGACTTTGCGCCTCAGCCACGCCTTAAATAGCACGCTGCAGCGTGGGGGCATGGCTTGGGCGCTTCGACTAGCTCAGGCATGGCTACCGCTCGGTTCCTGCACAGGCACAGAACCCATTCTTATGGGCATCGACGAATCTCAAACCAGATCAGGAGTCTCCTTCCACTCTGACCTCTGGTTCTAATGCTGGTTAGTTCCCCGGCCAACATTACTTTTCTTCTTGTTATTTACACCGGATTCACCAGAAGCTGAATTATTTAAATGTCTAAGCCCAACCACCACTGAGGCTTGGGTGAACGCAGAGATTCTCAACCTTGGGTCCCCAGATGTAGTTGGACTACAACTCCCATCATCCCCCCACCACAATGGCCAAGGGCAGGGGGTGATGGGAGTCAAAATACAACATCAGCTGAGGATTCAAGGTTGGGAACGCATGGTATAGGTCACCGGTTTTCAAACTGTATTCTGGAGAACCTTGGTGTCTATCAGTGAGAAGCTCAGTAATGCCACAAAGGCCACTGTGGCAGCGAATGCTGGAAGCTGTAGTCCAGGCGTAGTCAACCTTAGCCATAAATTGTGGCTGGAGAGGATGGGAGTTGTAGTTCAACAACAGCTGGGGACCCAAGGTCGAGAATTGCTGTGCTACCACAAGAATATGGTAAATACTCTTTTTGATATATATTTTTAAGTAAACTCTTCTAAAACTTATTTCACTTCTATTATGTTCCATAATACAAGTGTGTTAAAAATAAAATAAAATCCAGATGAAACCAACATAAACCCCACCTATTTAAGGTTGGCCTTGAGAGATACGTGGTTGACCACTGACAGAAACAGGATATTGGACTAAATGGAGCTTTGGACTGACCGAAGAGGTAATCCTGATCACCACTACCTGAACTTTAACTGTGCCCTGAGGATCCTGTACGTGTTCCAGGGTGGCATCGACATCTAATGCGACAACTAATCCTGAGGTGAATCGTAGTGGGTTGTCCGATTCTCCTGCTGGTTCAATAATGGTGGCTGTAGCCCTGTGGATCTGGGGGGAAGAGATGGTCATCATGTGATAAAGCAATAATCCAGGCATTCCTTACAGAAGCTCTTTTTTCAGTTTGAAACATGTATTCAGCCTCCACCCGTTAGTGGAGACAGCCGCAAAGGAGCTTTAGTTTGCTTGAAGGAATGGCTGCAGGAGTCCCCACAAAAAGCAAAGAATGCCACAAGGAAAAGCAAAGAATACAAGGCGCGCGCACACACACACACACACACACAAAAGCCACAAGTACTATTGATTATTTATTGGGGGCAAGGCATAGGCTTTATACTTCACTTCCACATAATCATAGAATATATTCAAAACAATTCTTAAAAGCAGAAAACTGATTAAAGCCAGGGGCTTTCAAACCAGGGTCCCCAGATGTTGTTAGACTAAGACTCCTGTCATTCCCAGCCACAAGGATCCCACAGCACAGTCGAAGGGAGGCACCACTTCAGCCACAGTGCACTCGTGCACCCGGTACGTCCGGCCGAGGATGGCAACGGAGCAGCAGGGAGGTATGCTGCTGTCCCAAGGGGCCTTGATACAATGGAGCGCCGGTTGGGGGAAAGTGGTGGGAGGGGTAAGTGCACCCTCCCCCACCCATAAGGGAGGACTCCTGCCGCCTCCGAAACGCGGAGGAGCAGTTCTGGGCACATCCCTATTTGGGAGTATATTCCAGAGTCCTGGGGCAGGCCTAGAGAAAGCCCAATTCTGAGTCATCACCAAAAGTGCTGGTGGCAATGCAACTGGACCTCCCACCATGATCTTAAGAAGTGGTGGGGTTCATGACGAGGGAGATGTTCCCTCTCAAATAGCCTAGACCCAAGCTGTACAGGGCTTTGGATGCAATAACCAGCATGTGGCCCAGAAACATATTGGCAGCCAGTGTAGGTTTCTTTTAGGATGTTGTCTTTTCCAGTAATCCCAGAGATCAACTTGGCTGCCGCATTCTGCACCAGTTGGAGTTTCCAGGCTACTATATGCACAAAGGCAGCCCAACATAAAGCACCCTGCAGTAGTCAAGCATGGATGTCACCAGCATATGGGCAGCTCACAAAGGAAAACAACTGAATAAAACATACAATTAAACATACTTTGAAACAAAAAGGTAGCTACAATAAAATACAGAAACATTTTAAGTTTTTTTAAAAAGGTCTGGGTGAACAGAAAGGTGTTACCTGGTGTTTAAAAGGAAGTGATGATGCCAGGCGAGCTTCACGGGGGGGGGGGGGGGCGAGGCTATTCCATAAACATAGTGCTATTGAAAGTAGTGGGGTAAGGTTACTTGTCCTTATACTTTCAGTGAGAGTACTCATGAGTAACAGTCTGAATGTATGCCAACGACTGGAGTAGCCTGTCTCACAATTGTAACATGTGTGTGTGTGTGTACACACACAGACACATCCACCAACACACATGCCAAAAATCTACGGGGTACCTGAGCTGAAGGTATAAGATAGAAGGCAGTTACAATTTTGGATTTTTGTTTTGTTTTGGGGTTTTTTAAAATGCAACTCCCTGATCTAATCGGTGTGTATGGAAAACTATAGTTATCACAACTGGGAGGTAAGAGAGGAAACTGGAATGCTTGAAGGGGATGGAGTGTATGAGCTTGAGGCATCCCCGCTGCCTGCCCCCCCGCCCATGATCAAACGGTTTTGCTGCAACACCCAAACTGCTCCAGCATCAGAGGACCGTTCTAGCACAGATTTCCAAAACACCTGATTTGTCTGCAAGAGACTAACCTTCTCTGGGAGAGGAAGGCGAAGGAAGGTACTCTGTCGCAATGTCGCCTGTAGGATCTTCACCACTTCGAAAGGTTTGGAGGTCACCAGTCTGGGCATCAGGTCCAGCAGTTTGTCCACAAAGCTATCTTGCATGTGAGGGAGCTCTGAAATGAAACATCTGTGAAGAAGTGAGGAAACAAGAAACAGAAATTGGTTGGTTAAGGCAAGGCTTCGTGCTCAAGCAACCAAAAGTTTTACTTTTCACCCATCACCTTTTTGGTAGCTGAAAAGAAATCATCAGAATTAACCAGGCAAAGGGGACAAGCAACACCCTTTATGTCCACCTCTACAGTGCTGAGAATCAATTAAAGACTTAATCGCAGATTAAAATTACACAGAGAAAAGTTACAGTACAGCCAAAGATAGACTTTAGGTCTGCTTTAGAAACCTATGCAGAAATAGGTACACTTGCTGCTCAGGTGATAATAGCTTGCCTTTTCCAGATTTGCTGAGAAAATCAGTATGGTTTTCAAGCAGCAGACTGCAGTCCTTTGACCAGACACTTCATAGAAGATGACAGATGTTAGTGCCTCTTTAATGAGGCACTTACCCACAACACCCTCCTAAATGCTAATTCTAGGGCAAAATCTGAATCAAACACTTGATGCAGCAACCCTGCTAGGCAGTTCTGAGTCTGATCAGTACCTGGATGGGAGACAACCTGGAAACCACATGTATACCAACTTGAGTTCCATCATGGAGGAAAGGAAGGATAACAGTTAAGGAAATTAAGTTCCAGATATGAGCCAGATGCCTTTCCTGGCTTTCTCTCATGCAATTTTAGATTGCAGTTTTATTACTTCTCTGAATTGCTTATATGTCTGCAAAATTGTATTTTTTAAATTTTTAATTTCAGAGGTTCCCAACCTTTGGCCATTGTGCTAACCCTTGATTTAAATCATATTGTTAACAGTCTTGAATAGAGAAAGATGGGATTCAAATGTTTAAAGTTAATTATATAACAAAAATTATAACACAAATTATATAACAAAGACTTATGTCTCGAGTAGAGTTGTGGTGGCCTGGAAAAAACCTGGAAAAATTGGAGGGGAGCAAGTATTTCTCAGTTTCCCCCACAAATGACTTTTTTAGTTCCCCCCACAAATAAAGTGGAAATATTGTGGGGGGAAATCGATTATGATGAATTATGAACTATTTTCTTTTGGAATTATGAATAAAATATTTAAGAAAAGGTGTTCAGATATGTTAATATAAGAAAAGGTGTTCTGGCCTTTACTTTCCTAAGCTTCTGACTAGGGATGTGCATGAAGTCTTCAGCGCCAGCGGGGTAGTATTTTAAGGGCGGGGGAGGGTGTACTCACTCCCCCACCTCATTTCCCCCGCCGGCGCTCTGTAAACTTTAAGCCCCTCGGGGCAGCAGCGTTCTTCCCTGCCCCCCCACCGCCGGCTGGAAGTAGCGCACGCGCGAACACAGCAGACGGGGACACATGTGCGCACGCTACTTCTGGCTGACGGCGGGGGGGACGGGGCAGCAGGGAGCAACGCTGCTGCCCCGAAGGGCTTAAAGTTTACAGAGCGCTGGCGGGGGAAATGAGGCGGGGTGGGTGGGGTGAGTACACCCTCCCCCGCCCTTAAAGTACTACCCCCACCGGCGCCGAATCCCCGCCCAGCGTCAAAACGTTTCGGAGGCCTTTAGAATGTTTTGGGCACATGCCTACTTCTTACTAGCTTCAGATTCCTGCATCTTCTACAGCTTGTGAAAGAAACTGTTCTGTGTGTGGAAATATACCAGATCAAGAAATAAAGCAACATGTGAAAAGGCAGAGAGGCTTGTCTCAATCCCGTTTTCATAAGTCATTAAGAGGATAAAAAATGAAGATCCGAAGAAGCAGAAGCTGCTGATAGTGATACAGTACTTCTAAATGTAATATACCAAACATGATACATGTTATGTGAAAAGCAGGTTATACAAAATAAATATTCCTAAAGAAACAATGTAACTTTAGACCTGTAAAGGGCGCTAGGAAAAAAAAGTATTGCATATGTTTCAATTCCCCCGCACCTGTCAAATTTCGGGGGCGGGTGGGGTTGGTTCATGACTTCAAAAGTTCTGGAAATTTTACATCTCTAGTCCCAAGACATATCTTGTGGAATTTATTTATTTCTAGATTTATATCCCATTCTTTCTCAGAGGAGTTCAGAACAGTGCACATGGCTATTGTTTATCCTCACAACAATCCTGTGAGAGAAGTGACTGGCCCAGAACCACCCAGTGAGTTTCATGGGTAGATATGAACTCAGATCTCCCCGGTCCTAGTCCAACATTCTAACCACAACGCCACACTGGCTCACCACAAATAACGGGTGTGGACTCTCCCATGATCTCTAGCCAACATGTTGTAAGTCACTATGGTGCAACATTTACTAAAGGAGTCCAGAATGTGATGGTTTTTGTGAAAATCTGAAAACCCGAGCTTTTACATAAGGAAAAACCTCATCGTTTCTAATCCCTGAAGGATGAGAAGATGGAGATTTTCATAAGAATGCTATTAAAACTATGCAAAAACCTCTCCAAACTGAGGTCCAGTTTTCACAAATATACATTGAAATGGTAAAGATGTCTCTGCACTGCAGGTGTGGGACATGTGGCTATATGCACCTCCATGCGAACAAACAAAAATCCTTGTGCTAAGGGCCAAACTCCTGTTACGTTAAGGATTTTAGTGACCCTTGAGTGGTTGGTTTTTGTTTCCTCAGCACCAGGGGACAGGGTGTGGATCGGGACCAGGACTGTAACAGGGGTAGGGGGAAGATTTAACCCTTTGCAGTCTTGATTAGATCCCCTTCCTGGCATCAGCAACAGGCAGATAGCAGAATAGACCTGAGTACATACGTACGTATACACACACACACACACTCTCTCTCACTCTTTTTGGAAGGAGGAAAAAAAAAAAGATGACATACCTTTGAAAAGAGTCTACTTCTTGTAAAAAAATTTCACACATGCCAAAGAGAGGTTCTACCCTGCAGTGAAGATATAACATCCACAATAATTATACAGATCTTTAAAAGGGGAATTTACCTCTGCCACAGTGATGCAGATATTTGATGGGATTTGAACAGGGGACTTTTCAGCTCACATTCGACTGTTAGGTTGACTAGTTTCCCATATTTATTTATTTAGTTAGTTGTTACATTTTATACCACAATCTCAAGGTCATTTATAAAACATTTAAGACTATAAAACACACAATAAAATATTAAAGTGCTATATAAAAATGCAAATCTAATTAAAAGTTAAAAACCAAAAACCAATAGGACCATAAAATACAGAGCAGCAGCAACAAAAACACCACTCATAAAAGCCTGAGTAAAAAGCCAAGATTTCACTTGCTTTCTTAAAAACTGTGATGGAGACTGAGGAGCAGATGCCCACTGGGAGATCATTCCAAAGTCTGGGGGCAATAACTGAAAAGGCCCTGTCCCGTGTGCATGACTGGCAAGCCTCCCTCATTGTTGGCACGTGGAGCAGAGACCCCTGCGATGGCTTTGTCAAGCGGGCAGAAACCCTTGGGAACACGCAATCCCCAGAAATCCAAGGTCCAAACTATTAGGGCTTTAAAGGTCAAAAACAGCACCTTGAATTGGAACTGGAAATAAACTGGCAGCCAACACAGCTCGTTCAAAATCAGTGCAATATGATTCTCCCGAATCACCATCCCCTTTCTCTACTGCTGCCTCTTATACTTGGAACCCACTCCCACAACATCTACATGCTAAAGTCCATTTCTCTTCCTTCAAAATTCTACTTTCCAAACTTTGGCACAACTCTTTAGCCCAGGAATTCCCAACCTCGAGTCCTCAGATGTCGTTTGACCACAAACCTCATCATCCCCAGCCACTCACCCACTGTGGCTGGAGATTATAGAATTGTAGTCCAACATCCAGGGACCGAAGTTTGAGGACCTCTGACTTTAAGCCTTCAGCACTGAAACCAAGTCTTAGCTCATCTAATTGCATGAAGTGCATATTCTTTGCCTGTTTATCCTTGCCTCCAGCTTCCTCCCCTCTATCTATTGCCTCCCCTGTCAAATCCAGATGAGAATTCAAGCTTCCTGCTCTCCTGTCTTTCAAGGATCTGCAGAGTCATTCTCCTGCAGCCATCCTCCATGGCCACATGTCCTTCTCAGCACCTCTAGCCTAGCTTCTCTTCTAACAAAGACCTCGCTTCTTCCTAGCAATAGCCCTCTAGGTCCCACCCACCAGGTGTGCTGATTGGCTGAGCCCTGGAGTTCACCAGCCTGTCAGTCAAGCCAGGGTTCACTTCCAATTAACTCTTTCGGTGGAGAGAAGGCTGGTTACTACAGTTAGCAACACATTTTGCCTGTAGTTATTTAAGGTAGCTTTCTGCAAGCCCAGCTACCTTGAGACCCAGATCCGATCCTTACCCTCTTGTAGTTCGCGCTGTGACAATCAGCTGCAACGCTTTTGCCTGCAGTCTCATGTGGTGGATAATGACCACCTGCTTGTGTTCCACGCCACTGTACATGAACTCCATCTTGTAAGTTTCTTCCATAATCTAAACAAGAAATAGCATGTTCTTAAATCCAAGAGATTTGCAGAGGGCCACTGGTGTATGCATTCATGGGAGGGGGGGTGGCGGCGGGATCTGTTCAATGCCTGGAGTATGGGTGTTGCTGTCCTTCAATGAAAATCTCTCTTTAGAAAAATCCTGGCCTCTTGGTCTCAGAGATATTCTACTTTAATGCTTCACAGTGCAGAACAAAAAGGTCAAAAGTTATGCCTCCTGCTTTGGACAATTGGTTGTACATGTTAGTAGTCTGAGCCAGCTCTACTGGGCAGACAGCAGCCTATTTCACTGCCTGGCCAGAGTACAGTGGCTGCAGATGGGAACACATTCTTGTAGCATCCTCCGGAATTATGCTGACTGGCAGCAGCTCTCCAGGACTTCAGGCAGGCGTCTTTCTCAGCCCTACCTGGAGACGCTGCCAGGGAGTGAACCCGGGACCTCCTGCATGCAAAGCAGACATTCTTCCACTGAGGACAAGCTCCAGACAGCACAAGTAGCACGTGCAGCAGTATTGTGCTAGCCCAGGGCTCACCCACAAGCGCTCCACTGCTCTGGATGTCAGCCACCGACACCCCATCCACCGCTGGAAATTTCATTCAGATGAGGGTTTAGAAGTGAACCTTTACCAGGCCTTCCACCATGTTGAAACCTCACTCAGAACCCTTTTTGGGTGGTTTTGCTTTTAAATAAAAGCTAAGACGAGCACAAGCTAAACTTGGCACCCAGCACCTCACTCTGCAGGGCCTTTCACTTCCGCAGAATTATGGCGTATTAAGCAAAATCTGCGCTATCATTTACGTGTCAGGAGATGCACAATTCTTCCTGGTTAATTTCTGCATCGGACAAGGCAACCTGTGAAGCAGCCCTCAGACGCCGGGCGGGAACTGACTCCCCAGGAAGCCGCTGAAATTAGACGGAGACCTGGAAGCTGAAACGGCATTGCCACAAGTCTCTTGTAATCAGCTGCCCACGAGCGAGCGGCTTCTGACAGACACTGACAAATGCTTCCCTGCCCTCGCCTGAATTCGCTGGAGACTTGAAACGGATCCATCTCTTACTCCAGAGCCCGCCACCTCACCTCCCTTTTCCACTGGCAATTCATTTGCAGGCTGCTCCACAGCTACTGCTTCTCTCCTCGTTAATTTGAGGGTTTTCAGGCCTGGAGGACTGCTTGCTTTCCTGTCGTCAGGAGGCCAATGGGATGGAAAGCAGGGCCTCCCTCCCACCGCCAGAGAGCTCTGCCTCCCCCGCTTACCTGTTTTGCTGCAGCCGAAGCCAGAGCGTTCTGCTTCAGATACAGGGGGGCCGCCACGTTCCACAGCTTCTCCTGGAGGGCCTGTCAATGTCACCAAGGCTTTTATTGCCACACATGCAACACAGACACAGGCAACTCCTGCTAACTGGGCACGCAGGCACCTTTCAAAGTGGCAATGCTCTTATATTTAACAGGGGGAGAGCAACTGGCCCTATCCGACCCAGCACAGCATCCCTCCAGTGGCTGCTGCTCCGGTTTCCCTTATGCTTATTTTAAATAGATTGTGAGCCCTTTGGGGACAGGCAACTACCTTATTTATTTACAGAACAGCCCTGCAAGGGCAGGCCCTTGTAGTCCAGCATCCTGATTCCCACCAGATGCCTCTGAGAAGCCCACAGGCAAGAGGTGAGGGCACATCCTCTCTCTTGCCATTGCTCCCCTGTAACTGGCATCTTGAGGCATCTTGCAAGACCAGTAGCCATTGATAGAAAAGTCCGCCATTAATATGTCTAAGCCCCTCATAAAGCCATCCAGTTTGGTGGCTGTCAACACATCCTGTGTCAGATAATTCCATAGATTATGCATTGTGTGAAGAAGTACTCCCATTTCTAACTTCCCTGGTTATCAGTTTCATGGGATGACCCCTGGTCCTAGCATTAGTTTGCCTCAGCCGTTATCTCTCCCCCCCCCCCAACTGCCCGCCGGAGCTTATTTTCATCCAGCCGCCCTCTCTCTCACTGGCCGCCTCAGCCTGCCACCTCCTCCAGCCTGGAACCTCCGTGGGGCTGGCCACCTTTTCTCGCCAGCTGTCTGTCTGTCTGTCCGCTTCCTCCGGCCTGCCGCCACACTTCCTCCCAGTGGCCTTGTCAGTTGGGCCCACCTGCCAGTTGTGGCCACTTGCCTGTCTACCGGCCAGCTGGCCAGAGCCATCTTCTTTGGCCACCGCCGCCATATTTTCTCTCTCTAGCCCATCCTGTGGCTATCCGGCAGCTCTCCGAACTCTTGCGAGAGCTGCCACGCATGGGATTAGCCACAGGTACGTCTTAGAGAAATAAATATAAAGAAAATTCGTCATACATACAGAGACATTTGTCTGGGTGGAGGGCTCCAAGAAAAGAGCAGACTTTTGCCTTCCCCCTTGCAGCACAAAAGCCCTGCTGGATGAGTCCAAAGGGCCACCTATCCCAGCACCATGCTTCCCACAGTGACCAGACAGATGCCGTCAGAGTGCCCACAAGCAAGGTGTGAAGACAACGTCCCTCCCCTATTGCTCCCCCCACCCCCATCGGATATTTGGGGTAAGTGTTTAGCAGAGCATGCCCTAACACTGAAGCACATGGGGCAATCCCTGATCTTGTGAAAGTCCGTATGTGCACTTGAGCGGCCAGTTTATTGCTGGAATACAGTAGCTCCGCTGTATGGTATGGGTCCCCAACCAGATGACGTTGTGACTACAATACCCATTATCCCCAACTACAATGTCTGGGGATGATGGGAGCTGTAGTCCAGGAATAAGACATAGGAAGCTGCCTTCTCACAAGTCAGACCATTGGTCTGCCTAGCTCACAACTGTCTGCACTGACTTGCAGTGGCTCTTCCAAGGTTTCAGGCAGGAGTCTCTCCCGGGCCTACCTAGAGATGCTGCCAGGGACTGAACCTGGGACCTTCTGCGTGCAAAGCAGGTGCTCCAACTCTGAGCTATGGCTCCATCCCAAGGTTGGGAACCCCACCCCACCCTACCCCGCGGTAACCAAATAAGGGGTGAAGCCACAACTCTACCTCCACCCACTTGCCTAGAATTACTTTAACTTAACGGCTCATGTACCCAATTTACCGCACGGACAGAAGGAGCTGAAGATAGCTGGATTTTTCTGCCAAGCCAGCATCTGCGGCTGCTTCAGAAGCTGCTGAGCCAGCTAGCTGCTCTGCTGGATCCTAATTCAGCTGACCTAATACCTTTCCACCAGCCCCCAACTTCTGGTGATGCCATTAGGAGACACAAAGTGGCAATTTCACACCGAGTGAACAGAGGGGCTCCCACTTAACATCACGCTACAGAAAGGTGGTTTTCACCACCGACGATCTATTCCCTCCTTGCAGGCATGTTCAAAGCTAGATTTTCAAAGGGCAAGCATGCCAATTCCTGGCATGCAGGAATGTGGCTCAAGGTACTGATTTGGAGGAAAGCACACCTTGATGAGGAGCAGTTGACATCGAAGGTACGCTGCAGAGAAGTCAGCCACCCCAGCTAAGTCCGACTGCAGCTCTCCAAACCTCTGAAGGTCCCTAGAGAGCAAAGTGGGGGGGGGGGGGAGAGAGAGAGAGAGATGGTTATCACGGCATACTTCTGTCCGTTTGAATTTACTCAGCTTCCAGTTTGCTTATGAATTCCCAGGGATTAAGAGAGAGTTAAGGGAGTCAGCAACCCCTGGAATGATGAGGCGATCTCTGCTTGCTTCCCTTTCATTGTGAGATGCATGCAAGGTGGTGTGGGTGCCAGGATTCTGCAGACGCACAGAAAGGACACGAAAAATGCAGCGCTGTGCAGAGAACTTTGCTGCCTGAACATCTCAGCTTCCTGTTTTAAAAGGCTTCTCGCCCTCGAGAGCCAAAGATGTGAGGGCAACGCTTGATGCTGTCCCAGAAGCCAAAGGAGCCACAGTTCAGCAGCAGAGCAACGGCTTTGCAGGCAGTGAGGTCCTAGGTCCAACCACTGGCACCCCTGCACAGGAAGGATCTTGGGCAACAGGTGATGGAGAAGTCTCATCTGAGTCTCAAACCACCTTGAGGTTGTTTTAATGAAAGTCGGTATACAAATTTAACGATAAAATAAAAAATAAAATCTGCCTAAAGAAAGCTACCCACCAGAGAGAGCAGACAACACTAGATCATTGTAATACATTGTATTACAACATTGTAATATCTTACAATGCTCACACATGTAGTCTCCCCTGTCCCCTTAGCTAAGCAGGGTCTGCCCTGGTTGCATATGAATGGGAGACTAGAAGTGTGAGCACTGTATGATATTCCCCTTAGGGCAAAAGGAAGAGCAGAAGATTCAAAGTTCCTTCCCTGGCAGCATCTCCAAGACAGGGCTGAGAGAGATTCCTGCCTGCAACCTTGGAGAAGCTGCTGCCAGTCTCTGAAGACAATACTGAGCTTGATTAGACCAATGGTCTGACTCAGTATATTGCAGCTTCCTATGTTCCTATTCATATGCAACAAGGGCAGACCCTGCTTAGCTAAGGGGACAAGTCATGTTTGCTATCACAAGACCAACTCCCCTCCCTTGTGTTTTCCCTGTGTTTTCATGCTGACATATCAGAAGTGTTGTGATAGGCATGCATGCATGCGGGCACAGGTACCTGCAAACACACGCACAGACACACACTCTGTTCCTCCTAACCATGTCCTCTTAAACTGGTGTGACATTTAGGAGCAAAGTAGAACTCAAATGGCAAAAAAGAACACATGGCAGGATCATCACACCTTCAGGTTGCTCAAGCAAGGCTTTGGACTTACCGAATAGTGAATTCAAGCAGCTCCTGAGTACCCTGTGGGTCGAGGTGCTGAAGGTTGAAAACCCTTTCGAGGCTCTGCTGCAAGAATTCCTGTGAAGGATCTTCCTGAAGTGCGATACTGGCTGAAACAGGCGAGGATACCAGCTTTTTCCCAGGCAACTAAGCAAAGGAAGTGCAGTGATTCAGTCCCTAAACTGGCCTTCTCCCCCTGGTGATTTAAATTACTCCGCCCTGATAACACCTTCAGTATTTTGGATATGTCCATTAAAGGCTAAGCAGCAGAGGGACATAAGAACATAAGGACAGTCCTGCTGGATCAGGCCCAAGGCCCATTTAGCCCAGCATTCTGTTTCACACCGTGGCCCACCAGATGCCTCTTGAGAAGCCCACATGGAGGTTAGGGCATGCCCCCTCTTCTGTTGTTGCTCCCCTGCAACTGGTATTTAGAGGCATCTTGCCTCCAAGGCTGGAGGTGGCCTATAACCATTGATAGACCATGAATTTATCCAAGCCCCTCTTAAATCCCTCCAGGCTGTTGGCTGTCACCACATATTGTGGCAGAGAATTCCATAGATTAATTATGTGTTATGTGAAAAAGTACTTCCTTTTGTCAGTCCTAAGTATCTTGGCAATCAGTTTCCTGGTTCCAGAGTTATGTGAGAGGGAAACTCAGTACTGTCTACTCTAACTGGCAGAGGCTCTCCAGGGTCTTTGCAGACAGGGGTTGTTCCCAGCCCTACATGGAGATGTCAGGGATTGAACCTGGGACCTTCTACATGCAAAGAAGGTGCTCTACCTCTGAGCTATGTAAGCTCCTGATGAACACAGGAAGTTGTCTTCTACTAAGTCAGACCCTTGATCCATCTAGCTCAGTATTGTCTACACTGATTAGCAGCAGCTCTCCAAGGCTTCAGACTTTTCCAGGCCTTTTTCTGTAGACTTTTCCAGGCCTACCTCGAGGTGCCAGAGATTGAAACTTGCAGGGATGGCCTGACCACTAGACAGACCTAGGCAGTTACCTAGGACACCAATTCGGGGGGGGGGGGCGCACCTCTTAGCTGATCTCTCGCTTCCTTTCCTCATCCCCCCCCCCAACACAGCGCACATTATCCCTGATCAACTTTCTCACCCTCTCCCAGCATACCCCGCAAACAAATGTGGGCTAATCATTTGACCCAGCAAATGAGCAGCCTGCACAGCTCATGTGAAAGCTGGGACTCCACATTTCTCGGCAGGAGGGTGGGGGGCACCAAAGTCAGATTTCGCCTTGGGCGCCCAAAACCTCAGGGTAGTAACTGGAAACTGGGATCTTCTACATGCAACAGAACAGCTCCACCACAGAGCCATGGCCCCATCCTGATGAGAATAGCCCCCAAAGTTGGTCTATCTACTACTTCAGTGTCAGTATTCCATTTCAGAATGTGATGTGGCTATGTGGACCTCAACTGGTAGCCTTCATCTTTCTCTTTTCAAACACAGGCAGGACAGCCATGAACCAGGGGGGTGTTATAATAGTTGGACCAAATTACCTCCAAAGTCCTAACTCTATGATCTCAATAGCTGCATAAATCTTCGAAAGCAGGAAGTGAGGGTGAGAAGGAGAAACACATCAACCGAGTACCGAATGCCCCATCATGCATTCACAGAATGGTGACACAGGCAGCAATGCTGACATGTGTGCCAAAAAAGCCCAACTTACTCTCAAGGGAGGGACGAGGTGGGAGAGGCTGTCCCGAAGGTAAGTGTAGTGCCTGAAAGCGTGGTCCGAGAACAAGGCCGGCATGGTCGGGCACGATTTGGCAGCATTGAAAATGAGAACCAAGACAGCAATATCTATTTGAGCGCACAGTTAAGGAGAATGAAGATTCTAAAGTTCCCCTAAGTGATTCAAGGATTATTTGGAGAAAGCAAGAGAAGAACACCAGGTGGCAACGGAAGGGATAGTGACTGGCAAGCAGACTATCGCTACACTTGTGCAAAGATGTCACACTATAGTGCAAGGATGTTGCACTAGCTAGTTCCTCCAAGTCAGGAGCTGACAGTGTGCATCAGGATGGGCTTGCACAACCTGTGGCGTGCCTCCTCCTGCAAAACCTCTATCCCTACATATTTATTTTATTTATTTAAAATATTTATACCCCATCCATCCAGTACACTATTGCTCAGGGCAGCTCACAATATTAATAATACAATATAGAAAACAATATAATAAAAACAAGTTAAAAGACCAAGCTAAAGCCACATTTAAAAGTTACAAATTTTAAAAGTTGCAAATTAAAAGATCTAAGTAAAACACTAAAAACTAAGAACTAAAAAGCCCACCAGATATAAGCAGCAGATAAAACATTAAAACCCTCTCTAAAAAGATGCGTCTTTAATTGTTTTTTAAAAACACTAAGGGAGAGGACATGGCAAAGCTCTTCCAGGAAGGGGTTCCAAAGTTAAGGGGGTCACAACCGAAAAAGCCCCTTATCTAGTCCCTGCCAACCAGATCTCCGTTAGTGGCAGGGCCATGAGGAGGATACCCAAAGGCGGGCCCTGGCAGGTTCGTGGGGCAAATGCGGTCTGACAGGTACTCCGTCCCAAGCCATGTAGGCCTTTAAAGTTCAAGACCAGCACCTTGAATCTAGCCTGGAAGCAGAATGGTAACTAGTGAAACTACCACAGGATCCCTATATGTTGCAAGTAATTATGCAAAACTATCCACTATCCTTGCTGCACAAGTCCAATGCTTGTGCAAGATGACCAAGAGCACAGGAAATAACACCAACTCAGCTCTGCAACCTTCCTGCATGAGTGCATCTTTGTTCGTTGAACTAGCACAGCGTGAGTCTGGATTAAAGAGGGACTAAGAATATGGCCAGAGCAAGGTTCAAAGACAAACAGCACAATAACTAAAGCTTGTCAATTCACACATCATACCAAGCCATGGTCAGCCAGCCAATCACAAACCATGGCTCCTTCATTACAATTTAGTCCAATTTCAGAAGGGATCATGAACAGCAGCTTTATTTGAGAAGTATGGGGGTGGGGAAAGGATACAAGCTGGGTCATCCATGTCAGGTTCTGGAGTGTCAAAGAAAGGGTGGGTGCCCAGCAATTCAGGAACAAGCGGAAGCACCAAGGTAGGATGCCTGCCACCCAGAAACTTCAAGCACCTGCAAATGCACAGAGGAAGAGTGGTGAACATCTACAAACTGAAAAGATTCTCTTTCACAGGGTGAAAATGATCAAAGCAAAAACTGATTCTTGCTTCAGAAGGAAAAAAAGCACAGCTTAAAATCACGTGTGCTTCAAAACATTTTCTGAATTACTTTTGCAATTCCTAAACACAAAAAATAGTAGAATTTAAATTGGAAAGAATTTTAAAGTACCAGTGATTTTAAGCTATGTTCCAAAGCTAGAGTCATTTACCATCTTCATTTTTTAAAAGCAATGCCTTAATCTGACTTTTAAAAAAAATTGCCCAAAGCAAAAAGACTTTTTATAAAAATGACTTGAGAATGTCATTTTTATTGCTCATATATATCCTGATCCTGGCAAGATGTTTCAAGAAGTTATTCTAAATAAATCATTGTACTGTTACTATTATTTATATACTGCTTTTCAACAAAAAAAAAATCAAAGTGGTTTTACATTTAAATACAAAACAATAAAATAAAAATACAGTTCTTTGTCCCCAAAGGACTCACAGTCTAAAAAGAAACACAAGGGAGACACCAGCAAAAGCCACTGGAGGGATGCTGTGCTGGGGCTGGAGAGGGCCAATTGCTCTGGCCTCTGCTTAATGTAAAAAGAACCAACCCTTTGAACGGTGTCTCTTTGCCCAGTTAGCAAGGGACTTTAGTTGCAATAACCAGTAAAATACAAACTCAAACTCACGTCTTCAAATGCATCCCCTTTATCAATATAAAGAATTAAGGTCAGGAAACAATTAAGAGGCTTGACCAGTTAATACTCCGGTGAAGTATTGTCAAATTTTCATGAAACTAAGAAGAGCACCACCGGCTAAGAAGAGCACCATTTCGGGGGGGGGGGGGGATCAGGCAGAGGACTCCAATTAGTTTTTAGAATTTAGGGTCACTGTTTCATAATATCTCATTTACCCTGCAGTTGACTTGGACTGACTGAATAGGAAACCTAACTGGAGATGCCATAATTGGTTCATTAACAGGTTACCGGGGGTGGGGGGAGGAATAAACCTGCACAGCCACATCCGAGCACTGGATTCTCCTGCAATTTCTCATCGCCATCCTCCAAGGCCTACCCATTCCTGAGGGGCTGAGCAGAAACACTCCCTATCCCAACCAATTCCAGGGATCTCCGCCCTCCACCATCCAAAGGACTGTGAAATGGTCTATGCCCAGGCAGGTCTGGGATCCATTTTCCTCTTCAAACAGCAGACACACAAATCTCATACCAAATAAACTGTATTGACAACCAAGAGGAGCTGAAGAGCAGCCTGCGATATCGTATGCTGGCCAATTGTTCCAAAGTCAAAAATGTTTTGCTTGCTAGACCTTTGCATGAGCCCAAGCAGTTCTTGGATTCTCAACCCACAAGCCAGAAGTTCTCAAACTTGGGTCTCCAGAGGATGGGAATTGTACTCCAAGCACATCTGAGGACCCAGTTTTAAAAATCTCTGCCTTGAGGCATTCTGGAAAACGGCGCCAAAAGCCATTGCTGGATTCTCTTCAGTTTGAAATTCAGCAGCCGACCTTTTGATATCTAAAACATTGCTTATTCATATTTTCATACTGGAATGATGCAAGATTTCAGCTGGACGAGTGTACCGTTCAAATGGGATTTATAACAGTTACTTTGCAACCCTTTAAGTCACTATCATTCCTATTTTAAGAAGGAAGAAGAACTCACTTCCAGATGGAATCCCTGTCAGTAGGGTACTTGGTGAGGTTCTTCAGGAGTTCCACCAGTGCCAGATGGATGCCTTCTTTTGTCGAGACGTTGGTGCAACACAGCAGCTCGTGAAGAGCTTCCCGTATATCTCGGGAAGAATCCTAAAGCAACACACAAAGACCTCAGAACCCCAGACTATGTCGCTGACTGATGGAGGAACACCAGCACCATGCGTGCGCACGAGAGAGGGGCTGCATTCAGGCGGTTTATTGCTACAGAAAGAGTAGCGGCAAGGCTCAAGTTCACTCCCCTCCCTTCCTTTTCCACTTCCTTGGCATGCAAGGGGAAGAGAGACAATGGAGGTCTGTGAAAGTTGGAAGAATTGGAAGCCCACATCAGAATTCCCACCCACCACCACAAGGAGGCAGCCGATTGCAGGGCAATTGCCCACCCTCCCCCGGCAGTACTGGAAAGGGGGCAGTTCTTTAAATGCCGACCCAGCACAAATGAGGGGAAAGTTGGTGGCTGAAGAGATTCTTGCGAGTGTCCAGAAGGTGTGTGTGTGGGAGGAGAGATAGAGATTCAGGGGAGGCAACAAGCACGGGGCAGCTGGGAAGAAGCACAGGGATGCCTGGGGGCTGTATTCCCTGCCCCACCCACTAAGAAAAGTTTCTCCTCTCCTATGGGAAAAGCTCCAGGAGCAACAACAGCCCCCAGGCATCAATGCACTTCTTCCCAGCCATCCCTGCATCACTCCCCACCCACCCCCCAGATGCTCCTGAGAGTCTTTGCAGTCGCCCAGTTTTCCCGCACCAGTGCTGGGTTGGCATTTTATGAAGCGGCCCCCTCCTCCCGCCCCATACCACCAGGGGCAATTGCCCTGTGATCAGCTGCCTCCTCGTGGTGGTGGGAGGGAATTCCGACATGCGTTTCCGATTCTTCCGCCTTGCACAGTGCTAATTAGAAGTATTTAAACTCATAGTTTGCCACTTCATCCCAATGCAGCAATGGTTCATACAAGCCATGGTTTGCTGAATTTTTTTCCTGACAAATAGCAAACTATGATTTGCTGCAAATCAGAAATAGATAAGCCGAAAACCTTGAAAAAGGTTAAGGACTGCCTTCTTCCACAGGTGCCATCCCATACACTCCATTCAGCATCTGAGGTCCTGGCTCTGGATGTTCCACCAACTGTGGCTTTAGTGGGAGGAAACAAGGAACAGGGCCTTCTTGGTTATGGCCCCCAAACTCTGAAATGCCCATATAGCCTCGTCACTACATACCTGCTGGGGCCTGATGAGCACTCCTGGCTCTTTAGAGAGGCCTTTGGGAGAACCAATTATCTGTTACGAATTCAACCATTTTCTCTTTACTATGATCTTGCTTTATATCTTCATACAATTAGCTGCTTTGCGTTCTTAGTGATAGATAGATAGATAGATAAACTTTATCACGATAGTAGATCAGACAGAGTTCTTAGTGAAAAGAAAGCAGGGCAATCTTTTTAAATGAATCAATAAAAACCAAAAGGAAGCCCTTGCAAGGGGCCACACTTGCCTCCAAGACACCGAGCACCGTGTCCAACTGGTCCTCTCGGAGGGTGATGTTGTTGGAAATCTTCCTCATGGTGTGGATCGACTGCAGCCTCACTTCTTCAATCTCGTCATTAAACATGTCGACCAGGAAATCGAGGCACTTCCCCGCAAAAGAGGGTGAGGACTGCGCCAACATGCAGAGGGCCTCGACAGCGGCAATCCGAACCTCTGAAAGAAGTGGCGGGAGAGAGCAGAAGTGATACAGGGGGGAAACTGGATTTTGTTATGCTTTGGTCCAAAGCAGAGTCAGTTGTAGCTGTTTTGCTGCTCAAATGTGGCCACTCCATCCCATCCCCCCTATATCTTGTTGTTTCCGTGGTTGGGCAGAAAGAGATCTTGTCCTCAAGGAGTTTTCCTAATTATGCTCCCTTTATGCTATCCCCTACAACTGAATTGAGTGGAGTGGAAGTGAACACCTCCAGTGCACTGAGTTACAAGGAAAAGATGTTGCAATCAGAAAATGGGGGCGGGAGGAGAGATATGCCACCTCACCAGGATGTTTCTGGTTATCCAAGATTTTTCCTGCTTCCCTTGGCAGCTCCTTGGACTGCCCACCAGTTGGGTCAGTGCAGGTCCCAAAGATGCTAAGTTCAGATAAAAGGCCGTTATGAGGAGAAAACATGCAAACTCTTGCAATCAGTATGTTCATCAAAAGCTTTCGCTGAAAATCAACTTATTTCCAACTAAAGCAGTACTTGGAAGCACATGAGGAGAGCAAATTTTAATTGAGAGCCTGTGAGATAAGGCCACATTTACTGAAATTTTTAAAAGATACTTTAGTTTCAGAGTGCTGCTGAAGTGGTGGATGAAAAAGAAAGTATTAGAGACTGCCTCTGCTCCCATGAATAAGCTTTATTTGGATTATTTAGTTTGGTTATAAAAGATCACAGCAGAAGAGAGTGGCTGACATCCAGATTAATGTTGAACATGCAACAGGGGCTATTTTCACCATCTCCTGCTTCCCTCTGCACCTCACTAGAATACGTCCCTGAGAATCCCACAACCCTAAGGAACATATTTTCAGGAACTATAGAGGCCAAAAAAGGGAGAGTGGGATTGGCGAAAATCTACCCTCTACTGTTGCATGCACAAAACATTATTCCACATTAGTCTGGATTTTGGCCAATATTTCTGTGATTTAACATTTTCTGTTCCCAGCACAGCCTCTTTAGATTTTAGATGATGCTCACAGCACATAAACAGGAGATAAAAGGAAGTTGTCTGTTTTGCTCCAACAATTTAAATGCAGAATAGATAAGCTGGAGAACATTGTAGATTATATATTAGTGTCTCTCCTGTACAACAGAGATTATTGGAGGTGTTTTCTCCATTGAAGAGATGGCGGATTTCTAACCTGCTTGCCGATAATAAATATATCACATGGCAGCATTACTCACTGTAATTGTAAGAAAGCGGTGTCAAAAATATTTGGCTGAGATAGCCATTACCAGCAGGAGATATTATCTGGAATTTGTGGGTTCAATTCTGGTTTTTTGGTCTTATGGCTGTAATTTTGCAATGACCTACATAATCTACACAATAAAGGTTTTACTTGAATGGAAAATTCTTTACAATTCTGTACAATTTTTCACAAAGCTGTTTCAAAACATAAAGATGTTGGCAATATGCAAATGTATTTAAATGTAAACTTGTAAAAGGAAAGACAGTTAATCAATTAATCATTTTTTAAGCCAGGGGTTCTCAACACTGAGTCCCCAGATGCTGTTGAACTACAACTCCCATCATTTTATTTATTTATCAAATGTATTGACCGCTTGACTTCCATAGACTCGAGGAGGTTTATATAAATTAAAACAATAAAGACAAGAGAAGAACGGGGGGGGGGGGGAGAAAAGAAAAAAAGGAAAAGAAGAACCCCACCCACCCACATGTTAAAAACTAAAAGCCTGGCAAAATAGAGCTTCTTAAAGTACAGGGGGCATTACAAATCTCAGGAGGCAGAGTGTTCCATAAGGAAGGGGCTGCAACAGAGAAGGCCCTGCCATGAGCCAGGCCCCACGTACCAACCCTGGGCCCAGAACTCTGAGCAGGTCCACCTGAGATGTCCTCACAAGGTGGGTCGAAGTTGGACGTGAGAGGTGGTCCTGAAGGTGCACAGGCACCAAACCCTGAAGGGTTTTACAGATGATATCCAGCACCCTGAATTGGACTCAGAAGCGAACTGGCAACCAATGCAGCGACCTCAGCAAAGGTGAAACATGATCATATTTTCCGCTGCCCATAAGCAGCCGGGCTGTGGCATTTTGGGCCAGCTGAAGCTTCCCAGTTGTCTTCAAAGGCAGCCCCAGGTAGAGCGCATTGCAGTAGTCCAACCAAGAGGCAAGGAGGGCATGAGTTACGGTTGCCAGGGCTTGCCGGTTGAGATAAGGCCGCAGTTGGCGCAACAGATGAAGCTGGACAAAGGCTCTCCTGGCCATGGCTTCCACCTGCTGTTCCAGCAGGATCTATGAGTCCAAGATGACCCCCAAATCGTGGGCCAGCTCTTTCAAGGGGAGCGAGACCCCACCAAGGGAAACACTCGAAACCGGAACCTGGCCAGATCGAGAACTGAACAAGAGCAACACTGTGTTGGAGGGATTAAGCCTGAGCTTGTTTTGGCCCATCCAAACCCTTACAGCCTCCAGACACTGGGTCAACACATTCACGGCATCCCCGGATTGGCCTGGGGTGGTGATGTACATACTGATGATACCTCACCCCAAACCAACAGATGACCTCACCCAGCGGCTTCATATAGATGTTAAAAAGCATGAGAGCGAGGACTGAGCCCTGCAGCACTCCGCAAGAGAGAGGCCATGCTCTAGAGCACTCACCTCCAATGCAAACTGTCTGAAACCATCCACTAAGGTAGGAACGGAACCAGCACAATACTGTGCCCGTGATTCCCCACCCCGCCCCCACACGACCCAGAAGGATACCATGGTTGATGGTATCAAAAGCCACTGAGAGATCGAATAGAACCATGAGAGACACGCTCCCCTCCTCGAGGCTCTAACAGAGGTCATCCACCAGAGCAACCAGTGCCATTTCTGTGCTGTGCCGTGGCCTAAACCCCGACTGAAAAGGGCCAAGGAAATCCACTTCATCTAGGATTCTCTGAAGTTAAGCAGCAACAACTTTCTCCAAAACTTTCCCCCAAAAGGGATGCTTGGAGATAGGTCTAAAATTATCTAACATCTCTGGGACCAGGGAAGAAGACTTCAAGAGAGGGCAGACCACTGCTTCTTTCAAAGCTACTGAATGGCCATTGTGGCTGGGGATGATGAAAGTTTTAGTCTAACGGCACCTGGGGACCCAAGCCTGAGCAGTTGCTTTACACAGCTGATGGCCCTCCAAAAAGAATCGGGTCTCTTGAGCCTCCACTCACCGTACATCTCATCCTCCAGGCCGTGAACAAAGGCCCCGCAGGCACCTGATTCAATTAAATTCACGGCTCCCGTGTCTACTTCCTCCTTAGGGGCATCATCCCCCCATTTTCTGCCACTTGAGAACTCCCCAGAGCTATAGAGCTCTTTGGCTCGCTCGTGGGCTGTGCGCTTTCTCTGTAGATTTAACAGATACAAGAGTTAGCAAGCTAGACATGACATGACCACACAATTTCTGCTAAAAGTGACTTTTTAAAATTATAAGTTAACGGTTTAGGCCTGGCTAGGAGCAATAAATTAGAATGCGGAGCCAATGTTCTTTGCCAGATATCCTTATTCTATAATATGGAGTCCCAAATCCTGTGATCAAGACAGACAGATTTGTAAGTAGACACTTGCTTAGTCACCTGCAGTGAAGAAACATCTCCTCCAGGTCAACCAGGCAGATAAGCAAAAAAGACCATTCTTCCTTTCCACAAATTCCTTACAATAGGTATGGGTGGGAAGGTGGACTGGTAACTTTTATGGAGTTATTTGCAAGGTTGAAATAAATTATACAAATTAAGCAGCTTGGTGTGTTTCATTTGCACACTTTATTCAAATTTAACTTTCTTGTGCTCAGGATCTGGATTTACATACTTAAAACCAGAGACCAAGACCATTAGTGGAGAAAGAAGGACAGGACACGAGGGATGTTAGGGGCAAGAAGCAAGCATGCCTAGGATCCATAGAGGCAACACTGAGGCTCAACAAAGGAATGAGCTTGACCTGAAACACCCCAGATGCAGTTTCAAAGCCCTTTATTCCACTTTCCTCCATAGTTAAATATATACACAGAAACATAAGAAGCTGCCTTATACTGAGTCAGACCATTGGTCCATCAAGGTCAGTACTGTCTACACTGGCTGGCAGCAGATCTCCAAGGTTTCAGGCAGGAGTCTTTCCTAGCCCTGCCTGGAGATGCCACTGGGGGATTGAACCTGAGACCTTCTACATGCAAAGCAGATGCTCTACCCCTGAGCTATGGCCCCATCTTCAAAGGCGGTATACATGGGTCTCCCATCCAGGCACTGACCACACCAAGACCTGCTTAGCTTCAGTAAGGTGGCTGCACTGTGTGCCCTTAGACTGTGTTCTGGGACCCAACACATAACACAGGGGTTCCCAAACTTGGGTCCCCAGATGTTGCAGAACTACAACATAGGAAGCTGTCTTCTACCGAATCAGACCACTGGCCCATCTAGTTCACTACAGTCTACACAGACTGGCAGCGGCTTCTCCAAGCTTACAGGCAGGAGTCTATCTGGGCCCTATCTGGAGACGCCAGGGAGGCAAACTTGGAACCTTCTGCATGCAAATATGCAGCTGCTCTTCTTCCCAGAGCGGCCCCACCCCCCATGGGGAATATTTAGCAGTGCTCACATGTAGTCTCCCATTCAAATGCAAACCAGGGTGGACCCTGCTTAGCAAAGGGGACAATTCATGCTAGCTACCACCAGACCAGCTCTCCTCCCATCATCCTTCAGTCACTGTGGCTAGGGGTTATG
The DNA here is from genome assembly GCF_027244095.1 of Hemicordylus capensis. Lineage (NCBI taxonomy): Eukaryota > Metazoa > Chordata > Lepidosauria > Squamata > Cordylidae > Hemicordylus > Hemicordylus capensis. The sequence continues at coordinate 10,065,676 of NC_069659.1, forward strand.
GGAGTTGGACCCCCAACAACATCTGGGGATCCAACTTTAAGAAACCCCGACATAACAAATACATCGATACAACGGACTTCTCCCAAGAAAGCTTCATTAACATATGCGCAGGAGCGTATGTTTACTCAGCCTCTGTTAATTTTAGTGGGACTTGTGCAGGAGCTGTTATTTGTGGATTGTGTGTAGTATCGTTGCCTTAACAAAACAAAACACCTGTCCAAAGCCATTGTGCGAGCCTGCAGCAGAAGCCAGAGCAAAAGCCAAATATTCAAAGCTCTCCCTTCCTTCCTGTACTGCTCACTGGAAAGAGCTGCCTAGGATTTTTGAATATTCTAAAACGTTTGGACTAGAACAGGTTTGTTGCATATTCAATAAGAACAGTAACATCTCTAACTCTAGATATTGCCACTCAGATATCTGAGTTTCTCCAATGAAACCAGAATAGCCTGGGGCCATTTCAAAAGCTGAAGAAAAGCAGCTGCCGCTCAGACTTCACTGACTCCCAACTGCCAGAACGCCAGCTCCCAGTGGCCTGAAGGCACGGAAAGAATTCACAAAAAAGGAGGCCATTAAAAAAGAAACCTGTTGTGCCGCTTCTAACACACGTCATGCACACGGACAGACACGCAAAGCCCAGAAAAAACCCACAAGACTTCTGTACCCTCAAGTCTGACATCAGTTTCTTGTCCAGCGTTTGTTCTAAGAAATGGGAACTAACTTGCTGCATAGATCCCTGGAGAAAAAGAGCAAAGAAGCAGCAAGTGAGTTGTAAGGTAATGCCGAACATAACACAGACAAGTTTAAGAGCACTTCCGATGAGTCAGAGCAAGGGTCTATCTAACACAGCATCCTGCTCCAACAAGATCTGATTGGTTGATTGATGGATTCTCTATGCTGCCTTTTACTAAAACAATCTCAAGGTGGTTCACACAAAACTTAGAACAAGACTAAAAAAATTACACAATTAAAATATTAGCTAGAATATAAAAACAGAGATCTAATTAAAAGATTAAAAAACAGCACAATGTAACCATAAAAGATACAAAGCAGCAGCAATAGAAACAATCATATAAAAGCCTGGGTAAAAAGCCAATATTTCACATGCTTTCCAAGGAGCGGATGGCCAGCATTCGAGAGTCTGGGGTCAACAAGTGACAAGGCCCTGTCCCACGTGTACGGCAACCGAACCTCCCTCATTGTCGGCAGCCGGAGCAGAGCCCACGCCACGCCAGATGACCTCATCAAATGGGCAGTAACCTTTGGGAGCAGGCGGTCCCTCAGGTATCCAGGCCCAAACCATTAAAGGTTTTTTAAAGTCAAATTAAGGCATTACTATAAGCAGGAGATGATATCAATGACCCCTCCTGAGAGTCCATCCCCGGCATGGTATTCAAAGGTACACTGCCTGAGAACATGGAGGTTTCATCTAATCCCCTTTTAAACCCATCTAAGCCTGCGATCATTGCCATATATTGGTGCACCGAATTCCGTACAGTTTGGGAGTCCAAGTGAAGGCACATACCAGAAGGTGCAGTGCCTGTCTGGCAAAATAAGACCCCTCTTCCCTGAATCCTACTTGGGTGGAGGAGACCAGAACCTAAGCATGCTTCAGAGCAGGGCCCCACTGATACCATATTTACCTGAATAGAAGATGACTTTGAATTTAAGACAACCCTCTTTAAAAATAAAGGATAAATACTGATTATATTTACTACTACCACCCATATACCTGAAAAGAAGAGGGCTCTGAATTTAAGACTACCCCTTCCCCCAATTTCTAACATCAAGGAACATGGGGGAAACCTAGTCCTGGATCCAAGTAAATATGGTCGTTCAGAAAGGGATAAGACACCAATGTGCCAGCTATCGTAGCTGGAGACCGGCATTGCTTCATCTAGATCAGGGGATTCCAACCTTGGGTCCTCAGCTGGTGTTGGACTACAACTCCCACCACCCCCAGCCATAGTGGCCAAAGGGATTATGGGAGTTGCAGTCCATCATCACTACCTATGGACCCAAGCAGTGCTCCCTGTAATAGGGATATCCAGATGTTGACTACAACTCCCATCACCCCCAGCTGCAATGGCTGTTGGTGGGGGGTGATGGGAGTTGTAGTCATCGCCCAGAAATCCCTGTTACAGGAAACACTGGATCCAAGGTTGGGAACCCCGATGCAGATGAGCCGTGAATTCCTAACTTCCCCTGCATCTATGGAAACCTGGCTCCTTGCACCACTCAATAGCTTCCTGGTCTCACCAGGAAAGTGGGAGCCTGAGCCACACTTTGTTGATGGGTACAGGACGACGACGACAAGGGGGTACCCTGGAAGGGGGTGCCATGGTGCACCCCCCCAATCCCAATAGCCCAGGGGCACATGTCCAATTGGGGCTCGGCCACTGGTCCTGGTTTCCAGACCCTTTACCATCTTTGCTGCTCTCCTCTAAACCCATTTTCAATTTATCAACATCTTTCTTAAAAGGCAGGCCCAACTGGACACAATATTCCAAGGCAAGTCTGACCGCGAACGGCCCCATACCAAGAGTTTCGCAGCTTGGACTCTCACCACCCAGGAGCCGTCGCTGACCATGTGACAAATCTTTCCAAACGCATCATCGACTAGGCGGATTTCTTCATTGGAGGAAGGGATCGGGACAATGCTGGAATGGCCGGGGGGCGGGGGGAGAGAAAGTCGCGTCAGATGTGCAACTATATAAATGTATTGAGGCGTGTTCTTGTCTGGCATGCAAGAAAAGACCATTAATGGACACAATTCAGACAGCCCACAGACATGCATTCCCTGCCCTCGCATCTCCTCTGGAGGCTAGTTTGTATTTCCGACATACCTTTCTGGGTAGAGCTGACTAAGGACCCAGGTCAGTTGAACAGCAGCACTGCGGACCTGTTCATAATCATCTGTTAAGAGTTTACATGCCTAAAATGAAGATTTCCAGTCAGCCTCACACAGATTTACATTTCATGTTAACGGCAATCTTTTCACAGAGTTTCTACTGTGATACAAACTGGATGAACTAGCAAAAAACATACATACTAAAGGGGAGGAGAGCTGGTCTTGTGATTAGCGAGCATGAATTGTCTCCTCTGCTACACAGGGCATATCTTGGTTTGCATTTAGATGGGAGACTACGCGTGAGAACTGTAAGGTATTTCCATTAGTGGGGTTAGCTCAGTAGGAGAGCACCTCCATGCTTGCACATGCAGAAGGTCCCACGTTCACTCCCTGGCATCTCTGGGTAGGGCTGGGAGAGACTCCTGCCTTGGAGAGCTGCTGCCAGTCTGTGTAGACACTACTGAGCTAAACGGACCAATGGCTTGACTCAGCACAAGGCAGCTTCCTATGTAAGGATTCTCTATTCTAATGCAAGCCAAGATATAACAGTGAATGGGGTCCAAATTGCTGTGCAGAATTTTACCAGCCCTTTAAAGCACCCCAAAAAGATTCCCAGAAATCAGGGGCTCTCCAGAGCAGACATACACAAACTGAGAGGGGCAGCCATACCCAAAATGCTCATGCAGTGCATGGGCACTGAATCTCACCTATTCCCTCCCCAAATATATATTTATCATAGACACCTAACACAGCGTTGTTGTGAGAATAAAATCAGAACTCAATGGACATTGAGCTGAACTCCTTGGAGGGAGTGTGGGATCTAAAGTAACTAACAATGGCTGCTCTTCAATCGGATAAACTTTTAGATTACCATTTGTCAAAAGACATCTTAGGACAACTGTTTCATCTTTGCAATGTCAGCTGGCAGGCTTTTTGTTTGTTTGTTTCGTGCAACAGCCTATGGCCACCACCAAAGCTTCCCAATTTTGGGCCCCCAGATATTGATGGACTACAAATCTCATCACCCCAGCCACAACAGCTGAAGGGAACCCTGCTCTACACGAAACCACCACAGCAGGGAAAGCAGCAAATACACCACCAATGGTTTCTATGCCTGCGTCAGTTAGAGCCGGGTCTGAGTTTTCCCCATGTTTATAGATCAGGATGTACTCTCTATGGTTGTACTCTCTCTCTTTATCCTGGACAAAAAAGTGTTTGAACTAGTGCAAGTAGAAAGGAACTTCTGCTCATGGAAATCAGCTCCCACCATTTCTATAAATTTCTCCCATTTTGCTGTAACTCCCTGAACACCATCCTATGCTGTTCTGGAAGGTTCCTGATCGCCAAGAGCAGTTTTTCAGGGGAGCTGCAGTGGAGAGGAGGGGGTGGGAAAGCTCCAACGCACAAGTGGAATTTCACTCCCAGTTCTCTGGATTGAACCCAAGCATGATGAGCAAGAACACAGACTCTGTTTTTAAGAATAGCATTCCAAGGGTTAGAAACGCATCCTGCAGGGAATATTTAAGCACATCATCTAGTTCCCACTGACCCACCCTTATATTTAGGGTCCCCCATCACGAAAATATACATCACGCCCATTACCTGGCTGTAAATGGTTTGCTGCAACTTTAATCCCCTTTCATGGAGCTGGAGCTATAGGGAAAAGGGAGGGAAAGCACCAAATTGCAATTATTGTGTCTCAGGGAACATAAGAACAGCCCTGCTGGATCAGGCCCAAGGCCCATCTAGTCCAGCATCCTGTTTCACACAGTAGCCCACCAGATTAAGAAAGATTAACAGAAAGAAAGAAAAAGGAAAGAGAGAATTCTTATGGAACTTATTCCTACAGGGAACTCTGCCACAAAATTATCTCCAATAGAGATACCATTCACCCATACCCAAACTAGAGATGCAAAGATGGAATCACAAGATAATTTTCACCTTCACTACAGATTGAGTCAGCCCGAGAGGCACCAGTTGCTGAACTCTAATATAGAGGTTGCCAACCTTGAGTCCCCAGATGTTGGACTACAAGCCCTATCATCCCCAGCCACAATAGTAGGATCTCCCAGCTCTGATGTACCCCATGCTGAAGACTGTACTTTGTGCAGAAAATTGGACCAAGAAGTGACTAAATGTGTCGTGCCCCAGGTCTGCCATCAGGACTCTGAAATCACCACTGCACCCCAAATACACCCACCATAGCTTTGATGGCCGCGGTCCTAACCCGAGGATCCTGGTCATTAAAGTGATCTCCTATTATCTTCTGGACGTCTTTGGGAGGCTGGCTTTCCACCTCTTTCGAGATGCCCTTTTCCCCGGTTCCAAGACAACCAATCAGAAGCAGGCATTTGTTCCTTACGCCATGGGAAGAATCAGTCAGATGCTGAGGAACCAAGGGAGGGAAGGGAAGTGCAGATTAGACTAGCTCCTCCTAATAGTTTGTCTTAAAAAAAAAAAAAACACTTGTAATTTTACATACGATACTGTAAACAAACTACTGAGAGCCAGAAATACTTGTCAATCTACTGCAAATTACTCAGACCAGAACTAAAACTCTGATTAAGTGGAGGTCAGTTTTAAATAGGTTTTGCTACACAAGCTGAATCCACTTGCATATTATTTAGGGTATTTTGGTCTTGGTATGTTAGGGAACTCAAAATAAAGTATGGAAGGTGGTCTAATGATCAGGGGCAGCTTTTACTGAATAAACTGCAAAGTCATCATATTATTGTGTCCCAGGGAATTATTACCTTAATGAAGCATTTATACCAGGGTGTTGCTCATCCCAATTCAATTTTACTGGTTAGGAGCTAGATTATCAATCCACTAAAATTTCTCTGACTGGTCAACAGCCCTGATTACCTTGCAGGCCACGTCTACCAGGCGCATCCTCACAGCAGGATTTTCTTGGAGCTTCATCCCAATCAGCAGTAGGGTGTCCAGCAGCTGAGCGAGAACTTGGTGGGACTCTTAAAGAAGAAGAGAACTGCTATCATGGCTTATATATGGTTACTTGAGAGATCATCTTTCCCTGCAAGATCCCCACTTCTTATTAAGATCATCAGGAGAGGTCTGTCTTCGGGTGCTACCAGTTCATCTAGTGGCAACCTGAGCCACTAGTGACTGCCCTGAGCCTTTTGGAAGGGCGGTATAAAAGTTTTAATAGTAAATAAATAAATAAATAACCTGGGATCGGGCCTTCTCAGTTGTCATCCCTGGCTGTGGAACGTGCTCCCCGTAGGTATAAGAGGCTTACCTGTGGAGGCCTTCAAGAGAGCCCTAAAGACCCATCTTTTCAACTTGGTTTTTAATAATATTTAATTGGTTTTTAAAATGAGTTTTATATTAATTTTAACTGTTTTTATTTTATGTCTACATTAACATTTTTAAATGTTATTTCCTTAGCTATTCTGGGATGGGCAGTATATAAATGAAATAATAATATAATAGCAGCAACATTTTTTGTTTCTTATCTATTATGGCATGGTCTGAATCAGGCACATGATGCCACAACCTTGCTGAAACTAAGCTGGTCTGGCCTGATGACTGTTTGAATGGGAGACCAAGCTTATGTACAATGCCTTCAGACAGGGACTAATGCAAAGAGACAGAACAAGTAAGCTTGTTCTCTTGTAACTCTTCCCCACAGACAACTGTTTCCAAAAACATAAAAAATTCATTGAGGAGTAAGTTTTGATAACACAGCCTGCTGTGTACTTGCTTCTGCACCCCTCCTAAATAATATCTGCTCAACCTATGCATTTCAGCATTTTAAAACACCGTAAATCACATTCTGACACCATAAATCACATGAACACATGAAGCTAACCTGCTGACTGAGCAAAGAGGCACCTTTTTAAAGTGGTGATTCTCTTTATTGAGCAGGGGAGAGCAACTGGCCCTATCCATCCCCAGCACAGCATCCTTCTAGTGCTGGTGTCTGTCTTATGTTTCTTTTTTAGATTGTGAGCCCTTTGGGAAAAGGGAGTCATTTTATTTAATATATATGTATATCGCTTTGGAAACTTTTGTTGAAAAGCAGAATATAAATATTTGTTGTATTTGTATACCAAGCTAGACTACTGACACACTTAGCCAAGTACTGTCTACTATGACTGCTAGCAGTTCTCCAATAATTTAGAGGTGTTTGGTTTTTTACAGTCCCACTACCAATGCTCTGATTAAGTGAAGATGCTGGAAACTGAACATGGGTCCTTCTGCATGCAAAGCATGTGATCTGCCCCAAGTTGCTGTGTCTGAAAGACAGGAAGGCTATGGAGCAAGGGTGTAGCAAGCATCAAATCCTTCTTGAACATGAAAGTGGAAGAAGTAGGGACAAGGCAGGATTCCTTTCGTTTCTTGGAGAATTCTGTCTACAGTACTTTCAGACTTTAGCCTAGGATGTAAGACCAGGCTCATCTCAACAGAATCTCACATCAACATTTCCCACTAAGGAAAGAAAAAGAAGAGATCCTGTACTGGCCCCCTCAGCCCTCAGAGACTGTGATTTGGCAGGAAACTGGACATCCTATCCTGTAGCCAGGAAAAAAACCAAAAAACACTTATCCTTTGGCCCAAGAGGAAAAAATGGACCATGGCACAATGGTCAAGCACACACTTTGCATGCAGAAGGTCTTCAGTAGTTCTAACGGGACTGAGCAGCAGCTGGTGGGAAAGACCTCTGTCTGAGAAACTAGAGAGCTGCTCCCAGCCAGAATAGACAATATTGGGCTCAGTAAGGCAGTATCATATGCAGTGTGTGTGTGTGTATGTGAGTGTGTGTGTGTATTATACACACACACACACACACACGTGCTTTGGAAGGATTCTAATTCTCTGTTTGAAAAGCATTACATACTCTCATTTTGAAGTGTGTTAACAGCGTCGTCAAGAATACAGTCAGGAGAAAACCCTGGAGACTTCGAAAGCAAACCCAGCAAGGAAGCAACCTTCAGTCTGACAGAAGCATCATTCTCCTAAGATGACAAAAGTGAGGAGTCAGAACAACATCTCTCTCTATGCTCTCCTACCCTGCTCCACACCAGTTGGTTGTTGGTTGGGGCACTTTACAAAACCTAAATAAAACACAGTCAGCTTTTCTAACATTCCTTAAAGAGGGGAAATAAAAATGAAAGACAGACTAAAGAAAGTTGCAAACTAAGTGACAGGAAGGGAGCGTTAGACACAATCCTTCTTTCTGTCTAGCCCCTATAACTTCAAGGGGCCACCTTCATGGCCTAACTCAGATTTTGCAGTTTGCAAACCAGACAGGGGCTAACATACGGAACAAAGATGCACAGGTGCAGCAAGGGAGCAGCCTAAATGCACTAGTGCAGAGGCAATTTTCGATGCCGTCCCCTTCCCCAGAAACCCCTCTATGCCACCCGAAAATATGACCCCGAGGGCTGCATGGCCTTCAGGGTCCCCTGCTAACTGAGCAAAGAGACACCTCTTAAAGCAGTGATTCCCTCATATTTAGCAGGGAAAGAGCAACTGGCCTTATCCAGCCCCAGCACAGCAACCCTCCAGTGGCTGTTGCTGCTATCTGCCTTGTTTCTTTTTAGATTGTAAGTTCTTTGGGAAAAGGGGAACATCTTATTTATGTATTATTTATTTTTCTATGTAAACTGCTTTGAGAACTTTGGTTGAAGAGTGGTATATAACAACAACATCTTATTATTGTTGTTGTTGTTGTTGTTAGTAGTAGTAGTAGTAGTGGTGGCGGCGGCGGCGAAATCAACATGTTTTTGGGTGGCACAGATGGCTTCCCAGGGAGAGGAAGAGCATAAAAAATTACAGCTTCCCCACTACACCAGTGCAGTTAGTTGGGAAGTTCTGCTGCTCTCTCGCTGCTACAATGTACTACTTCTATATAGTAGTAAAACATTAATCTTTTCAACAGAAGTTCTCAAACTAGTTTACATAGAATGATACATAAATAAGATGGTTCCCTATCCCAATAGGGCCCACAATCTAAAAAGAAACGTAAGGAACACACAAGCAACAGCCACAGGAGGGATGTTGTGCTGTGGTTAAATAGGGCCAGTGACAGCGAAATATATACACACACAGCCCACCTCATCACGGACAACAGCAGATCAAAATCCATCAGGGACTGCTATTGTTGATATAAAGAGCTTCCATGTTCAGAAACAGTATACCACTGAATATGAATTGCTGGAGAGCAACAGCACAGGAGATCTTGTGCCTTCATGCTCTACTTATGGGCTACCTCACAGCATCTGGTGGGGCACTGTTGAAAACAAGCTGGCTCATCAGTCTGATCCAGAAGGCCTGAAGTCAGCAAAGACTGAGCTTTTCACCCACAGGCCATGAGCCAGACCCACAAATTTTAGGCACTGGTAACATCTCAGGCGACAACGGCTCGTAGTGATTTTTGGCAACATCTACCCCTCTAGAGATGGAAAGTAGGTGATAGCATTGTTGCACTTGCAGCTTTTTGTATGTTATCCCCCTTTCTTTATCCCTATCCCCAAATTAACTGCAGTCATATTTTCACAGAGAAAAGGGTTTAGGATAACCTAGGAGAGCCAGCGTGGTGTAGTGGTTAGAGTGCTGGACTAGGACCGGGGAGACCCGGGTTCAAATCCCCATTTAGCCATGAGACTAGCTGGGTGACTCTGGGCCAGTCACTTCTCTCTCAGCCTAACCTACTTCACAGGGTTGTTGGGAGGAGAAACTCAAGTATGTAGTACACTATTCTGTGCTCCTTGGAGGAAGAGCGGGATATAAATGCAAATAATAATAACAATGAACAAACTGGTCTACTCTCTCCCTGGTGTAATCTTTGGAGAACATTCCTGTCCATTTTCATTTCCATTCCGCTGACAACAATGATAAACTTTTATAGTAGTTTTTGTGCTTTTAAAACATTTAAACACTTTTAAAACACCATTGCAAATCGGGCTGCTGCAGGCCCAATGGTCAGAACAACCGCCTTGGGGTTATCTTTTTAACGAAAGGCGGTATATAAATTCAAAAATAAAAATAAAATAAATAAACAATCAATTTATTTATTTAATGTATTTTTATATAGCCCACCACCAAAGTCTCTAGGAGGTTTACAATAACAAACACAGACAAAAACTTAACACATTTAAAACATATATAAAAGTTAACTCAATAAAATTGAACTAAAACTTCAACTAAAAAGCTTGGCTGAAGAAATGCATCTTCAGTCGATTCCTAAAAGCCATCAGGGATGGAGCAGCTCTACTCTCAGCAGGAAGTGTGTTCCACAGCCCTGGGGCAACTACAGAGAAGGCTCGCCTTTGAGTTGCCACCAGACAAGCTGGTAGCACCCTCAGACAAACCTCCACTGATAATCTTAATAGGTGGCAGGGTTCATAACCAAGAAGGCATTATCTTAAATACCTTGGGCCCAAGCTGTTAAGGGCTTTATAGGAGATAACCAGCACTTTGTATTTTGCCTGGAAACCTAATCAGAGCTAGCTTAGTTATTTCAAAACAGGAGTGATATGGTTTCTTCGGGACAACCCAGAGACCAACCTGGTGGCACCAACTACAGTTTCTGGACTATGTACAAAGGCAGCCCCACACAGAGTGCATTGCAGTAGTCAAGCCTGGAAGTGACCAGCATGTGCACCACTGATCACACTCTTCCAGGAAAGGGTGCATGATAACACATTGAAAGCCGAAAGTATTGCAATGCTATCACCTCTGCAGACCTTGTCACAAATCACAAGCATTCATCCACCCCCCACCCCCGCAATGGTAACGACCTCCCCAGCTGGCTCATGTCCATGGCCAAGACATATTGAACCAGCTCCAAGAACAGGCCCTGAGAAATACCGCAGAAGTGGCCAAAGTTACAACTTGCATGCCTCACGCTCCATATCCCAGTAGGAGTTGCTTCACAGGAGGAGGCAAGACACTGCTTGTACACTGAGAGATGTTTCTCTTGCTGGAGTTGGAGGGCTCTAGCAAATACAAAGCCACTTTCCCTACCTTGTAAAAATGCTCCAGCAAGATTCGGACAACTCCCTCCACACTTTCAGCCTCCACTGGCTTCCTGGCAAACTGGAGTAGATATTGCAGTGCATCTGCTGCGGAGGTGGCCTTGCATAGATCCACGTGGAGTGCTGCTGACTTGCTTGGTTTGGTTAGTCGGAGTTTCTTTGCTGAGATTTCTTCATGCTGCTGTTGCTGAAAAGTAAAATTCACAGTAAGGATGCATTTACACAAAGGCGGGCATCAATGCTACATTCTTCTCCAATAATCTCAGAAGTAATTTCCTTCCTATTAGTACAACCTCACACAACAAGGGTTCTCAGACTTGGGTCCCCAGACATTGTTGAACGACACTCCTATCATCCCCAGCCACAAGGACCAACAACATCCAAGACCCAAATTTCAGAGCCCCTGACCTGCAAGATCATAGCATTATATGCCATTTGACTTTTTATTTACATAGTGTTATGCAGCCTTGTGCCTGAAAGGCAGGATAAGTGAAATAAACAGAGAAGCAACAAGCACCATTTCTCTGTTGCTTCATACATGCCTGAGAGAGACTCATCATAAGCAGATTTTAGGGATCATATTGACAAAAGACATTGTCTCTCTGGCTAGCAGGCTTCAAATTGATTGTCTTTTTCCTCCTGCGCTGTTAAGCTCAGCACACATAAATTAGGAAAACAAAATATTTCCTGGCATTATTTTATTTATTTGTTTGCTTGTTTATTACATTTGTACACTGCCCCAAACTTTCGTCTCTGGGCGGTTTACAATAGTATAAAACAAGTTAAAATATATACAGAAACTTAACACAGTTTAACAATTTAAAATCAAACACTGCCGGCTGCAAAGGGGCTGCAGGGGTGAGCTGAAGCTATGTTTGCCTATGGGCTGCTAGCCTTCAGAACTGGCCTAGAGTCCAAGAATCAGCACGGATCTCCAGGCATCTAGTTATACTGGCACCGTCGTGCCAGTATCAATTACAATACCGTGTTATTGTGAAAAATATTTATTTATTCATTCGATTTCTATACTGCCCTTCTAAGAATGGCTCAGGGAGGTTTACACAGAGAAATAATCAATAAATAAGATGTCTCCCTGTCCCCAAAGGGCTCACAATCTAAAAAGAAACATGAGAGAGACACCAGCAACAGTCACCGGACATACTGTGCTGGGGGTGGAGAGGACCAGTTACTGTTAATATTGGCCAGGCGGGGGAGCGGGGGGTGGGTGGATCTCCAGGAACAGGGAATGGGGGCCCTAGTGCAGCGGTAGAGAATATTCAGAAGGTCCCAGGTTCAGGCTCTGGCACTTCCAGCGAAAGCTGGGAAGACTCCTGCTCAAAACAGTGGAGAGCCGCTGCCAGTCAATGTTGGCAATACGGAGCCAGTTGGAGGAATGGTCTGACTCAGTCGAAGGTCGGTAAATAGATAGATAGGAACCTAGGAAGCTGCCTTCTACCGAGCCAGACCCTTGGTCTGTCTAGCTCAGTATTGTCTTCACAGACTGGCAGCGGTTTCTCCAAGGTGGCAGCCAGGAATCTCTCTCAGCCCTGTCTTGGAGATGCTGCCAGGGAGGGAACATGGAACCTAGATGTTCTTCCCAGAGCGGCTCCATCCCCTGAGGAGAATATCTTGCAGTGCTCAAACTTCTAGTCTCCCATTCGTATGCATCCAGGGCAGACCCTGCTTAGCTAAGGGGACAAGTCATGCTTGCTACCACAAGACCAGCTCTGCTCCTGTGCTTTTAACAGCAGCATGAGACTCTTGAGATTAAGCCAGCAATGCTTTCCCTTTTGCTTGATTTTAATGCCAGGAAATACTTTGCTTTCCTAATTTATGTGTGCTGAGCTACTCTTAACAGAGCAGGAGCTTTGAGAGGTAGGTGAGTAGGTAGGTAGATTAATTAATTAATTGCATTTATATCCCACTCTTGCTCCAAGGAGCTCAGAGCAGTGTACCTGCTTATGTTTATCCTCACAACAACCCCTGTAATTTTGAGCTTGATTCTGATTTACAATAACCCTGTGAGGTAGGCCAGGCTGAGAGATACATGACTGGCCCTGAGTCAGCCAACTAGTATCATGGCTGAATGGGGATTTGAACTCCGGTCTCCCTGGTCCTAGTCCAACCCTCTAACTTAATAGGTTTTTTTCCAGGGTTGGTAACCCGATGTCTAGCAGAGCGTGGCCAAGAGACGCAGAAGCCGTTCTTGAATCTGCCCAGTTTAGGATTTCAAAGTGATGTGGGTTTGCACTGCCCACCTGTGTGCTTGCTCCTGCAGCGAAGCAAAACAGTCTCCCTTCCCACCTAGGCTACAAGGCTTCCTCCGTCAAGGTCCTCCTACTCCACCCCCTTTATAGTCCTCAGCACTTTATCTCCCCTTCCGAAGCCCCTCACATTCCCGCGGGTTACCTGGACAACCACTTTACTGAACTCTTCATACACCCGCTTCTTGAGGTGCGCCGCCATCTTGAACAGAACTAGAAGTAGAAGCGACCTCGAATCGCGCTTGTCAGAAACACGTGAGCCTCTCCGGCCACCGTATTGGCGTCTTCTGGAGGATGCGCCAAAGAGAGTTTTCCTCCCCTCTGATCCATGCGGTGATGATTTGCGGTTCCCAATTGAAGTGTTTAGATTAATCCATATGCGGGGCAAAAGTGGAGGAAGGAACTAGGAGTACAAGTTAGGTAAACAGGGAGGGTTAGAGGCTGCAATTAGTTGCAATGCTCTGAGAAAGCTCTTCCAGAGGAGAGAGGGGAAAGAGAATCTTGCACGCACACAAAAAACCCAAAACCAATCTTATCTGGAGTCATTTTTACTTTGGATGGATCATGTGAAAGTACTGCAAAGAAAAGGGGCCTTTAACACTGCCTTTCTGATTTTTAAAAAAATGTTTCCTATTTCCTTCCATCACTCTTGCCCCGCAAATGGAGGATTTTAAGCTCTGCAAAGGGGAAGCAGAGGTCCTTTATCAAGAAAAGTGTACCCTCTTGGGCATAAAACCCAAACGGGCTATAGCAACGACGGCTTCAGGGTTTAGTCCTCAAGAGTGCGTGCGCATGATCATTTTATGCCAATAAACCTCAGAGGCGCACAGCTTTTACTGGAATGATTCCTTCTCACCTGGAAACTGGATGGGGGTGGTTGTCATGAGATAAATGCACTCTGCACATGCCCAAATGATTACGAAAGGTCTTCATCATTTTATTATTTATTGTTTAATAAAATAGCTCATGCTTTGCATACAGAAGATCCTAAGTTTAATCACTGGCATCTTTAGGTAGGGCTGGGAAAGATCTCTGGTTTTAATCTTAGAGACCTGCTGCCAGCCTGGCAGTGACTCTAGACCCAGTTACCAGACTCAGTGTACAATAAAGCAGCTTTCCAAGTAATCATCATATAATAAAAATATGGATCATACAGTTGTGTTCCCTTAAACCAGCTGTGTTAAAATACATAGGGCCGCAGGTTCTGTGACTGAGCCCGAGCTGTGCCTACAACTGACCAGTATAGTTGTCTGATCAGTAAAAATAGACTAGAGTTCATTGGGAGCAGAGACCTATTTGTGTCTATGGGGAAAGGTGTTGTGTGTTGTTATCGCACTGTCTACATCATAACAATAAAACTATGTTTTGTCAGGTAATTGGTTCTGGGTCCTGATAAGTCAGTGAATTAATGTTCAGATTATTAATTGTTGCTTTATTTTGTTTAGTTTTAATTGTATGTGCATTATACATTTTAACTATTGCAAGCACCTAGTAGGGGGTCTTTTTACGACCAAAGGTCGTTTCTATACGTGCTTGGAAACTATTAATACATTCCAGGTTTTATCAGTCTCACCTTTCAGGTTTTGTTTTAGTTCTTCCTTTACTTACCAGATTCTGCTGTTTTTGTTTTTATTAATAACAGATATTTTTATTTTCTCCTGCCACTATTTTTGTTTATCTTGTAAAGTATATATCCTTCCATATCTTGCTTTTTCATTCTTAAGAATGCTCAAAGTTGTTTAGAAGGATAAAATATAACAACAACATAAATCAGGGGTTCCCAGCCTTAGGTTCTCTGACACTGTTGGACTATAACTCCCATCATCCCTTGCTGCATCATCCCCTCCTCCTTGCTAGCTGATGCCCAGAAGAGCTGCGTTGTACTGAGGATGCCAAGAACCCTGAAAAATACAAATTATAGGACATTGAATGAGATAGACAAACAAAGCTCTCTAGTTTATTTATTATTTCTCTGTGTAAACCGCTTTGGTAACTTTTGTTGAAAAGAGGTATATGAATTGTTGCTGTTGTTGTTGTTGTTGAAGATTTGTCATATTCATGTTCATATAGTGAGTTTCGTGAAAATCCAGCACAGAATGAAATCCACTGAACTGAAACAATATAGCTTGTTTCTTTCTTCATCAATCTGATGAAAGTCCGGAAGGCATAATTTCCTATGTTGTTTTTCGGCAATTTCCAGTAAAGCAATATTTCTGGAATTTTTAATATTTTATTTTTATTTTTAACATTTTTTTATATCCCGCTCTTCCTCCAAGGAGCCCAGAGCAGTATACTACATACTTAAGTTTCTCCTCACAACAACCCTGTGAAGTACGTTAGGCTGAGAGAGAAGTGACTGGCCCAGAGTCACCCAGCAAAACTCATGGCTGAATGGGGATTTGAACTCGGGTCTCCCCGGTCCTACTCCAGCACTCTAACCACTACTAGAACCAACTTGTCAAAAGAGCAAGTTTCTATCTTTGAATAGAAAGGTTTGGTCTAGGAATTTCATGTCAGTCAGGGAGTGAGTGAGGCCCAAACAGCTTGACAGATAGATAGCCAGCCCCAGGGACAGATTAAGCTCTTTGCCACCCCAATGGCAAAGGAGGAAGGACAGGGGAGTAAAATCTATTTTTTAAATGTTAAAACTGCCACAGTGCGCTGGCGTGGCGGCAGAGAGGGTGGCGATGCCTTCCTAACCCAAGCCCACTTACCTCCCAAATGGCAGCTATTGCCCCATTTCGGGCCTTTCTGTGCACATGTGCAGCAAAGCCCCATTTTGGGCGATAGCTGTCATTTGGGAGGTAGACGGGCTTGGGTTAGGAGGAGTATCACCACCCTCTCTGCTGTCACTGTGAGGTAGGCGGGCTTTACAGTTAAAAATCAATTTAAACTCACCCCCACCCCCACCCCCCGTTTTAAAGTTTATTATTATTATTATTTCATAAGACCAAAATGTGCTGCTGGGGGAATTTTGCCACCATAGGTAGTTGCCTCTACTGCCTCTCCTTTAATCCGCCAGTGGCCAGCCCAATTCGGACATGGTGTACATGTATTTGTGTGAATGACTGTACCTGCGTTCATTTTAAGGGTGAACCTGGATACAGGCCCTTCAAATGCATGGTACAAATAGGAAGCATACTTCTCTATCTGTGTTCAACATAACATGTGAATGCTTGTACCTGTGTACACTGTACACTCATTGTACGAGTGCTGAACATAATGTGTGAATGGGCCTTATTTTTAGATTTTAAATGAGAACGTTCTTAAAAGCAGTTTACATAGAAAAAGAAAATGAAGGTGGTTTTCGGTTCCCAAAGGGCTCACGGTCTAAAAAGAAACATAGTGTAGCAGGCGTAGAGCCTGGCCGCTGGCGGCGCATGTGCGGCTGCGGCTGCGGCGGCCCCGCTGACCCCACCGCACACATCTGACAGCAGACGCGAGGGCTAGCCATGCCCCCACGTCTGATGTCAGATGCGGGGGGCATGGTCTGGCTCCCGAACAGAGCCTTGAGGCTCCGTTCGGGAGTTGGAGTTCAACTCCCGAAGGGGCCACGCGGCCCCTTCGGGAGCGAAACCAGCACAACTGATGTACAGTGAAATAATAACAGAATTGCACAGCTTGAGATAGTTTGAATAATAGTTCTCTGCAAGGGAAGTTGCTTTGCCTGTCAGTGCAAAGCACTGTAAAAGCTTTGTTCCTCTAGTAATTTTCCATCCCCCGAAAGGTTAAAGCGACGGACCGTGGAATGTAGAATGTAGAAAAGCTGATATGTAGAAAAGCTGATATGTCTAGGAAGAAACTGGCTGTCTGCCTGAGTACATGTTTATAGTTTGTTGCCTGGCCTTGGTTAGGCACCCTGGCATCAACATGCTGTTTTCTTGTGTGGATGACTTTTGCATTTTTCTTGTATAAAGGTATGGCTGTTTGAAATTATTCTTTGTCCTGCTTCGAGCATTAGCCAAAGCAGCACCTCTGTTACTTAAGGCAGAATAAAGCTTTGATCTTTATGTCCTCTCGCCTGGGCTGATAATTATTGGGCTCCATCCGCCCAGGAACGAACCTCCCCAACTGGGTCAAGTCTACCCTAGTACATCACAACCATGTCTGACGTCAGATGCGGGAGGCGTGACGGGGACACGAGGTGTGGCCCCTGATTGGGCGCGGCCCGGGTTCTTTGAACCCATTGGCCCAATGGTGGCTCCGCCCCTGCAGTGTAGACAACAGTAGCAACCACTGGAGGCAGTGCTTGTTTGCATGGCAATGGCTGCACCTGAGGCAATGCCAAGCCGCTGCTGGCCACACCCCAACACTGGCCATGCCCCTCAAACCCACATCAAGGGCCTTCCCGGACAGCTCCACCCTACCTTCTTTCTCTTGTGCCACCTTCCCTTTCTCTTGTCTGCTTACCTTCCAGGCACACAATGGACATCTCTTGTGTGCAGCAGAAAGAGAACAATCCAGCCAGTGAAGTAGCAAGAGAGAATAGTGACATTTGCTCTTGTTTGCCTTGCAAGAGAAGAGAGCTGGTCTTGTGGTAGCAAGCATGACTTGTCCCCTTAAGCTAAGCAGGATCTGCCCTGGTTGCATACAAAAGGGAGACTAGAAGTGGGAGCACTGGAAGATATTCCCCTCAGGGGATAAAGCCGCTCTGGGAAGAGCCTCTAGGCTCCAAGTTCCTTCCCTGGCATCTGCAAGATAGGGCTGAGAGAGAGATTCCCGTCTGCAACCTTGGAGAGGCTGCTGCCAGTCTGTGTAGACAATACTGAGCGAGATGGGCCTATGGTCTGACTCATTAAATGGCAGCTTCCTATGTTCCTAGAAGCCACTCTGTGTTTCAAGCACCTCCCTGTCATGGGCACGCTGCCGGATTCCGAGGATGAGGAGGAGACAGGCAGTGTGAGAGCAGTGAAGGGAGTGCAGCAACCTCAAAGGCAAGATGTTGCAGAGGCAAGCGGGACCGACGCACGGGACACTGAAAAAGAAACGGAGCCTTGTACGACAGCTCCTGTGGAGGAGACGCAGCCAATCTCAGCTGTAGAGAGGCGTCAGTCGAAGAGACAGGAGGAGATGAGATGCATGCGCAGAACAGTGTGCCCACATGTGGGAGGAGCAGGGCAGGATGCCCGCATTTGCCGCCCCATGGGGCATGCACCACTTGAAGCCTTTACCTTACATTGCCTCATTAGTGAGCTGCCCCTGCATCGGGGCCCAAATTTCAGACATCTAGATAATAGATCTGTGCTGCAGTGGAAGACAACAGTCCCAGCAGAGTTTTAAAGTAAACATGAACTAATCTGGACTATGTTGTTGGACTACAATACCCATCATCCCCAGCTATAATGGCCTCAGCCGCAATGGCTGGTGGAGTGATGGGAGTTCTAGTCCAACAACATGCGGGGAGCCCAGGTCTGAGAACTTCTGCCCTAAGGTGCTAAATCTACAGCTGCCTTGGAAATAAAAGAAGAAATATCAAACGCTACTTTATGTGCTTAATTGATCAGACAGGCTGGGGGCCTACAGTCTAAAATGCTGTTCGAAGACCACAGACAATGAGGAGTGGGATGTGGCAAAAGAGAACAAATGATCAGAGAAGGTATCCACAGATCTCCGTAGAATCAAGACCAGTGTTTCCTCTGAGAGGAAACATGTGCACATACTTACATGTTTTTTTGATGTCCGCTCAGTCAATTTTATAACCCACTCAGGTTGGCCCTACTCTGAATGCACATGTGCATATACTGCCTTGATACTGCTGCCCAGAACAAAGCTCATTCTGTTGGAAATTCTCTGTGGTGAGAGATAGGGATGTGCGGTTCGGTTCGGATCCGGACCGGTTCGTCCGAACCGGTCCGGATCCGGCGGCTCGATCCCGGACCGAATCGGGCCGTTCCGGGGACCGAGCCGGACCGAATTCGAGCCGGTTCGGTACCGAACCGGCTCGGGTTTCCCGAACCGGTTCGGGAACGAAATTGAGTCTCTGGAGTGTCTCTTTAAAGTTCCAAGTGTGTCCTCCATTTTGTGTCTCCTTCCCGAAACTTTTGCTCCTCCTTGCATCCATTTTGTGATGCTATTTCCAGGCATTGTATTGGCTGCGCTATTGATCCTTGATTGGCCAGAATGAGTCCTTTGGTCTGGTAGGCTGCTTGGCTGTTGCACTGTTGAGAGCTGGCACCCTGTTGGCCGTGGGGGGAGTGCAAAGGTGGGGGCTCCCAAAGGAGGGAATTTCAAACCTATATAAACCCAAGCCTCTTCTCTGGAAACTTCTCTTGGCTGCAGTTGTGGGATCATCTCTGAGACCTGCTTGCCCTTTGCTGGCTGCTCTGGTGTCTCTGTGAGTCCTGACTGTGTCCTGTGTCTCTCTGTGTGTGCTCTGTCTAATCCTTTGTCCACCTGCCCTTTGTGACTCTCTGTGTGTCTCCTCTCTCTGTCTGTCTCTTGTCTGTATACTGTGTGTTACTTCACTTTACTTTCTTCTTAATTTCCCCCAATTTTCCCTGTTCCTTGTCTGTCTGCTTTTCTCCCCCCCTCCCCCCCTTTCCCTTCTCATCCTTTGGGCCTACCCTCCCCCTCCCCCACTCCCACCCACTGCATCCTCATTGCTTTAAATCTTCTTCCATTAATTATTGCTCTTTGTCCTGCCTTGTTTTTGTCCAACTTTTTTATTTTCACATTGCATTCCATTGGTTTCATTTATATATTGCTTGCTGGTTTTGCTTAAATTGTACCATTTTGTTTGTTTCTGCTGACTGCTGCTGCCCTGCGAGTTGGTTCCCTGAATCCCTCCCCCCCACCCCCAGAGGATTCTGTTGTTGTTTCTTGTTGTCCCATATAATCAGTTTTGGTTCCCTGCTCCAAACTTGCCCCTCCAAGTCCAACCACACCCCACCCCAACCCCACCCCATCCAGCCTTCTCCCAAGTTTGCTGCTGCCAAACAGAGTCCAGTTTTCTTTGCTTGCAGTTCCACTTATTCATTTGCTATTATTAATTTGCAGCAATTGTGGTTTCATTGTCTCTGTTCACTTAGTGGCCCCCCTCAGAGTCTGTGTTTGGTTCCCCCTCCCCACACCCCCACACCCAAGTTTTTTCTGCTGGTTATAGTCTTTCTTTTCATTTTTTTTTAAAACTTCTGGCTTGTGTTCTCTTGATATATATTGTTTTATATATTTTGCTACCCTCCTCCTCCTCCTCCCCCCCTGCCTGCCCCCCACCCTCCCTCCTCCCAGACCCTAGCCCAGGCCCAGCTCCTCCCCCAACCACCCCATCCAGCCTAATCGCTGCTGCTGCCCGAGTTGTTCCAGTTTCTCCTTTGCTGTTTGTTGTTGCCCCCTCCCCATCCCCCCAACACCCCTCTGCCACACACTAGCCCCCAACCACACACACCCTCTCTGCTCCCCCACCCCACCTCTTTTCCTCCTTGCCCCTGACTCTCTCCACTTACCCCAGGCCCCCTGCCACACACTAGCCCCAACCACACACACCCTCTCTGCTCCCCCCACCCCACCTCTTTTCCTCCTTGCCCCTGACTCTCTCCACTTACCCCAGGCCCCCTGCCACACACTAGCCCCAACCACACACACCCTCTCTGCTCCCCCCACCCCACCTCTTTTCCTCCTTGCCCCCGACTCTCTCCACTTACCCCAGGCCCCCTGCCACACACTAGCCCCCAACCACACACACCCTCTCTGCTCCCCCCACCTCTTTGGACCGCTGCTACTGCTGTGTCCTCCCCCCACACCTGAATCCCCCCTCCCTGCTGCGCTGCGCTTCTCCTCTCTCCTCTTTCTCTCTATCATCTCTCTTTCTCCTCTCTCTCTCTTTCTTTTCTCTCTCTCTCCTCTCTTTCTCTTTGTCCCTGCCCCCCCTCTCTTTTCTCTCTCTCTTAGTCTTTTCTCTCTCTGCTCCCCTTCACTTTCCACCTCCTCTCCCACAGCTGCAGCCGCACACAGTAGCCTACCCACCTGGCGGCTGCCATCGGTTTTTTTTTTCTTTTTATAGTTTTTGGTTGATTTTGTCTCTGCTTGGGGGTGAGTTGAGCGACACAAATAGTGTTGTCTCCTCACTTCTGCCCCTCCATCGTTGTTGAACTACCCCGGTTGCCTGTGTGCCTCGTGCGGCCGCCCTGCTGTGTCTCAGCCCAGGGTGGCTGGCTGGCGGCGGCGAATCCGTGACCAGCAGTGAGCGGCAGGAGAAGGACCGGAAGAAGAGGGGTTAGTGCGTGTGCGATTGTGCACCTTTTGTTGCCCCTTTCTCTCCCTAGCTGGCGGTTTTAAATAGGGACACCCCTATTCTGAAATGCATTTGGGTGTGGGGAGGAGGGAGGGAACCTTGGAGAGGAGATGTACTGTTGTAAAACTTGTGTCTTCATGCCCATGCCCAGTAAAGAAATTGCTGCTGTGTGTTGCGTTGCATTGCATGCGTCTTGCAGGTGGTTTTTGAACAGGTGCCTTCCAGAGTGCTTCCTTGCCTCTGGGGCAGTCTGAGTGGGGTCCAGGGTTCTGATGCGATGCTGCCACTACATGCTGGGCCCATGCCATGCCAGAGTGCTTCCTTGCCTCTGGGGCAGTCTGAGTGGGGTCCTGGCTGGGCTCTGATGCTGCCACTACATGCTGGGCCAATACACACGTATGATGATGATCATGATGTTCAATCCATGAGGCTGCCATCAAGTGTTTGCTGCTGCTTGCTTGCCATGGCATTGGGCGGGCAGAGTCACAGAGTGGGTGGGTTCAACCTCTGTGTTGGTGTGACTGGGTTCTGGTTTTGGTTGTGTGCAATTCAGAGTCACTAAATAGGCTGCATTGAGTTTGATGCTCCCCCCACAGGAGCATTACTTGAGAACCACCCCCCAGAACCCACACTTTGTGTTCCAGTTCACTAAATAAGGGTTTCCTCCTTTGATCTGCAGGTTCCCAAGCGTTGACTGCATCCCTCCCCCACCCCCGGTAGGTGCTGTGCCCTCCCCCCATCCACTCCCCCCCCCAAAAAAGCTAAAAACTTGCCACCCACACCACAACTA
Source organism: Hemicordylus capensis (assembly GCF_027244095.1). NCBI lineage: Eukaryota > Metazoa > Chordata > Lepidosauria > Squamata > Cordylidae > Hemicordylus > Hemicordylus capensis. Next base: position 10,087,811 of record NC_069659.1, read on the forward strand.
CTCCACCCAACTGCCCGTGCCACCCTCCCACACCGGGGTTCCACCCTTTAACCCCCTATTTTTCTAAAAAAAAACCCTCCCAGACCCATCTCCCCAATTGGCTTGGTGGTTGACTCCCAAATTCAAAAAGGACACCCTCCCCCTCACTTCGATTGGCTTCCCCCCATATCAAAAAGTCTTCTTTTCCCCCCAATTGGCTTCCTTTTTTGAAAACAAACTTCCCCCCCGCCGCCTCCAAATCAGCTGCCTTTTTTTTGGCCCCTAAGCCCCTCCAAATTATTTTTCTGACCCTCTCTGGCCTTCCTCCTAAAGTCTCCCTCCTTCTGACCTAGCAGCATGTCTGAGCGCCGTGTGGCGGGCAGGGCTCGCTCAAGGCTGGCAGGCAGAGGTGGGAGAGGCCAGGTGCGGGGTGCGCCTGCGGCACGGGGAGGGAGAGGACACGGGGAGCCTGAGGACACCCCAGTTCTCCCCATTGGAGAATTCTTTGCTCCGGCCCCATCTTTGGTGCGCAGGATTCAGTTCCCCACGCCTGCTGCCGCCAATCGCGGCAGAGGCAGAGGCACCATTAGGGCTGTGGCGGGTCCCTCCTCGCCGGCGGCACCAGGTGCTGCTGAGCTACCGCCAGTTGTTGAGGTGGAGGAGACTGTGGAGTTGGAAGAGCAGGTAGAGGGCGGTGAGGACCGTGCGGCTGGCAGCGATGCAGCCAGGTTCTCCCTCCCTCTGGGGCCCCTTCCCCCTATCCTTTCGCCGCTCAGTGGGGCCCCCCCTCGTGAAGCCCGACACTCTGGTGGGGAGCGGTCTGGCGAGGTGGTGGAGGAGAGGCCTGCCTCTCCGATGCCAGTTGAGCCGGGCCCTTCCTCCGCTGTGGAGGGCGGAAGGGGCGGGTTGGGTGGCAGCAGTGGGCAGGCAGCGGCGGCCGCCCCCCCCCCAGGACTGCAGCCACCCTGCGAGAAACGGCCTAGGACGGCGCCCAGGGCGCAGGAGGCCAAGGGCAGTGGTGTATGGGTGCATTTTGAGGTCCCTCAAGATGCCCCATTCCACGCCCGCTGTGTCCACTGCAGGATGCTTGTCAGCCGTGGAAGGGACCCTGCGCACCTGGGTACGACGCCTATGTGGAGACACCTAGAGCGTCACCACCCAGGTCTCAGGGGACAGGCTGGCAGCGCTAGTGCGCCTTGTGCATCTGCCACTAGGGCGGGCAGCGGCAGTGTGCCAGCCAGCAGGCAGGCTACACTGCCCGTCCAGCGGTGGACGCAGTCCTCGGGCAGCCAGCGTATTGTTCGCGTGGACCATCATCACCTCACCCGCCTCATAGGGGAGATGATTTCCACCGATGACCAGCCGTTTCAGGTGGTCGAGAACAACGGCTTCCGCCGTATTCTCCAATACCTGGCTCCCGAATACGTCATCCCCTCAAGGACGACGTTCAGCCGGAACGTGGTCCCCTCCCTGTACTGCCGGTGCAGGGAGCTCGTGTCGGCCGAGCTGCGTGCAGCTCCGGCCGGGACAAGCGTGCATTTCACGACTGACCTCTGGACCAGTGTCAGTGGGATGCACGCTTCTTTCCTGGCCCTCACTGCCCACTGGTGGGGACCGGAGAGTGAGGGGACCTCCGCGGGCGATGCTTCCGGGTCCGGCGCGGCTCCCGCTGCACTACGGCACAGGTGGGCCGTCCTGCACGTGAAGACGATGGACACGAGGCACACCGCGGAGGAGGTGGCGGCCGTACTCGACCGCCAGATAGAGGAGTGGATTGGCGGGTGTCCACACCTCTCCCGCGGCTTCATTGTCACCGACAATGGAGCCAACGTTACCGCCGCTGTCGAGACAGTCATGGACTGTGTGAACATACGGTGTATGGCACACACGCTCCATCTGACCGTCAGGGACGCCCTTGGCCTTAAGGAGCTGAAGGCGTCCCAGGAGAAGGGGGCCCGCCCCATCGCAGCTGCTGTTGCTGCCACGGCCACGCTTGTGGATAAGTCCCGCAAGCTGGCCGCCCACTTCCACCGCAGCGAGAAGTCCAGGAGACTGCTTCGCCAGAAGCAGGATGACCTTGGCCTTCCTCGCCATCTCATCCCTACGGATGTGGAGACGCGGTGGAACTCCACCTTCCTCCTGTTCCAGCGCCTGTTGGAGCAGGAGAGAGCCCTTGTCACCCTGGCGAGGGACGAGTCCTTGGATGTCTGCGACTTCTCGAACGCAGAGTGGAAGCAGATGTCTGAGGCGGTGTCGGCACTCGAGCCCTTCCAGCTTGCCACGAAGGGCTTGTGTGGCGACACCACTCCCTTGAGCCAGGCGCTGCCCACAGCTGTTGGTCTCGAGAAGCTGATGGGTGGACTCCATATCTCTCTGACCACGCCAGAGGGTCGTGCTCTGGCTGGGAGGCTGAGGTCTGGGGTTGACAAGCGGCTCGTTGATGTGCTGGGAGACAGGGAGGAGTATGTCCTCGCTTGTCTCTGTCACCCAGCCCTCAAGGGCAATGCCGTGAGTGCCGACGACTTGCCCAGGTGGAAGGGCATCCTGGTCGAGAAGGTTAGGGAGGAGGAGGCCGCTAGGGCCCGCAGAGACCAGGGTGTTGGTGGTGGTGCGGGGGCAGCCCTCGCGGCCCAACCCGCACCCAGCAGCAGCATGGGCGGCCAGCCGGCGTCAGCTTCCCCTTCCCCTCCCTCTTCCCAGTCCAGCAGCGCGGCATCCCAGGCGGCGCCATCGCAGCAGCCATTTGCTACCGACTCGAGATCCGCCCAGTGGTTTCAGCGGTTCTGCTATGGCGCCATGCCTGGTATGCGGGAGGCTCGACCTGCCAGGCCCCCCTCCAGTGCTGAGCAATGCGTTGCGCAGTACTTGGAGGAGCCTGTGGAGGGAGACGGCGTGGACTGCGCACAGTTCTGGGCGAGCCGCCGCCAAGTCTGGCCGGACCTGGCGGTGGTGGCTGTGCGCCTCCTCTCCTGCCCCCCAACCAGTGTCCAGAGCGAGCGGGTGTTTTCACGTGCCGGGGACGTGGTGATACCCTCTCGCTCCCGCTTGGACCCTGGTCTGGTGGAGCAGCTGGTCTTCCTTAAGGTGAACCTCCCCCTGTTGGGCTACCCCAAGCTGCAGTTTGAGACGGGCGAGTGATTACCGTGGGTTGCCCCATGGTTGGTCACCTGCCTGGCTCGACCTCTGCTTATCCCTACCCTCCCCCCTTCCACCTCTAGCTGAGCTGACGTGACAGATGCTGAGCCGTGCCAGCCAGTCGCAGCGTGTAGTGTGCCCACACAGAGATGCAGTTGTAGTAGTAGTTGTAGTGCTGCGACTGGCCAGATGTTTACAATGCCCACGCCCACCTAAAAAGAAACCCAATGCTGACCAGCACAGGCCCTTTATCTATCCACCTGTCAGCATTTGGGGACCTGGCGTGGGCACGGCACACCCCCCCAAAGTAGCACAGCCCACGGAGTACTAGACTTAGCGGCAGCGGCGGGTATACGTTCAAAAATGCAGTGTAGATATGTAAATACTAGTAAATAAACATGTAAATAATTTTTTCTTTAAAAACCCCATGTCAAAATCAAGCCTCAAAATTATGCAAAAGAAAGAAAAAAAGGTGACAAAGGGAGAACAAAATGATGAATGCCAAATGAATTGATTTTATTGAAAATGTCACCAGAAATCATGTGTGGGGGGCTTGGTTTACATGGAGAAAATGATTGGTTGATTTTTTGAAATGAAAAGAATGAATTATTATCATCTTATGTTCATCTTGATTGTGGTCACTGTTGATGTTGGCTGATGGCAAAAAACCCAAAACCATCAGAATAGCAATGAACTGGCTGCCAACACAACATATTGATTGATAACTGTGCAGGGGGGGAATCGGGTCTGTGTGTGTGTGTGTGGTGCAGGCTCAGTCTGTCTCTTCCTGTTGTGTGTCTGTCTGTCTGTCTGTCTGTCTGTGTGAATGGATGCCTAGCACTGTCTCTGTGTGTGGATGCTTTCTGGTGTGTGTCTGTCTACATTTTTTTTTCCTCCCCCCCATGCCTCCCTCCATCCTTCCCCTCTCATCCTCTCCCCTTCCTCTTCACCAACTTCCATCCTCCCTCCCTTCCAGCCCACCACCGCCTCACCTGCCCCCAACCCCGGTCTGGCAGATGATGAGAGTCTGGTCTCTCCCACCGAAGCACACACGTGAGCACGTGTGTGCACAAATATGTGGCTGACCAACTCTGAGCCGGACCCTCCCCCCTTCAATCCCCTCTACATCCCTCTCCCCCTCCCCTTTCCTCCCCCCTGCCTCCCTGCCTCCCTCCCTGCCTCCCTCCCCCCTCCTAGCTAGCAGCGCACACATACACACACAAAACACCTGTGGTGGCAAACACCACCAGCACACATGCACTCACACTGGTGCCACCACCACCTCTGCCTTGGGCCTCTGTGTCCTTGAGCAGATATGTGGTGGTGGACCAGAGAAGCATTTCTTTCCAGCAAGGCAAAAGGCATGCACTCACTGCACACACACACACACACGAAGAGGTGAAGACGAGAAGAGGCAACTTCTAGGACCAGCAGCAGCAGGTGAGTGTCGTGTAATTGTGTTGCTTCCCAAGGCCACTGCCCATGCTCAATGCTCAGTCTGCTGAAACTGAAGAACTAGCTACAATCACCCTTCCTCACACGCAGCTCAGCTCAGCTCAGCTCAGCTGCACAGCACACTGACTAACTAGACACTACAGCTGGTGGTAGAAAAAACAGAAGTCTAGATTCTAGAAGATGTCCTGGTGGATTTTAAACTTTCAAATCTGTGCTAGGATTGCCTTGCCTCCTCCTCCTCCTCCTGCCTGTAATTGTGCCCTCTCCCCTTGCAGTTGCGCCGTCGTGATGGGTTGGTGATGTGCGTGCGCCGTCTACTTGTTAGCTCTCTCCTCCTCATGTTGGCTGGGCTTGCCAGGCACTGGCTGGCAGCAGCTGTTGGCTGTGTGCTAGGCTCAGGCTGTGGCGCGCGTGACTGGACTGGGAATGTTATTGTAGCGGCAACACTGGTTGTGGTGGTAGCAGTAGTAGCTGTTGTTGTTTCTGGGCTGGTGGCTGCTGGCCTGTGCTGACTCTGCGCACTTGGTCTGGTCTGGTCTGGTCATTGGGATGCAGATGTAGGGTGTGTGTGCATCATCCATGGGGAGCATCAGAGCAGAGCAGAGCAGGTTGGCTGGCTTCTGTCTGTCGGGCCTAGTCAGTGGCAGGCACTGAGTGAGGCGGTGGTTTCTTTGGGCATCACGTCACCCATCATGCAGAGCGGCAGGTCTGCTGCTCTGCTGCTCCGCCTCCTGCTTCTTCTCTGTGTGTGCTGCTCTTGTGCTTAGTGTGCTGCTCCGCTGCTGCTGCTGTGCTGGCAGGCAGCACAGCAGTGGCCTTTTTGTTAGATCAGAGAGTGGGTGTTGTCTCTCTGAGTGTCCTCCTCTTACTTGCTTGGATAGGAGTGGTGGTAGTAGGTAGGCATTAAGATGGACTGACTAGGTGTTACGTGTTAGGGCGCCCAGAGAGAGGGGCCAAAAAGATGGGGTGGCAATTGTTGGGTTGCTCCTAGTATTATTGGTGAATTTCTGAAGAAATTTTTTTTTTCCATTGGCTAGAATGGGGGTTCGGGGCTGCCCCAGACCCGCCTCTGTGGGGTGGCAGCACCGCCAAAGTGGGTCCGGGGCCATGGCAAAAATGCCCTCAGTCCCTCCCAGCAATCCCCGTAGAGATAGGAGTGATGGTTCTGTTGTTTTTCTGAGGTGTTCTGAGTGAGTGTGGATTCTGTGATAGCAAATGAGAGTGGATTCATGGTGTCTCATTGGAAATCTCATTAGCTATCATAGAATCTACACTCAGAACACCTCAGAAAAACAACAGAACCATCACTCCTATCTCTACGGGGATTGCAGGGAGGGACTGAGGGCATTTTTGCCATGGCCCCGGACCCACTTTGGGGGTGCTGCCACCCCACAGAGGCGGGTCTGGGGCAGCCCCAAACCCCCATTCTAGGCAATGGGAAAAAATTTTTCTTCAAAAATTCACCAATAATACTAGGAGCAACCAATTGCCTTGGGATTTTTGGGGTGGAGGACACCCATGGGTGGCTACCACCCACCCCAGCTTTTTTGCCCCTAAGGGCTCCACATTGCGAGTTATGGGCAAGAATTAATTTTTTAAAAAAAATTTGTAAAAAATCAGAGGAAGGTCCAATCGACTTGAAATTTGGGTGGCAGGTAGAACACAATGTCCCCTTCAAAACCAGCCACTTTTTGTGATCCGAACCGGTTCGGATCCAAACCGGACCGGGGGGTGGTCCGGCAAAACCAGAACCGAACCTCCCCGGTCCGGTCCGGACCCGGTCCGGACCCGAACCGAACCGGGAGAACCGGTTTTATGCACATCCCTAGTGAGAGAATCCCTTTCTCATTATAGCAGAGTGCACAGAGGCACAACACAGCGGATTTAGTTAGGCATGCGTGTATGCTGAGAGTAAAGTAACTTGGAGCCAATTCATAGTTTCAAATCAATATATAAGGCCTTTATTAAGGAACTCCATTCTAGATAGGAAAGTGAGGAGTTACGATCTCTAATCTATCTATCTAGCTGGATGCAGATGGATTCTGCATCTTCTCTGCACACATGGTGCAGGGAGAGAGGCTTGCCATGTTGCAAGGTAGAAGGACAGGTAGGGGAGAGAGAAAAGGAAGTTAGTCCCTGAGATTAGCAATAGAGCAGTGGAGAAGTGATGACCAATCTGACTTACTAGTCCGTCCTCCACTGTCTGAGACAGAGACAGTGCAAAGTCCTTTAACTTCCAACACATTCCGCACACAGATTGGGGGGGGGGGGGGAGAACACTGATCAGGACCCAGCACAGCCTGATTCAGATATTATGCTGTACAAGTGTACAGATGTCTGTGCGCTCATACATGTGTTTGTGTGAATGACTGTACCTGTGTTCATTTTAAAAGTGAACCTAGATACAAGCTTTTCAAAAGCGTGGTACAGATAGGAAGTAAGTATACTTCTGTACCTGTGAATCAACATAACATGTGAATGACTGTATACACATTGTACGAGTATTGAACATAACATGTGAATGGACCTCATGTCTTAGTAGGAACAAGAACCTGGATTGCACTCCCAACTGAAACTACAGATCTTGGTCACTTTACAACAGACACAGGTCGCTTTTCAGACTAGACTCTGCAAAGGGGTCACATTGTATCTCTGAAGTGTGCTTCCACACTTCTTGTGTTGTGACACTGCAGTCCTTATGCTCACAGTAGGAGGCCGTTCATATTTGCAATGCCTTGTTTTGAATTTAATCACTGAGATATAGTGCTATGACGTATATCCTGTTTAAGAAAGTTGCTGTTTTGGGGGGTTGTTAGTTTCTGCAAGACTGCTCCCCCTGCTGTTTACATTTCAAATGAGATTTGCCTGAACAGAAGCATTTTGCTGCTGTTGAGCAGCTAAGCTGGAAAGCGCCCAACTGAAGGGAGATCATAACAGAAGTATAAACAATTACAAATGGAGGTGGGGAAAGAAAGAGAAATTACTAGGCTCATTCACACAACCTGAAACAAGGTCAGAGGAGCCACCAGCCAGAGCAAGAAAGCCGTGCAAACTCCCAATCTGCGGTCATATGAACTCGGAAAGCAGGGTAGGAGGAGAGGGAAACAGGAGTTGGGTTGGACGAGAGCACTCTACTCACATTCCGTCCCCAGCGTTTTACCAAGGGTGGATGAAAAGCTGCCCTGCCCAGATCCCGGTTCCAACACAGTCACTCTCCCCGTCTCCTACCGTACTTTCTGAGTTCACACAACCACGGCTCAGGAGCACACACAGCTCTCCTATCCTACCCTGACTGGTGGCTCCATCAACCCTCTTTTGGGTTGTGTGAACAAGCCTAGCCTCTCTCAAAAATCTAACAACTGGGAACCACAAATGGAATCGGTGGGTGATGCATTCAGGATGAACAAAAGGAAGTGCTTCTTCACATCATAGTTTATTTTTTAGATTTTTTATTTATTTTGCATTTACATACCACTTTTCAGGTGAAACCTCCCAAAGAGGTTTACAAAAAAACTCCACCTTAAATAAGGAGCATTACAATATATCAAGCCACACATTTGCATCTCTTGACATGGGCCTTAGTCTCACTTCTTTCTTCTATCCCTCACCCCAGAGCAAGATGGTCCCTGGTCTCAGTTAGGGGAGGGAGGGGCCACTTCAGTGGGGACAAAGGAGCTGGATGGTGGCAGCTCTCCAACCTGTCTCCCTCTCTCTTAACAGATGGAATTCATTACCCCAACAGGTTCTGATGGCCACTAGCTGGAAGCCTATTCATATGGCCGCTCGGATGGAACATAGGAACATAGGAAGCTGCCATATACTGAGTCAGACCATTGGTCTATCTAGCTCAGTATTGTCTTCACAGACTGGCAGCGGCTTCTACAAGGTTGTAGGCACGAATCTCTCTCAGCCCTATTTTGGAGAGGCCAGGGACGGAACTTGGAAGTTTCTACTCTTCCCAGAGCAGCTTCATCCCCTGAGGGGAATATCTTACAGTGGTCACACTTCTAGTCTCCCATTCATATGCAACCAGGGCAGGCCCTGCTTAGCTAAGGGGACAAGTCATGCTTGCTACCACAAGACCAGCTCTCCTCTCCTAAGTGTAGGGTGTAGGGATGTGCATTAATCGGTTCAACAGTAAGTAAGTAAGTAGGTTAAATATATATATATTATTACGATCAAGGATCAGATACATCAGATACTACTATTTAGAAATACAGTCAATGACCAGACAATATTGACAGAAATAGATGTCCAACAATAATCTAAAACTTTGAGAAAGCTTGAAATAATGATAATCCAGCTAACTCAGGTCGTAGCTTGCAGACAGCAAAAGAATATGTTGCAACATTTAAAGAAATGGCATCATTATTATCAGACAATCAAATCTGCAAATAGAAAGCATCCGAGTGCCCTTGCTATTTTGACAGTAATGGTAGGATTAACCGAGCCCAAGCATCTCTGTAATATGGCAGTACAATAGAACATGAGCAGAAGATTCAACAACCTCAGCTCCACACGGGCAAACCCTGGCCCTGGTTCGATGGTCCTTTTAAGGGGCCATTAGAAAATGAGGGAGTGAAAGGGATTATTAAGGAGGATTTGGAGGTTGCAGAGAAGCTGAATGAGTTCTTTGCATCTGTCTTCACGGCAGAGGATACTGAGCATATATCTGTTCCTGAACCAGGCTTTTTAGGGATGGAGGCTAGAGAGCTGAGTCAGATAGAAGTGACAAGGGATGATGTTCTAAACTGTCTGGAAAAACTGAAAGCTAACAAATCACCAGGGCCGGATGGCATCCATCCAAGAGTCCTCAAAGAACTCAAATGTGAAATTGCCGACCTCCTTGCTAAAATATTTAACTTATCCCTGCATTTGGACTCTGTACCAGAGGACTGGAGAGTAGCAAATGTAACACCGATTTTCAAAAAGGGATCCAGGGGCGATCCGGGAAATTACAGGCTGGTTAGCCTAACATCCGTTCCAGGCAAATTGATGGAAAGCATCCTCAAGGATAAAATTGTAAAGCACCTAGAAGAAGAGGTCCTGCTGGGAGTGAGCCAGCATGGCTTCCGCAAAGGTAAATCTTGCCTCACCAACCTTTTGGACTTCTTTGAGAGTGTCAACGAGTGTGTGGATCAAGGTGATCCAGTTGACATAGTCTACCTGGACTTCCAAAAAGCTTTTGACAAAGTTCCTCATCAAAGACTCCTGAGGAAACTTAGCGGTCATGGTATAAGGGGATAAGTACATGTGTGGATTGCTAACTGGTTGAAAGACAGGAAACAGAGGGTAGGTATAAATGGAGAGTTTTCACAATGGAGGGAAGTAAGAAGTGGGGTCCCCCAGGGATCTGTACTGGGACCGGTGCTTTTTAATGTATTCATAAATGATCTAGAAGCAGGGGTAAGCAGCGATGTGGCCAAATTTGCAGATGATACCAAACTCTTCTGGGTAGTGAAATCCAAAACGGATTGTGAGCAGCTCCAAAAGGATCTCTCCAAACTGGGGGAGTGGGCGACAAAATGGCAAATGCGGTTCAATGTTAGCAAGTGTAAAGTGATGCACATTGGGACAAAAAACCCCAACTTCAAGTATATGCTGATGGGATCCGAGCTGTCGGTGACGGACCAGGAGAGGGATCTTGGGGTTGTGGTTGACAGCTCGTTGAAAGTGTCGACTCAATGTGCGGCAGCTGTAAAAAAGGCAAATTCCATGCTAGGGATCATTAGGAAGGGGAATGAAAATAAAACGGCTAACATTATAATGCCCTTATACAAAACTATGGTGCGACCACACTTGGAGTACTGCGTGCAGTTCTGGTCACCACATCTTAAAAAGGACATTGTAGAACTGGAGAAGGTACAGAAGAGGGCAACCAAGATGATCAGGGGCCTAGAGCACCTTTCTTATGAGGCAAGGCTACAACACCTGGGGCTTTTTAGTTTAGAAAAAAGACGACTGTGGGGTGACATGATAGAGGTCTATAAAAACATGCATGGGGTAGAGAAAGTGGAGAGAGAGAAATTTGTTTCCCTCTCACACAACACTAGAACCAGGGGTCACTCCTTGAAATTGATTGCCAGGAGGTCTAGGACCAACAAACGGAAGTACTTTTTCACACAATGCGTGATCCACTTGTGGAACTCTCTGCCACAGGATGTGGTGACAGCCAACAACCTGGATGGCTTTAAGAGGGGTTTGGATGACTTCATGGAAGAGAGGTCTATCAATGACTACTAGTCGGAGGGCTGTGGGCCACCTCCAGCCTCAAGGGCAGGATGCCTCTGAGTACCAGTTGCAGGGGAGTAATGGCAGGAGAGAGGGCATGCCCTCAACTCCTGCCTGTGGCTTTCAGCGGCATCTGGTGGGCCACTGTGCAAAACAGGATGCTGGACTAGATGGGCCTTGGGCCTGATCCAGCAGGGCTGTTCTTATGTTCTTATGAACCTGTTCAGAAGGTTCGACCAAAGGTGGAACCAGCAGCAGTGGGGGGATTACTTTTAAGGTTTGGAGAGGGTGCTCTTACCTCCCCGCCACACTTGCCCCACCGGCACTGTCCTTAAAACCAGTCCCATGGGGCAGCTGTATACCCTCTTGCCGCGCCAGTGTGCAGCGGACCGGAAGTAGAAGAGAGGAGAGAGGAGAGCTGGTCTTGTGGTAGCCAGCATGACTTGTCCCCCCAGCTAAGCAGGGTCTGCCCTGGTTGCATATGAATGGGAGACTTGATGTGTGAGCACAGGAAGATCTTCCCCTCAGGGGATGGAGCTGCTTTGGGAAGAGCAGAAGGTTCCAAGTTCCTGCCCTGGCAGCATCTCCAAGATAGGGCTGAGAGAGATTCCTGCCTGCAACCTTGGAGAAGCTGCTGCCAGTCTGTGAAGACAATACTGAGCTAGATGGACCAATGGTCTGAATTAGTACATGGCAGCTTCCTATGTTCCTCTGTCATGCACGCACACTGGCCACTTCCGGTCCGACCCACACCGGGGCATACAGAGGGCATACAGCCGCCCCACGGGACCAGTTTTAAGGACAGCACTGGTGGAGGAAATGCAGTGGGGGAACTAAGAGCACCCTCCCCGAACCGTAAAGGTAACCCCCTCCTCCACCACCAATTCAACCTTAGGTCGAACCGTGCACCCCCCTACTTGGGTATGTGGCAGCCATGGGGAAAACTACAAGGATGAAGCTGGTTCCTACTAGCTCCTTCTTTGCAGTTCCTGAGAGCAATCTTAACTACGTATGGGTTTACTCATTCAGTTCATTGGGGCTTACGCTCTACTAAGTGTGCATAGGATTGCAGTTCTGTATTCAGTCGTTAAATGCAGAGGCAGCCTAAACTGGCAGCGGAGATCTGAACAGCTCTACATGCCAGAAATAAAATGTGGAGTGTCCCAATTAAGTCACTCGGGTATGGACGGAGCAGAACTGGGAAGATTCTATTGTGAAAATCAAGGTGTCAAGGCTATTAAGAATACAATCACCCACAACCAAAAACCCACTTATATGAATGTGGCGGAGCAGTGGATTTTTGCTACCACCAGTTGAACAAGAATGTGTAGAAGTAGTCACTGGTTTTGAACCGGAAGCCCTTCTCTGGAACGTAGATATGGAAGGAGGTCTTGAAACCTTTGGCCTCCACGTCCATCTTAATGCAATCCAGTAAGTCCAGGATACTTGGCGGGGCCTTCCAGGGGCCAAACTTGACCACTGATTTCTTGCACATGTCCAGACTGTTGAGGGCATCCTGGCACTTGGTCGCATCCTCCTCGGTCTTCACCACGCACACCATGACGCTGGAACGACGCGAGGCCATTGCTTCTGCCCGGGCGATGCGGGCCATCAGCTCAATGCTCTCCGTATAATTGGGCACGCAGGCGAGGAACTGCTTTCTAGCCACCAGCTCGCCAAAGAGCGGAGGGGAATCCTCTAGCTGCTTGACCAAGGGCCCAATCTCATAAAAGAGGGCTTCTTTGTATACATCCTGGACACACTGCGTGGGCACCTGGTTGCTGCGCAGATATTCCAGGATGTACTTAAAGTAGGTCCCAGGCCGGTCGATGAAGTACCTCCCCTTAGAGTCTGTTTGGGGCTGGGGCTGGCCACTGGCAAACATCTCCGCCAGCTTGGAACCAGGATGCTTCTTCAGGGTGCTCAGGGTGGTTGTGAAGATGTCCCCACCAACGTTTAACTCGATGATTTTCACCTGCTAACAAAAAAAACACCCTATGTGCAAATGTCATACAACAGGGGTTCTCTGATTTGAATTCCCAAACGTTGCCTTCAACTGTTGTAGCTGGGGATGATGGGAGTTGTAGTCCAGCAATATCTGGGGACCCCCCAGGCTGAGAAGAATCCATGTCACACTGTGTTTTTCAGGCCGTTAATTATAAGCTTAAACATGGTGGCTGACCTCTAGACTAACACTACACCAGTACAAGAAACAAAGATGCACCCACACAAGAAGGTTCTGCAGATGAGAGGATGCTCAAAGTGGTAAAATACCTTGCGCTCTTGGTCCGCTTGCACAAGCATTGCACTTCTGCAATAAGGAAAGCAGATAGCTTTATACCATGCCCGACAACATATGTGGACTGAGGAAGATGTTGCACAGCAGGAGGCGTGCCACAGGTTGAGCCGGCCACCTCCAGCTTTAGAAGCAAGATACCTTAAAACACCAGTTGCAGGTGAGCAACAGCAGGAGAGAGGGCATGCCCTCAACTCTTGCCGGTGGGCTTCCCAGAGGCATCTGGTGGGCTGCTGTGGGAAACAGGATGCTGGACTGGACGGACCTTGGGCCTGATCCTGCAGAGCTGTTCTTAGGTTCTAAAGCACAATCAGTTGCACTGGGGCAACACTACTCTGGAACACAAGTTCCCAACTGAAAAGCATTGATTAGTGCAATATCTTTGCACTAGTAAAGTGTTAATCTGGATGTCCGCCAGTATCTAGAAATGAAAACAGGACAGTTAAACCTAGTTGAGAATTCCTGTGGGCCCTTATATTAAACCTTATTAATGCAGGGGAGCAACAGCAGGAGAGAGGTGGGTTACTGTGTGAAACAAAATGCTGGACTAGATGGGCCTTGGGCCTGATCCAGCAGGGCTGTTCTTACGTTTTTGACTTCCCATGTCCTCTCTTTCTCTTGTTGAAAGAACATTTGGGTATAGTCATATGACATAACTGAATCAACAAAGCGAATATATTTCTATTGTTCAGTGTTTATGATATAAATAGCATGTGGTAGCAAGCATGAATTGTCCCCTTTGTTAAGCAAGGTCTGCCCTGGGTTGCATTTGAATGGGAGACATGTGAGCACTGTAAGATATTCCCCTTAGGGCAGGGATATCAAACTCTGGCCCTTCTGCAGATGTTGGCCTACAACTCCCATCATCCTTGGCTACTGGCCACTGTGGCTGGTGATTATGGGAGTTGTAGTCCAAAAACAGCTGGAGGGCCACAGTTTGACATCCCTGCCTTAGGGGATGGGGCCGCTCTGGATTCCAAGTTCCCTCCCTGACAGCATCTCCAAGATAGGGCTGAGAGAGACTCCTGCCTGCAACCTTGGAGAAGGTACTATGTAGACTTGGGTTGGGCAAATTTGGACCTCTACAACCCGCATCATAGGAACATAGGAAGCTGCCATATACCAAGTCAGACCATTGGTCCATCTCGCTCAGTATTGTCTACACAGACTGGCAGTGGCTTCTCCAAGGTTGCAGGCAGGAGTCTCTCTCAGCCTTCTCTTGGAGATGCTGCCAGGGAGGGAACTTGGGAACTTCTGCTCTTCCCAGAGCGGCTCCATCCCTAAAAGGGAATATCTTACAGTGCTCACACATCAAGTCTCCCATCCAGATGCAACCAGGTTGGACCCTGCTTAGCTAAGGGGACAAGTCATGTTTGCTACCACCAGACCAGCTCTCCTCTCCAGTAAATTGTGGCTAGGGATGGTGGGAGATGTAGTTCAACAACAGCTGGAGGGTCAGGTTTGCCCAACCCTGGTGTAGATTATACAGAGCTTGGCGGAACAATGGTCTGATTCAGTATGAGGCAGCTTCTTATGTTCCAATGAATAGACGAGATGTTTTGTGTTGATAAGAGGGCAGTTCACGCGATCGACATTGGGGTGGGAGGAAGCTGACGGAGCGCTTGCTCTGTTAACCTCTTTTAAGAGGAGGGTGGTTTAGGCGGGCTAGCCACCTGGGGAGCACTGGGCTCCCCTGGTGGTGCCCAAGACCACTGGAAATCGGGCTAAGCTCCCTTAGCCCGCTTTCCAGTGATCGTGGGAATAGCTTCATTATCCTAAATACCCAGTGCCGAAGCTGTTTAGGGCTTTATAGGTTATAACCAGCACCTTGTATTTTGCCCAGAAACGTATTCGTAGCCAGTGTAGCTCTTTTAGCAAAGGAATAATAATGGCACAGCGGATAAATGACTTGACTAGCAAGCCAGGGGTTGCCAGTTCGAATCCCTGCTGGTATGTTTCCCAAACACCTATATCGGGCAGCAGCGATATAGGAAGTTTCCCAGACTATGGGAAACACCTATATTGGGCAGCAGCAATATAGGAAGATGCTGAAAGACATCATCTCATACTGCGCGGGAGGAGGCAATGGTTCCCCGCTTCTGTATTCTACCAAAGACAACCACAAGGCTCTGTGGTCGCCAGGAGTTGACACTGTTTTGACAGTACACTTTACCGTTAATATTGTCTCGGAGATTACCTGGAGACCAACCTGGCTGCCTTATTCTGTATCAACTGCAGTTTCTGGACTACTTACAAAGGCAGCCCCACATAAAGCACATCGCAGTAGTCAAGTCTGGAGGTTACCAGCATATGTACTAGTGTCTTGTGGTCATTCATCTCAATAAATGGATGCAGCTGGCATATCAGCCAAAGCTGATAGAAAGCACCTCTGGCCACCACCTCAACCTGAGATAGAAGCACTCTCAGACTATGTACCTGTTCCTTCTGGGGAAGTATGTTCCTTCTGGTCTGCCAGGTCCCATCCTGAACCGGCAGACCAAAATCGTCTCCCAGGTTCTGACTCTGCACAATAAGTACCTCCGTCTTATCTGCATTCAGTCTAATTTGTTATCCCCCTTCCAGCCCATCACTGCCTGTAGGCAGGCACTTAGGGAATTAGCAATTCATATCTATCTATCTATCTATCTATCTATCTATCTAGGGGTACTTGAGAAACTGCCTGCTCAAAAGTGTTGCTGCCCGCTTGACAAGGTCATCTGAGGGGGCTCTGCTCCGACTGCTGACAATGAGGGAGGCTAGGCTGTCATGCACTCGGGACAGGGTCTTCTCTGTTGCTGCCCCCAGACTCTGGAATGCTCTCCCAGTGGCCATTTGCTCCTCTGACTCCATCACAGTTTTTAGAAAGCTTGTTAAATCTTGGCTTTTTAATCCAGGCCTTTACATGATTGTTTTTATTGCTGCTTCTATGTGTTTTACTCACATATAGTTTTTATGTTTGTGTTTTATGGATTTTAAATTAGATTGGTTTTATATTTTTAGATTAATATTTTAATTGTCATTTTTATTGTATCTTTTTTAACTTTTGTAAACCGCCTTGGGATTGTTTTTAATGAAAGGCAGTATATAAATTTAACAATAAATAAAATAATAAATAAATAAAATATCTATTTGTACAGCATCTATACTGCATTTTACATTTTTGTATTTTTGAGACGAAGTTAAACAAAAAAGACATTTATGTCCTATATTATACTTCTCAGCCTTGAGCTGGGTCAGCCCAGTCACGAGACAGAACGGCCTCATGCTCAGCAGTCATGCAGAACCCTGGTTTAATCCTGGCTCTGCAGAGCGTTGACAGCTGCCCTCAGGCTGCATCCTCACCCCTCCCCTCTGCATGCAAGAGGAGGAAATTCTCTACTTCTGTTCTCGGTTTAGAACAAACAGGATCTGATGTGCCATCCAGAGCCAGCAAGTCCTGTTTTCCAAACCAGAATTGCTGAACAAGCCAGGAGATGATGGTGAAATTCAGCCAGGATTGGTAAGGCTTGGATGCCATAGTAAACACTGGCTTTTTCTAGATCAGGGACAACCAACCGGAGGCTCTCTGGCCCTTGTTGAACTACAAATCCCATCATCCCCAGCTGCAGTTGTGGCTGGGGAGGAAGGGAGTTGGACTTTCACAACAGCAGGAGAGCCTGTTTCTGAAATAAAAAGCCCCAGATGCTGTAGCCTTGCCTCATGGAGAAGGTGCTCCAGGCCCCTAATCGTCTTGGTTGCCCTCTTCTGCACCTTTTCCAGTTCAACAATGTCCTTTTTAAGATATGGTGGCCAGAACTGTATGCAGTACTCCAAATCTGGCTGCACCATAGTTTTGTATAAAGGCATTATAATATTAGCATTTTTATTTCCAATCCCCTTCCTAACAAGCCTTAGCACGGAATTGGCCTTTTTCACAGCTGCCGCACACTGAGTCAACACTTTCAACGAGCTGTCCACCACGACCCCAAGATCCCTCTCCTGGTCAGTCACCGACAGCTCAGAGCCCATCAGTGTATATGTGAAGTTGGGTGAGGCTTTTTGCCCCAATATGCATCACTTTACACTTGCTTACAGTGCATTTGCCATTTTGTCTCAGCAGGAGATCAGCCACTAAGCTATGGAAGCTCCTGTCAAACACAGGAAGCTGCTTCCTACTGAGTCAGACTCTTGGTCCATCTAGCCCAGTACTGTCTGCTTTGACTGGCAGCAGCTCTCTAGGGATGCAGGCAGAACTTATTCCATCCCTGTAATCCCAAATTATTTTGTGCTGGAGATTCTGAGGCTTGAATTTACTTGAGACCTTCTGCATTAAAAGCAGGTACTCTTCCACTGAGGCACAACACGACCTCTCCCACCAATCTGTTCCGGGCAGCCCTTGAAAGCTGGCGCCCTTACCTCACTTACCACTTGCATGCTGCCCCCAGGTGGTTTCCCAAGGGATGAAATGCTCATCTTCTTCCACCCACTCCAGACTTGCACAGACGGAGGCACAGGGGGACTGCTGAAAGTCAGGAGGTGTGGGACGGAGTGGGGTTGATTTCTCTGTTTCTCCCCCAGCACATTCTTCTTGGTCACCTTCTCAGTAAAGGTTCAGACACAGGCCAGACAAAGGTTCGTCCGCGCTCGCACACACCTGCCTGCGTCCTCCTGTCTCTCTGCAGCCACAGGTGCGTTTCCAAGCTCTCCTCTCAGGCTCAGCGAGTCCCAGATGAAAGAGAGAGGGAGTCTGCAGGAGGAAATGTTTTGGCTGGCCTCTCTTCTGGCAACAGTCCTTGGGAAAGCCGTGGGGCAGGGAACAGGAAGGTGGCCGGCCTTCCTCACTCGCTCACCACACCTAAGCTGGTGACTAACAGGTGGACAATTCCTGCCCACCTGTCCCCCGCCTTCGGCTCACAACTCTGCACAAGTCAGCATAGCCCTAAACGCTCCTTTTCCTGTGTTTGTGACTGTCATTTGCCGAACCGGTTACACCCTGCTTTGGCAGCCTATGCTGACCAGCTCTTTTGTCCTCCTCTTTTAAAGACGCAGTATGCTCAATTCGTTATGGGTCATTGACCGTAATAAAGATTCATGCAAATAAAAGTATGCTCAGTTCCTTGATTTGTTTCTAAGGTGATCAAAGGCCACATCTGGTACAGTTGCCATCCGTCCCCCGTCCCCCCCGAAATTCCTGGTTCCACTCGGATTTTAAGGATCTCACCCAGATTGCTTAGACCACCCAGATTCGCCGGGATTTCAGCTTTCATTTAAAAAACAACAACAACTTAGCTCTAGCCCTTGTAGAAGCAGAGTCATGGAGCACAACGTGCAGTCACGATTCTGCTCAAAAATTATTTTCAAGTCAATTTACATAATACGCAAATTAGGCACCCAGATTTGGAAAGCCAGAACACGGCAACCCTAACAACCGGGCACGGATTCCTTCCAATGGGGTTTGAGCAATGAGCAGTCACTCATTGCTGGGTAGCCGGATCGGCTGCCCAGACGAGCAGAGGCTTTGGTTGGGCGCTCCCGCACCTGGCTGCAGCTCGCTGGGGAGCTCTGGGGTTGGGGGAAGGGGAGCTCTGCCGCACGCCCCCCCCCAGCCCCAGTGCGTGGTGCCTTCCTGGGGTCCCCCCTCCCCTCCCCCCCAACCCGAGTGTGTCAGCCGCGGCTGCGCTTGCTCTGTTGACTTCATTTAAGGGGAGGGGGTTTCAGGCGGGCTAGCCGCCGTGGAATTACCAGGCTTGCCCGCCGTGAGCGCAGCGTGGTTCTCACGATGGGGGAAAACTGGGCTGGGCTGGGCTGGGCTCCCCAGTTTGTCTGTGCTGGTGAGGGCCTATTTAAGAACATAGGAAGCTGCCATATACTGAGTCAGACTCTTGGTCCATCTAGCTCAGTATTGAAAACACAGACTGACAGCGGCCTCTCCAAGGTTGCAGGCATATGCTGTGTCACTGCTTGGAATATATTCTAGTCTTTCAGAAAGACAGTTAAAATGAGAGAAAGAGAGCAAGAAACTCCCAGTGGGCCTTAATACTAAGGATTTCACACTGATTCAAAGACAAACTCACCATTAATAGCCATATTATTAAGACATCACATTTAACTCACTTATCACAAGAAGCAAAGTAAGAGCAAATGAATATAATCCTAGCTCATAAGCTTCAGCTCAGTATTCACAAGCCCTGATTCTCTGTACATAGTGCCAAACTGAATATGTGTACAGTGACTTGTATTATATTAAATTTAAAAAAATTACCTGTAGCCCCTTTGGGGGGCTTCCTAAAGGCTGAGGGGAGTGTCTGCAAAGGTTTCCCCTCCCCCCACTGGCCTCTTAATTCACTGCAAAGATCAGCGTGGTAGCCATTTTGGAGGCTGCCACGCATGTTCAAATGGCCTCTGCGAGGCCTGGCAAGGGTTAGGGTTAGGCCTGGCAAGGGTTAGGCAAAGTAAGAGCAAATGAATATAATCCTAGTTCATAAGCTTCAGCTCATTATTCACAAGCCCTGATTCTCTGTACATAGTGCCAAACTGAATATGTGTACAGCGACTTATATTATATTAAATTTAAAAATACCTGACACCCGTTTGGGTGCTTCCTAAAGGCTGTGCGGTGGGTCTGCAAAGGTCCCCCCTCCCCTTGCTGGCCTCTAGGGCTTTGCAGGGACCATTTGAGCATGTGCAGTGGTATATATATATATATATATATATATATATATATATATATATATATATATAATGGCTGCTGAAAACAAAATGGCTGCCATGCATGCTCAAATGGCCTCTGCGAGGCCTGGCATGGCCTAGGGCCTCACAGAGGCCATTTGAGCATGCACAGTGGCCATTTTGTTTTTGGTGGCCATTGTTTTTTAATTTTTTAATTTTTAAAAATGGCGCCCCCCTTCAGGTGGCGCCCGGGGCACGTGCCCTGCCTGCCCTACCCTAGATACGCCCCAATGCAGCCACATCTGGAGTACTGTGTACAGTTTTGGTCACGGTATCTTAAGAAGGATATTGTAGAACTGAAAAAGGTGCAGAAGAGGGCAACCAAGATGATTAGGAGCCTGGAGCACCTTCCTTATGAGGCAAGGCTACGGCATCTGGGATTCTTAACTTTGGAAAAGAGGCGACTAAGGGGAGACATGAACAAGGTATATAAAATAATGCATGGAGTGGAGAGAGTGGACAGAGAGCAATTTTTCTCCTTCTCTCATACCACTAGAACCAGAGGTCATCCCATGAAACCGAAGATCGGGGAATTTAGGATTGACAAGACGCAGTACTTTTTTACACAGCGCATAATTAATCTATGGAATTCCTTGCCATGGGATGTGGTGATGATTGCCAGCTTGGCCCCTTGATGGACCTCTGAACCAGTTCGAACAGCGGGTGGTTCTGCCAGTGCGAAGGCGGGGAGGCATCTTTAAGGGTGGGGGAGGGTGCACTACCCCTCCTTCCACTTTTACCTTGCCGGTGCTCTGTTTTCTTAAAGTCCATCGGGGGTGGGGGGTGGGCAGCGTACCTTCCTACCACCCTGTTGCCCCCTTTACTGGAAGTAACCGGAAGTATCTGAAGCAACTTCGAGTTTGCAGTAAAATCTCCCAGTAAACTCGTTGTAAAGCCTGCTGTGTGTAAAAGTCCCCAGAGATGCTGCCAGTGACTGAACCTGGAACTTTCTGCATTCAAAGCACTGAACTCCAGTGCCACAAGGTCCCAGTGTTTATTTATTTATTTAAAGATGCATATGCTGCCATTCTTCATGTATGAATTCATGGCAGATTACAACAACATTTTTAGAAGAATCCATAATAAAACAATAGCCTCAAGTCAAAAGGGCATAAGGTTGAACTAGAATCTTTTTTTTAAAAAGGGTTTCTTTATTTCCAGGGGCCTGATGAAATAAAATGGAAATGAGGACGGAGGGGACACCCACCAGAGCTGCTGGACGGGGAACAGCCTGCCTCATGCAGGGGGGGGCTCTCATTGCCTAGAGGTCCTTGTAGGTCATCTTTTGAGGGATGCAGCGGCAGATTCCCGCACTGAGCAGGGGGTTGGTCTAGAAAGAAGACCTCCAAGGTCCCTCCCAGCTCTCCGTTTCTAGGATTCAAGTGACCCTGGTTGGTGGTCCTGCTCCTGATGAGTTTGCACTTCCCCTTGAGGAACAGCTCTAGAGATCCGAGCTGGTCTGGCTGCCATTGCCCCTGAATGCTCAGATGGTACCTGTTGTGGCTGGAAGCCCTTTCCCCCATTGGCGCACCACTGATTCCTGCTTCTGGGAAACAGTGACCCGGCTGCTTTCACATATGCCTTATGTCCCATTCACACATGATGCTCAATGCACGTACACTCTATGCACAGTGCAGGCATGTACAAGTCCTATTCTGACATTACATTGTCCGTGCATACAGGTGTTTGTGCATATGTATACTTTTTGTGTGTGAACATCTGTAGGTGGGTGCCCTTTAGAGAGAACTTGTGTGCAGGCTCCCTCAAATGCAGGGTACAAACAGGAACTCGTCCTACCCTGTAAGAGCACTGACCATCATGTCTGAATAACTGTATATGCATGCACTGTACAGGTGGGGAGGAGAGCTGGAAGCAAGCACGAATGGTCTCCTTTGCTAAGCAGGGTCCACCCTGGTTTGCTTTTGAATGGGAGACTACATGTATGAGTACTGTAAGATATGTGGGAAGTGTGAGCACTGTGAGATATTCCTGTAGGTGGTGGGGCCACTCTGGGAAGAGCATCTGCATGCTTGCATTCAAAGATCCCTCCCTGGCAGCATCTCCAAGACAGGGCTGGGAGAAACTCCTGCCTTTCACTTTGGAGAAGCTGCTGCCTGTCTGGGTGGACAATACTGAGCGAGATGGACTGACTCGGTATAAGGCAGCTTCCTCTGTTCCATGTGCACAGACTGTATATGTGTTGAACACAACCTGTGCAAAGGACTTCAGTTATTCACAGATGATGCTCAATGCCCAGACAGTAGCCCACTTCCTATGCATTTGAAGGACCTGTACCCAAGTTCCCTTTCAAAATGAACATAGGCACAGTCACTCACACAAAAAGATGGACATGCATACAGATATATATCTAACACCTGAAAAGAGCTTTCCTTACCTCCGGGTTAGACTCTTGTAAGACACTTGATGTGTGGGGCTGCCCTTGAAGGCTGTGTGGAACCTGCAATTAGTTCGGAATGGGGTGGCCAGACTGTTGACTACTAGTTCTAGCATCCCTTTTCATCCCATTGGCCCTGGCTTCCAAAGGGCTCCGCCTCCGCCTCCAATTCAAGCTGCTGGCTTTGGACTACGAAGCCAGAGAGGTTGTAGGGCCTGGCCACTGGAAGGGCCATCTGCTCCCCTAGGAATCTGTCCACAAGCTCAGGTCTCTCTCTGAGGCTCTGCTTCGTTCTTGTGTCACCTCCAACAAGGACTCCGTTAGTCTTCACCAGAAGGGGGGTGTTTTATCTACTTACCTACCTACAGTAGTCATTTAGCAGATGTATACACCGTCCAAAATTCACATCTCTGGGTGGCTTGCAATAAAACAACACAGATTGAAACTAAATTAAAATATTAAAACAATTTAACCACAATGATGGGTTGTAGAAGTCTGATTAGAAGCCTGGGTGAATAAATGCGCCTTGACAGCCCTTTTAAAAGCTGACAGAGATGGGGAGGCTCTGATTTCAGCAGGGAGCCCGTTCCAAAGCCTTGGGGTGACAATGGAGAAGAAGGCCAGTCCCCAAGCAGCCACTAGACGAGCTGGTGGCAACTGGAGATGGACCTGCCCAGATAGTCTCAAGAGGCCTACCGTTTTCATGGTACACATCCCAGTTGTGAAGCCCCCTCCTGTTCCTTTCTCTCCTTTGGGAAGTAGACAAACGCTGCTCTTTTTCAGAGATTATTTTGGGGAGGGAGGCTGAGAAGAGACTGTACCCTTTCTGCTCTGTATAATAAACAAATGAGGGGAGCTATGTTAGTTTGCTGTAGTGGTTAGAGCAATAGATTTGGGCTGGGGTTGTTTGGGCTGAGTTCAATATAAATTAGATTTTGACTGAGTTCAAATGCTGAAGCCTACATTACAGGGTTGTTGTGAAGATAAAATGGACGGGGGGGAGCATTGTGTGCTGTCCTGGGCTCCTTGGGGAATGGATGGAATAAAAATATCATAAAACTATGACTGTGTGTATATTTGTATGTCCTGTGGTCTGCTTTGGACGCTTGTGGGAGCAGGAATGACAGAATATACATTTTTTTCAAATACAGGAATTAAACCAGGTGTTATAGTTCTCTGAGTCAGGGTTGCCATCTCTCCTGAGGCTCAGACCCAAAACTCAGGGGGCAGAGTTGGGGGAAACAGCATGATGCAGTGGATTGGGGAGACCTGGGTTCAAATCCCCACAGTCAGGGCTAGTTACTATTTCTCAGCCTAACCTACCTCACAGGGTTGTTGTAAGGATTAAATGAGGGGAAACCATGTATGTTATTCTGAGCTCTGGGATGGAATGTCATGGTACAAAAATGAAATGAAACAAGCAAATAAATAAATAAGGGATGGTGCTTTTCTGAGCTCAAGGAAAGACTTTTCTGGAGTAATTTTTTTCAATTTATTTGCTTATGTTGTAAAAAGTAATGTGCAGCAATGATTCTGGACATAATAACAACAATAGTAATAATAATAATAATAATAATATAATACAACATATTATTTAATAAAATAAAAACATTTTCTTAGAACTGTGGGGTCATCACCCACTATTAAATACATAATTAGCAGGACAAACGGCTTAATTTCTTTGCAAGTGATGTTCAAACTGCAGTAACTCTTGAAGCAAAAGGATGTCCTGGAGTTCTGGGGTGGGTTGGGGGGACATCAGTGCTTGAAATGTCCAGATGGGGTTGCTCTTGTTCTGCCACCACATGGTCCATCTGGCAGTCACTCAGGACGTCTTCTTGTGTTGGCCGGCTAAAGAGTTCCTTCCCAGGTCTCCATTCAAGAAGACGCTCGAGCAAAAGCTGCTGAGTCACCCTGTCAAAGGAATCACAGCCATTCGTTTCAAAAAGGTCAAGATCCATGCAGTTTGGGGGAGCAGCTACTTTTTCCCATGCAGGGGGAGGGGGGCAAAGCCAGCAACTGCCCCCTCTCCCCCACCCACCCACCTACCCACCATGCAAGTATTAATGGCAGAGCCCTACGAGATGCTATTTTCTCTGATGTCACAGAAGGGTTGGCCAACTTAGCCTTTGTTGATCTGCGGAGACAGCCAATGTTTAGTGAAACAAAGCCACAGCCATCTATAGAAGCAGACATTCAAATAGCACCTTGTGGGGTTCAAATAATCTGATTGGTAAAAATTGGTCAGTGGCCACAGATTGATTGGCCACAGATTGATAACCCTTGTGACTTATATTTGTGACTGGTGATGGTGGTGGGAATTCACAAGCATCAAGAAAAAGCACCCACCCCCCATAGGAAGCTGCCTTATACTGAGTCAAACCATTGGTCCATTGGACTCAGTATTGTCTGCACCAGTTGGCAGCAGCTCTCCGTGGTTTCAGGCAGGTATTTCCCAAGCCTATCTGGAGATATCAAGGACTGAACCTGAGACTTCTTGCGTGCAAAACCGATGCTTTCCCACCACACGTTTCCAGGAGCCGCAATGAGTTTCAACAAACATTTCCCAAATGAGTCCTTCTCATCTGGCTGCCAATAGTTGTCTTGCTTGTCACAGTGGTATCCCACCCACCCTCTAAGGGAGGTTTTCTCTTTAGACCCAACCTAAGAGCAACATCAAATGCACAGGGATAGGATGGAGGGTGCCTGTCTAGGCAGTAGGACATGTGAAATTAGGATATTGGGACTGCAGTCAACCATCAGCAAGCTGATGCAGCTGCAAAAAAGGCTAATGCCCTTCGGGGCTGCATGCAAGGGGTTCTCCTACTGAATCTCCATGATAACTCAGTGAGATAGATTTGTCCTCATCATCATGTTTGATTATATATTTAGCCATCAGGTAAAAGTCATGGCCAAACTGGCATTGGAGTCTCCCGAGGTCAACTCCAGCAATGGGCTGGATTTTAGCACTTCTTCCACGGGTGAAAAGCCACCATGCAAGCAGAGGGAAGGGCTGTGAAATAAAGGGAAACTGATGACTGCTCACCTTTCTAGTTCATGGGTTGGGTTTCACCAGCGGAGGGTAATTCTGCTCTGGTTGAAATGCCGCATAATTTCGTCGTATTTGGAGGTCACGGTGTTGGCTCTCCTGGTCAGCTGGTTCAGGACACTGGTCAAGGCAGATACGTGGTGATAGAAGAGTCCTTCGAGATCATCTTCCTCTTTGCCCTCCTGTCCTTTCAGCCGGGCGGCAGTTTGGGGTTTCCGGCTGTCAAGAGGCACTAGGCCACCTTCCACCATCTGCCGGATGGATTTTAGCAGCACGTAATATTCATACAGATCTTTGTCGGCAGAGTCGGCCTCAGATGTGTCACCACCTTGCTCTTCCAAGGAGACCCCTTGGAGGAGACTGGGAAACATCACCATTTGCTCCATCTTCTGAACAGCAGCTGAGAAGCACCCTTCCATTATAGCTGTGGGGAGAGCTTTTCTCTTGGACGGAAGCTGGCTCAGGAGGTCTCAGCAGTGCCGTACGAAAGGCTCTTAGCTGTGAGTGCTCGTATCCTCCAGTCTTGTCGGTGGGGATTTATATAGCAAAATCAGAGGGGTAGTCAGTCAGGGAGAGCATGATTGGGATAAGTTTCAAGTCAATTTCCATGCAAGCTGAAGACACTCCTCTGTTTTATGTAATCACAACCTTTATCCTCATGCATCTGATGCAACCATCGGTTTATTTTTTGGCCAGCAACTTGTCTCTATTTGCAGACTGAAATCTTCCCCAAATAGAACGAAACTATGGCTATTTGGACCCCCTCGAGGGAGACACCGCAAGGCCACGCATTCTTGCAACCGGTCAATAATAGACAGAGCTGTCCTGAGCATGTGGAAAGCAGCAGCTGAGGAAATCTTCCAACTATTCTGAGCCAGACCTATTCCCAAAGGCTGAGAAACCCTGGATCATGAAAAATCTGTCTCACTGAGAAAGGACAACATGAATTAAGGGAATGCTGTGGATATATTTTTAACTCACCATTTCACCAAGTTCCCCATGAAGTTTTGATTAGCAAACTGGTCAAATGTGGACTAGGTGATAATACCATCAGGCAGAGGCGTAACTAGGGAAAACGGCGCCCGGGGCAAGCACTGAAATGTCGCCCCCCCCACCGCCCCCCCCCCCCCACATACTACATTATACTTAGGTTTTTCCTCACAAGCGCCCGCCGCCACTGCCAAGCCAGGCCACTGACTGGCCGCCAGGTGCCAGCAAAGCAATGCGGGGGGGGGGGGGCGCAGGCGGCGCGGAAGGGACCGCTCGTGGGGAAGGGGGCACCGACGCGCTCCCTTGACTGCTGCAGCGCTGCTGCACTGAGCAGGAAACATTTGTATTAACAATTTTTTTAAAAAAAAATTTTAAAAATTGGTCATGACGGCGCCCCCCATGTGACCAGAAAAGATGGCGCCCGGGGCACATGCCCCCCCTGCCCCCCCTATAGTTACGCCTCTGCCATCAGGTCATGTGTTCTCAAACTTTTTGATACTATGACCTAAAATAACATATAGAGCTCCCCCTCACCACTCCCCCATGATTAAAGCTACTGGCTAACATCCTAAGTAATAAAAGTATACAGACTAGAAACATGTTGCTGAAGGTAAAGTGGCGTGTTTCCAGAGCTCTTTTGGAGCACGGGCAAGAGCTGAAATGTATTTACAGTGCAGTCTTGCAGAAAAGTGGAAGAGTACCCAAGCTTCAGAAGCATGGCAGAACAGTGTGGGGGCTGGTGCTTCGTTGATGTTATGAGCACCCACACTTGTTAGCTAGACTATCAGCCACAGATTTGATTAGGAAGAGATTAGGGGAGTGCATGGACCAATCCAACTGCGAACCGGTCTGCTGCAAACTGGGCCGTTTTGAGCAGTTCAATCACGAACCACTTCCAACCACTTCAAGTCGATTTGTCAACCTAACTGGCCCAGCCAGTGGGTTCAGCCAAACTGGTTTGGGGACCCACGGTTGTGTCCGAATTCAGACTGAAATGCCACTACCGGCCCATGCACACCCCTAGCAAAGATAAACACATTTCCCTTTTCAGTGAGAAGAATGAGCGGGTTTGTTTGCTTCTACTTAATTTTTCAAGCCTGGACTTTATGTTTGAGACTGCCAGTCCAGTTTCAGGCTCCAAGTTATTTCCAATCGGCATTTCCTCTTTATAGCTGCAACGACTGAAAACTTCGATTCGCACAAGTAGGAATCATGAAAAGGAAGTCTGTATTCCCATAGCAGCCCCACGAAATTCTTTGCACTCAGCTTGTGCACAAATCCAAAATTCAGGAAGAAACATTGTCAAGAACCTCAAGCAAAGAGCTGCTTCAACTTCTCCGAGGGAAGGGGAGACACAGACAGGGGCCGAGAGCTGAAAAATCCACTCTGTTCCTCCACTGTTCACAAAGCCATTGGCAGGCACAGAAATGGGACTTCTTGGCCATGCACTGGATATGCTCTAGCAACTGTCTCCCGAGAGGGCTCTGCCCCTTGGCCCATCAGCCAAACTGCTGTGCCTCTCCTTGGCTTTATCAGCAGCAGAGGAGCCAAGAAGTGTTTGGCTTCTTTCTCCATCTGCCTCCCTTCGTCCCTAACCATCTCCACACCACAGAGATATTGGGTAAGGCTCCTGCCCTCCCGACAGCTCCCTCCCGACCCCCTTTTAAGTTGCTTGTAACCCCTAGGGGGGTCCCAACCCCCCCTCCCCAATTGAGAACCTCTTAGGGTTCTTCAGTTTTTTAACTCAATGACTTAGATTGGAGTTCCAAACCTTGAGTCTCCAGATGTTCTTGGACTACAACTCTCATCATCCCCAGCCACAATAACTGAAGGCTGGGGATGGTGTTGTCCAAGAACATTTGGGGGACCAAAGTTGAGAAGGGCTGGGGAAAGTCCTCATCAAATCTGCCAATGATACAAAGCTGGGAAGGATAGCTAATGCCTCAGAAGACAATAAATTTCAAAAGACAATAAATTTCAGAAGACAATAAAATTCAAAATCCACAACAAAATATAAACAGACTCAAAAGCAAAGTTCTGCTCTAGACGACAATAACAACAAATTAACAGGCCTGCTGCAGGTAAATGTACTTTCCCCCACTGGAACATAGGAACATAGGAAGCTGCCCTATACCGAGTCAGACCCTTGGCCCATCTAGCTCAGTATTGTCTGCACACAGACCGGCAGTGGCTTCTCCAAGGTTGCAGGCAGGAGTCTCTCTCAGCCCTATCTTGGAGATGCTGCCAGGGAGGGAATTTTGAGCCTTCTGCATACAAGCATGCAACCACATCCCTTTAGAGGAATATCTTAAAGTGCTCCCATGTAGTCTTGCATACAAATACAAACTGGGGTGGACCCTGCTTAGCAAAGTGGACAATGAATGCTTGCTACCACAAGACCAGTTCTCCTCCCAGCTCTCCACTGGTAGGCCTACGCAGATAATTGTACTGTGACAAGTGCAATATGTTGATGAGTGAGCATGATATATTAAAAAATAGCTGTGTTTTAATACCCCTTGATATATATGTTTGACTTCTGTCAGCCTTAGGCCTTGTTAAAATTGTTTAAAGTGGCTTGCTTATGTGGTGGTCAGCAAAAGTGTTCGATGATGATGTAGTGCCCTACAAAAAAAAGGATAAATTTTCTCTGTCTCTCACAACACTAGCCCCAGGGGTTGTCCCATGAAGTTGAAGGCTGTGAAATTTAGGATCAACAAAAGGAAGTACTTTTTTCACACAGGGTGTAATTAATCTATGGAATTGTCTGCCACAAGATGTGGTGATGGCCACTAGCCTAGACAAAGGGGCTTAGACAAATTCCTGGAGGACAGTCTACTGATGGCTATTGGCCACCTCCAGCCTCAGATGCAAGATCGCTCTGAATTCCATTTGCACGGGAGCAACCGCAGGAGAGAAGGCATGCCCTCACCTCTTGCCTGTGGGCTTCTCAGAGGCATCTGGTGAGCCACTGTGGGAAACAGGATGCTGGACTAGATGGGCTTCCTTGGGTCTGACCCAGCAGGTCTGTTCTTAAGGAAAAGGTTGGGCATCCCTGGCTGAGGGGGTCGGTGGGCTCTCCCACACAAGAGGGATTCAAGCAGAGGCTGAGCAGCCATCTGTCCAGAACACTCTGGCTCTGGATTTCCTGCCATGAGCAGGGGGTTAAACTAAAAGGGGCCCCCTCCAGCACTACATTTCTGTGACCAATCTTTGCACATCTTGCCCCATTCACTCCGACCCCGGCTATGCTCTTGCTATAGGACTGGTCACTGTTGAAATCAGAGCCCTTATCTCCTCTGAACTTTCAGCCCTGTACCAAATCCAATAGAGCATAATGCACCCAGGGGATGAAAGAGAACCAATGCTAGATGAAGAAACAAGACTAGCTGAGATGTTGAAAGCACTGTGGTTGCAGTTTTGCAAGTGCAGTGCTACAGGTCTCTGTAGCCAATGGAGAGTCCAGACTATTAATGCTGTCATAATGGAATAGCTAGCAAGTTCTTTTTTCCTCATTGCAGGAACACAGACAGCTGCTGTTTCCTGAGTCACACCTTTGGTCTATCTAGCTGAGCATTCTGTACACTGACTGGCAGCAACTTTACAGGGTTTGGGGGAGGTCTTTTCCCAGACCCACCTGGATCTGCTGAGGGTTGAACCCGGGGCCTTCTGCATGAAAAGCAGGTGCTCTACCACTGAGCCACCGTCCCACCCCACTGTGTAGAGAAGCAAGGTCATTCCCCGCCCCTGCTGCTACTGTCCCTGGCACTAGTCCTGATCCAGCAGTGGTAGCTTGATAACAGCAGCTGCTTCTCCTAGCCTCACACAAGTCACAACTGGAGTGGTAGAATTAACTGGACCAGCAAGAAGCTTTTGGTCTAGTCAATTTCATGCTAACAGGAAACTTAGAGAATTAACAATGAGAGAGAGAGAGAAAAAATGATTTTAAAAAATGAAGAGAATAAAAGAAAACGTTTCTGGAGCGAAAATGGAAACCATCTAATGAAAAAGATGACTTGCAGTTTGTTCTTGAACAAGTGGGGCATTGCTGTGTAGGAATGGATAGCATGCGCTCTTTTCTGCTTCTTCAAGGGCTGCATGCTTGCTAAATACTGTGTTGCATAAATATGAATTCAGAGGGGCAGAGCAAGGTTGGAGTGGGCCCTAGGGCTACAGAAGTGAAGGTGGGCCCCTCCCCACTTCTTCTCCCCACATGTTTTTACTGCAGAAGAACTGAAAGGACATGGTGGAAAACACAATATTTTGCACAGACCTCCTCTCACACTCATATATAGCTACTGCCTACATATATACCTTTTGAAGAGTGCTCGCCTTTTCTGAAGCCCAGACGGGTCTTCCAATCAGGAGCCAACAACAGGGTCCTTCCTTGTGAGTCTGGAAGGGAGGAGGGGGAGAGCAAACTCCCTTGTTCACCTGCAGCTCTGCCCCTGTGAACACTTCCTCTGCCTGCCGATGTCTCCGCTGCAGTTCTGGCTGACATACTGCGCAACAGTACACCAGCCTAGCCGTAGTGCCATTTGCCTGAGTTATGGAAGCTGGACACACGACGAAGCCCACTGGAAATAATGGGCATACTCGTGTGTAACACAATGTATGCAAATGGCACAAACATCACTAGGCTGATGTACTAGTATGTCTGCCTCTAGCTCCAAGTCCCCGAAAAGGTATGATCTGTCCTCATCAGTAGGGTCAAGCTAGATTTTTTTTTGGCAGAAAATGCAGGATCTGGGAAGAAGACAAGTCTCTCCTGCAAACTGCAGCAGGGAGAGTGCAATTGGTAGAGAAGCAGCAGCAGAAGGGGAAAGGGGGCTTAATCTTGCCTTGACTCGCCTCTTTCCCCATGTACCCCCCTCCAGCAGAGTTTCCAGACCCCTGTCTCTGCCATACACCTTATTTGGCCCTTCACTTGATAAGCACTCTGCAAATAGCCGTTTCTCCAGTCTCATGACCCTCAGGAAAACTGTGGCATGGACCAATTTCACAAACAGAGGCCAGATGAGGAAATGTTCTTCTGTGCAGCCTTCCCAGACTTGGCTGAGTTCTCCCTGGGCCAGGCACGCTCTTTGCCAAAAGCTCTTGGGAGATTTCCATTGAGCACCAGCCTGGATCACTCAGTATCCTCTCTCTTCTTATTGGCCAACAGAAACATGAGCACTCAAATGCCCAGCTGGGGGCAAGTGGCTGATGTAGGCAAAAAGGTTCTGGGAGCGAATTCTGCTCTGTAAATAAAATCATACTGCTACCCAAGAGCAAGGAACTGGCAAAGTTTTGGAATTCACAGGAATCTGGTTTTGAGTGGCTGGGGGAGAAAGGAGTTGCTTTGGCATGAAGCCATCAAAATCATGCTTCCCAACCCTGGCCAAGCTTTGGTTTTGCTTTATAAAGTGCCACCAGGAAGGCTGGAAGCTATGACTACTCAGAGCTAACCTCTAGAATTTAGTGCGGCCTTGAAAACCAAAGAAGCTTCAGAGCCAAAGAAATTCTCTCCTCATCCTCATCATGGAAGGGTACTTCTCTGCTGTCCACAAGATGGAGCAAACAGTGCTGTTTCCCAGCCTCCTCCAAGGGGTCACTCTGGAAGAGCAAGACGACACGCCTGAAGCCGGCTGCAGAGACAAAGACCTGTATGAATGTTTCACACTGCTGAAGTCCATCAAGATGGTGGCGGAAGGCGGCTTGGCAGCTCTCGGTCATCAGAATCACAGCATCAGCACCAGCTTCGGAGAAGAGGAGAGTCCAGAGAAGGCTGATCTTGAAGGACTTTTTCACTACCATGTGTCTGGCTTACACCAAGTCCTCACCCATTTAACGAGGAGAGCCAAAACAATGACCTCCAAATACAAGGACATCATGGGGCAGATCTACCAGAACGAAATGTCTCTCCACTGGTGAAATGCATATTACGAACTGCACAGGTGAGTCTACTCACTTGATGCACACCTGGCTTGCCTTCCCCCTCTCCTGACGTTTCTCCCTTGGGACTCTTCTCCAAAAGAACCTGGGGTGGTAAAAATCATGCATTCACTACTGTTGTCTGTTCATACTACAGTCCCAAAATCTTTAACAGAAGAAATGCTGTAGCCCTTCTTTCCTTCCTACATACGTACATAGAGCTGCCTTATACTGAGTCAGACCAGAGGTCCATCTAGCCCAGTATGGTCTACACTGACTGGCAGGAGCAGCTCTCCAAGGTTTCAGGGAGGAGTCTCTTTCCGTCCTACCTGGGAGGTGCCAGGGATTGAACCCATGGCCTTCTGCATTCAAAGCAGATGCTCTACCACGGATGTATGGCCCCAACTTCCTTCCTTCCTTCCTTCCTTGTAAATTACTGGGGCTATAGCTTGCATTTTTTCTCTTGGGATTGATGTATCGGGGTACCCTTGGCCCCAATAGGGGAGGTTCGCTCCTGGGCGGATGGAGCCCAATAATCAGCCCAGACGAGAGGACTTAAGATCAAAGTTTTATTTGCCCTTAAGTAGCAAAGGTGCTGCTTGGCTCGTGCTCAAAGCAGGACAAAGACTTGATACAGAAGCAGCACATTTTATACACCAAAGTATTCTCAAGAAAATGGTTACAGACAGTTACAGAAAAAGAAACAGTTATATGTCATAGGTCATAACTCAAGTTAGTTCCCCTTTCATCTGGAAATGGGTCTGGCATTAGGTCATAAATCAGTATATGCAAGCAGCAAGCTGGTCTGGACTCTATCTTGCACCCTCAGTGCTTGCAGTTCTCATGCTAAAAATGAATTCTGCAAACTGTGGGAAACCTAACTGACGGGTGGAAATTATTTCAGCATAAGCAATTTCTTATTACAAACTCTATTACAAACAAAATGGCGAAGCTTATGTCAAGCAGTTAACTTCTATAATCAACTATATATTTGTCATACACCAGGATGGTTACTTTTAAATCCCAGATAAAGGTCAAGGAAGGCTTTGGACCTAGGCTTTGGACCTCTGCATGTTCTCAGAGGCACTTTCTCCCCTACTAACTTTCCTCAGAGCAGGGCTTAGTCTTGTTCTTCAGAGAGATTTACTTATCTTACTATGAGAATGCGCACTCCACCCTGCCATGAAATTGGTCAAGGTGGCTGACAGCATTCATAATGAAACAAACAAGCGTTAAGGCAGTACGAATTAAGAAGAGGCAGATACAACCGAAAGGGCCAACCAGAGGAACCATCCCACACACAGGTACGCTCACACAGCATAATCTCTGAATTGGGCTGGTCTCTCTCTCAAAACTGAGTAATCCCAGCTAGCCACCACACATCTGGGGCTAGGCAGCAGGGCCCCCAGGTCTAGGGGGTCGGCTTCCACACTAGCTTAGTGAACCCCGAACTACCTTGAACCTCTCTGAGAAACTAGCAACTGGATGTTCTCAGCGGATACAGCTGTGTCCTTCCAAACACAAAGATTAGCTCAAATGATTTGCTAACTAACAAAGGCTGCAAATCTCTATTGGTTTTTTAAAGCACTTATTAAAGATACTGTAATGTATAGAGGAAGCATATTACTGGTAATGTCCCCCACCTTTTATTATTTCTCCATTGAGGCTATTTCTTCTTAACAAGGGTGTGCAGGGTCGGTACTACCATTAGGCCAACTAGGCAGCCGCCTAGGGCACAGACCTCAGAGGGGCGCAGAGTGTATCAAATCAATCAAAATGATTTGTGTGCCACAATATTTTCTTTTGTATTTGAGAAAGATAATCAAAAATTGATGTATTACTTATTCTTGCAATTTAAAATAAATTTAGCAGTTTCAAGTTTTGTGCTTTTCATTTTTTTCTACAAAACATCTGTTTTGGAAAATCGAAGATGAAATTTTTTTAGAGGGGGGTGCAAGTACTTAGCCTTGCCTAGGGCGCAAAACAGTCTGGCACGGAGTGTTTCTCTAAGAAATAAGGTGCCTAACAACATTCAATAAGACAAACTTGCAAGAGGCACTTGAAGCCTGCCTGGAACGTCGGGCTATGTAGTGTAACCAGCATGCGGGTGACTGTTGAGTACATCATCCGGCAAAAGTATGGCAAAGTCAGGGAGACAACCTGAGAGGAACATAGGAAGCTGCCTCCCTTATACTGAGTCAGACTATTGGTCCATCTAGCTCAGTATTGTCTACACAGACTGGCAGCAATTTCTCCAAGGTTGCAGGCAGGAGTCTCTCTCAGCCCTGTCTTGGAGATGCTGCCAGGGAGGGAACTTGGAGCCTAGATGCTCTTCCCAGAGCGGCTCCATCCCCTGAGGGGCATATCTTACAGTGCTCACACATCGAGTCTCCCATTCATACGCAACCAGGGTGGACCCTGCTTAGCTAAGGGGACAAGTCATGGTTGCTACCACAAGACCAGCTCTCCTACCATAAGCCCAGTTCTCACCATAACCGGGGCTTATGGTGCAAGATCTAATTTTTTAAAAATGGGATTTCCTTATTTCTGCTGTTGGGGATGTACATAGAGGTAGAAAGTTAGTCTTGTGGTAGCAAGTATGAATTGTCCCCTTTGCTAAGCAAGGTATGCCCTGATTTGCATTTGAATGGGAGACAACATGTGAGCAGTGTGAGATATTCCCCTTAGGGGAAGGGGCCGCTCTGGGAAGAGCAAGTTCCAAGTTCCCCCTGACATCTCCAAGATAGGGCTAAGAGAGATGCCTGCCTGCAACCCTGGAGAAGCTGCTGCCTGTCTGGGTAGACAATACTGAGCTAGACAGACCAATGGTCTGACTCCGTACAAGGCAGCTTCCTATGTTCATAGTGTCCTTTTCTCTCCTCTCTAACTCTTCTTCACAACCCTGTGGCATTGTCACCACTCAAGAGTCTTTGACACATTGGAGACCTATCTATCTATCTATCTATCTATCTATCTATCTATCTATCTATCTATCTAATTTTTATACTGCCTGATATGTAAATTTCTAGGTGGTGTACAAATCCCAACATTAAAAATCACAGGTTAAAATACATAAAACACAATAAAACCAATATAAAACAAATTATCAAAATTTATTTATATTTATTTATATATAGAATATTTATATTCTAATTAAAAGCTTGCAAAAATGTCACAGTCTTCTGAAAGACTTGTGAGAGAGTTTATTCTTGCTCAGCCTGATTCACTTCCCCAAGACTCCAGACTCGCCCTCTCAAAACCCTCCTAACCAAGGGACTCCTTTCCCTCTGCCTAAGAGTTTTCCATTCTCCTCTGCTGAAACAGCACCCCCATCCCACAAGGCCCTGCAGGGCTCCCACCTCTGCAGCTCCTCTCTGCCACGTAAACATCCCTTGATCTCTTTACCTCCTGCATATACTTACATAGCATTATAAAAACGTTACGCACAGCCCCCCCTAACATTAACATTTAATATGCGTATATAGAAGACCTGTAAACAAAACAATTCTGGGGGAAATAGAGAACGCCTCAGTCTCATAAAACTCATGTGCTCTCTCCTCCAAAATAAGCCAAACCCTGGCATGACTGCTCTTACGTATGAACATAGGAAGCTGCCATATACTGAGTCAGACCCTTGGTCCATCTAGCTCTGTATTGTCTTCACAGACTGGCAGTGGGTTCTCTAGGTTTGCAGGCAGGAGTCTCTCTCAGCCCCATCTGGAGATGCCAGGGAGGAAACCTGGAACCTTCGGCATGCAAGAATGCAGGTGCTCTTCCCAGAGTTGCCCCATCCGGGATTATTTTACCATGCCCACATGTAGTCTCCCATTCAAATCAAACCCGGGCAGACCCTGCTTAGCAAAGGTGACAATTCAGGCTTGCTACCACAAGACCAGCTCTCCTCTTGAACCATCTTAGTGCTCTGGGCAATGGGACACATATACAGTACACTCCACATGTGCTTGATCTACTAGGGGGGGCCCCTATTTTCTGGTAGCTGAATCATCGTGTTAGATCACCACCACCGCACACTCTTTTGTGTCTTCTGGAAGTGCAACATTGTCAGTGCAAGTCATTAGCTTTGTGGTTCTCTGGGATTCAGCCTTCTTTCCAGGATCTCTATAAACGGTTTGTGTTTTTGTCTCTGTGTTTGCGCACGCGTGCACATTCTGTCTCCAACATACATGCATATAAACGCAAGCATGAATTCTTCTGTAATGTGGGTCTCCCATTACGCTTGGTGTTGAGGCTTATTTTGAATTGTTGCTAACAGATGACCAGACAAATGCCTTCTTGGCTTTTAAAAATGCAAGGCAAGCTATTTGGAAATAAATTAATACAGCCGACACTGGGAAAAACCAGAACCCTT
Organism: Hemicordylus capensis; assembly: GCF_027244095.1. Lineage (NCBI taxonomy): Eukaryota > Metazoa > Chordata > Lepidosauria > Squamata > Cordylidae > Hemicordylus > Hemicordylus capensis. Next base: position 10,124,328 of record NC_069659.1, read on the forward strand.
AGCAAAGGGTATATAAGGTGCCACACTGGGGCAGTGGCCCTGGGGACGAGAATAGAGGTGTTACCACCATGTTTCCCTTTTCCTCCATGAAATGTTGGCAGGTGGGAAGCATCATGGGTTAAAAGCATTCCGAGTTTCTCTGACTCAGGAGCGGGCTCTGCTCCATGTACCGGTAATTTTCCTTAAGTGAGAAAGTGAAGCTCTGGTGTGCCAGGATTTCTCAATCTTTGGGGATGGATCGTGCTCAGAATGTCTCTTTTTCAGCTCAGCACCTGCTCCAATGCTCAGCACGACTCAATCTGTTACTGACCAGCATTCCATGTCATCACCTGGGGTCAAATATCTGGCCTTAGTCCAGCTCTAGTCTGGATGGACTCCAGCCTGTAAATAAAGCTGCATTGCTAATAACCATGGAAAGGTAACTGGCCATTTGCGGAGATGCATGAGGATAAGGACTTTGATTCGCTGGGGAAAGGGGAGTGCCCTTCACTTGCATGGAACCCATCCCGATCACGCTCTCCGTGACTGACTGCCACCCAGTCTTGCTGTATAAATTGCCCCCAGCAAGACTGGATGGTATCATGGGGAACCACTCACAGCACCAGTCTTTCTTGCAGCGTTGTGGGGACTTCAAGAATCTAGCCATCTCTTCGCAGCCATGGAAGGGTACTTCTCTGCTGTCTGCAAGATGGAGCAAACGGTGCTGTTTCCCAGCCTCCTCCAAGGGATATCCTTGGAAGGACAAGGTGACACCACTAGTGACAAAGACCTGTATGAATATTACATGCTATTGAAGTCCATCAAGCAGATGGTGGAAGGTGGTCTAGTGCCTCTTGGTGAGCAGAAACCTCAAATTGCCAGCTGGCTGAAAGAACAGGAGGCTAAAGAGAAGGCTGATCTTGAAGAAGTTTTTTATTATCATGTGTCCAGCTTGTATCACATCCTCACTCAGCTGACCAGAACAGCCAACACTGTGACGACGAGATACAACGACATTATGGGGCAGATTAACCAGAGAGAAAGTAGTCTCAGCTGTTGAGAAGCGCACAGCATGAACAGCAACGGTAAGGTGTTTTTTCAGCCCAGACGTATGCATGTTTACTCAGAGGGAAGTTCCATTTAATTCAACATAATGTGCTTCCAGGTTTGGATAGGTTACAAAAGAGTGCAACCTAACCAAATCTGGAATCTTAGAGAGTAAATGTCAACAGGGGCCATGCTCTGATCCTGCAAACTGTTGCACCCACAGAATTCTTCTTTCCCTCACTTGTAATGACTAACCTATTCGTGTCAAAAGAGTGAACTGATTCACATGCTTTCATGTGCACGGATCTGTCCCTATCCTGCCCATCACTGTGGATGATGTTCATAAAAGAGGGAGCTCTGTTTGTGTATTAGACAATTAGAGCATGCCCAGAGAGCTCTGAGCAAGAGACTTCTGCTTGTTGCAATCTCTGTCTGTGTGTTTAGTGGCATTTTCTCTCTCCCAATTCTCTCTTTTTAGAGTTGGGGGAGAACTGTTTGGAGACACCCCCACCCCCAACCCATTTGTGAGAAAGCATTCAACATTTCTTAATTTATTTTCCCATTAATTTCACAGATAATTTCATCACTACTGCCCGAAGATCTCAGTGAACCAATATCTTGCCGTTCATCGTTCCTGAGGACTTTCTTGTGTGAAAACCAGTGTGCTATGTCAGCAAGGGTACTTGACTTTTTAAAGAACCGATAATTATTAGGGGGGAAAATACTGTTGTATTTAAGCTTAATTTATTATCCATGTCTCTAATACAAAATGATCCAAAGGATTTGCTTTGTATATTATACATCTACACTTGTCCTAACAACTGCAAGTGTCTAATATTTGTAAACACCATTCAGAAGTGCAATTATTTTATTTTATTCTATTCTATTTATATGTAACTGAAGTTTGAGCTGATGGGCTTACTGTCAATAAAATGCTATTGAAATGTGTTCTGAATATTTGCTTCCTTGCTTGATCTTCTTCCATTAATTGGTCTACAGTACTGGAAAGTTAAGGATGTTTATCCATCTAAACACTTTGTTAAGACTTTTCATTATGGATAACTATAACAATAAATACTGTTGCATGCTTCCTATTTCCCAGGTTGACAAGAGGTTCCAGGAGGGTTTTGGTTTCCTTTGGATGAGAGAGCCCAAGTTCCTCCCATCCCAGGGAGGGTTCCAAGTTCCCTCCCTGGCACCTGCAAGATATGGCTGGGAGAGACTCTTGCCTTAAACCTTGGAGAAGCCACTGCCAGTCTGGGTAGACAATACTGAACAAGATGGACCAAGGGTCTGACTTGGTAGAAGGCAGCTTCCTATGTTCCTATGACTTAATATGTTTGTTAGGAATTGCTTTAGCTACAAATACACTGGTAGAAGGCAGTGTATGCATGCCTACCACTCAGCACGTCCACTATTAAGAGCCAGTGTTGTGGGGTGACTAGAGTGTTGGACTAGGACTCCGGAAACCTGGGTTCAAATCTTCCCTCAACCACATAACTCACTGGATGAAGTTGAGCTAGTCACTTTCTTTCTCTCAGCATAAACTACCTTAGTAAGATTACAATGGCCCATTCTTGGCAAATGGATGGGCAGTGACAGGGATGGAATCCTGGTACTTTCCCCCCTCCAGGATCTTGGTAGGGATGCAAAGCCTTTTGCTTTCTAAAGAGATATAGTATGTTACTCTTGCTATTCCAACACTTTGTTACATAATTGAATATCGGATGAGGATTCGTTTTATTGCCCTTCTCCCTGGAGTATCCTCCACTCTTTGAGGAAGATATCACACAATCAGTCTGCTCTTCTGGGTGGATAACCACATGCAGTTCAAGCGCTAGGCGCTTTCCAGATTACATCCTGCAAGAGGGTCAGGATGTATCTCGGAAGTGTGCTTCCACATTTCCTGTGTTGTGACATCACAGTGCCGACGCTGACAGCAGGGTGCCGTTCATATTTCCAACGCCTTCGAATTTAATTGCTGTGATATAGTGCTATGACATCGTATATCCGGCGTAAAGAAGTTGCTGTTTTTTCGGGTTGTTAGTTTCCGTGAGACTGCTCCCCCTGCTGTTTACTTTTTGAATACGATTTGCCTGAATGGAAGCATTTTGCTGCTGTTGAGCAGCTAATCTGGAAAGCGCCTAGGATGCTGGCACTATTCAATAGCATATAATTCAATTACATATATGTCAATGATAGGCTCTTGATTATTACAGCTGCATACACCTGCTGGCCTCCAGCCCATCCACCCCGCCCGCCCCCGCCAACTTGTGTCCCTCATTCTGGCAATAAAATTTTGGCAACCCTAGCTGTCAGGGTGGGTGTGGCTATGGGGACTATAATGGAGATAGCCTGCACTTCTGAATTCACTACTACACCACTGAGGATAGAAAACTAATATCTGATCACCAGTAAGGAGCCCTCTCTCCCATAAGTTGCTTCAGCGAACTGTCCAGATTGCTGCTTCTTTCTACCTTTACAATATCAGCCCCTCCAGCTTGTCTGTTTAAGCCTGCTTCAGATGGCTCTCCTATTCAAAACACTCAGAGCAGTTCCCAGCTAAGGGAAGTGAAAGAGAAGATATATAATCAGGCTTCCACCCCTGTTTACTGGTTGGTAGCTAGCCAAGTCACAGTTTGTGAGCATTAGGATCCTGCCCCTCCCTTCAACACACAGCGATGCACGTTTGCGCAAACCTGGCTCGGCAGCAGTACATGTGAAAGGGACCTCTGTGTCTTGGACCACAAGTTGAACATGAGCCAGCAGTGTGACGCAGCTGCTAAAAAGGCGAATGCAATCTTGAGCTTCATTAACAGAAGCAAAGTGTACAGATCATAAGGAGTAATCACTCCATTCAGCATTGATCAGACCTCACTTAGAATAGTGTATCCAGTTCCAGGCACTGCATCTTAAGAAGCGCATTGGCGAACTGGTTCAGAGGAGGGCACCAAAGATGGTGACAGGTCTGGAAACCAAGTCTTATGAGGAATGGTTGAGTGGTCCTATGAGGAATGGTTGAGTGAAGGAACTGGGTAGGTTGAGCCTGGAGAAGAGAACACTAAAGGGAGATATGATAGCTGACTTTAAATATCATAAGGGCTGTCACACTGAAGAAGGAGAGGACTTATTCTATGTTGTTCCTGTGAGGGCAGGACTAGAACCAATGGCCGGTGTAAAAGACTTAAGCCAGACATTAGGAAGAATTCCCTAACTGTATGAGCTGTTCACCAGTGGAACAGTCTGCCTCATGCATTGGTGGACTCTCCTTTGCTGAAGGTTTTCAAACAGAAGCTGGATGCTGTAGAAGTTTCCCACACTGAGCGGGGGTGGGGTGGGGTGGGGTGGACTAGACCTCCAAAATCCCTTCCAGCTCTAACGTTCTCTGGTTCTCAGAGTAAATCCCATTATAGTCAGTGGGCCTTACTCCCAGGTAAGTGTGCACAAGACTGCTGCCTTAGTTCCTGGCCTTGGGCTGTGCTTCTGTGCGACCGTTCCATCCCCTGAGGTGACTGATTGCATCTCGTTAACAGGCTGCTAATTTGGAGACCTCTTTCCTTGTGCTGGCAGCAGTTTTTCATGCTGGAGATGCCGGGAAATGAGAAAGTGCTGTACCTGCTGAATCCCTGCCTGTTTTGCAGCCATTTAAAAGATGCAGGGAGGAACTTCTGAGCAGTAGTATTGCAGAGCTGTCATCTGAACTGGCTTGATAGTTCAGTGATACAGTTAACTGGAGGATGACAACTCAGGGACCCAGCCCTTCATACAGATAAGGCCCACGGACGTACAGCTCACTCCTCCCCTATACCAAATAGAAGTTCTGTCGCCTCTGCAAACATCCTAGGCCATTTGCCCCACCCTTAGACTTCATGTGTGCTTTCCCCCACTTGTGTTCCCTCGCAGGAGAGGCCCAAAGTATTTCAGCACCTGAGGCAAAATATACTGCCAATACACTGTTTTATACAGGGGGGAAGAGCCACCATTGGGCAAACAGGTTCAAAGAACCCGGGCCGCCACCAATCAGGGGCCGTGAGAGCGGCCCCAAACACGCCCCCTGCATCTGAAGTCAGATGTGAGGGGTGTTCATCCTCTATAATAAAAGGCTTGAGCGTGATCCCGTGCCGCCCGTGTCTTTCTCGGCAGTTCTGAGCATGCGTGGGTGGCCATGTTGGGTCACGGGAAGTGGCGAGGGGAAGCCGGCCGGGGAAGCGGTGCAGGGAAGCGGCGGGGAAGCGGTGCCGGGGAAGCGAAGCTGGACGGGGAAGTGATGGCGGCGGCGAGTGGGGCCCAGGGCAGCGGCGGCCACAGTTGGTGGTTGCGGGGCTGACCGCGGAGCGAGTCAGTGGGCCTGGCTGGGCCGGGCCGCAAGGAGAAGGGAGCGGGCAAGAGCGGCTCAAAGGCAGACACCCGACTTAGCCCGGCAGCACTCGGTTTCCCAGCAGCAATACGGAGCAGGGAAGGTGGCCCGTTTCCCTCCTAGCGCCCGTTAATCTAATGGGCTGAAAATTCTTTAAGAAGAAGACTGGCCCCGCTGGTGGCAGCCACGACGGGGACTGGGCCCGCTGGCAGCCCAAGGTGAGGCCAAAAGTAGCACCCCCCCCCCCGAGCCCGTTATTAAAACAGGCTTACAAATACTAGTAGTTCATAGTTCTTTAATGTTACAGCCACAAGCCAAAACAGAAGAAAAAGATTACAGTTATATAATTGATTACAGTTATATAATTGAATGTATGTAATTAAAACAGGCTGAAATTAGAATTAATTAAATTTTTTTGACAAAATGTAAATCATAATGATGATAAAAATTTAAAACAGTAAAATATCCTTATTAACCATCCGGTGATGTATATTTATGGCAGCAGCACAGAATTTAGCCACATTAGATGTAATTAAACACTCTTGAGTCCGAAAGCAACAAGGAACAATAAAATTGCTCCTGTCGACCGGGAAATTTACAAAGCAAAGGAGTAATGAAAGATTCACGGATATACTTGTAAAACAGGCAGAATAATAGAACATGTTCAGTAGTTTCCACCTGATCCAACCCACAAGGGCAGAGTCTGTCAGCAAATGGAACCCCGCTATAGCGCCCTTCTAGAACTGCCGAGGGTAAACAATGGCAACGAGCCAAGGTAAAAGCTTTCCTATACCTCGGAAATTCCAACCAGGTAAAATAATTCATTGCAGAGACTAGATATCTTCTTTCCTCTAGGATGTAAAATTTGGAGACCTTCCCGAGGTCATTTTGCCGTTCGGAGTTGAACACTCGTCGTTTAACCAGCAACCTTGCCTGATCAAATCCCATCTTAGACAGTATTGCAACAGAGAGGCCCAAAGTAGCTATTTTAGCCTCAATAGACTGGATCCACCTGGAGCCAAAATCATCCTGTAAAATCAGAGGAGCCAGAACAACTGGATGATAAATTAGTTTGAGCCAGTAACAGAGCATAATAATCCAGATACTGGCCTCAACCCTAATAAAGCCAGTCTCCAAACGGGCAGCAGCATTTGAAACAGATCTTGGAATATTAAGGGCAGTTCTCAAAAATTTTGATTGTCCACATTCCAAAGATGTTATATTTGGAAAAAGCCCCAGCTGCACGTCAGACGTGAGGGGTGTTATTCCAGTCCTAAACGGGGCCTCACGGCCCCATTTGGAGCCGAAATCGGCTTGTGCTGCGTTGGCAGTGCGGCCAGAATGACTCTCTCTTCCTTAAAGGCAGGGAAAGCCACTCCTGGTCTCTCTGCCAATGCAGCAGTGCCGATCAATCTCTATCCCAAACAGGGTCGCACCCCCCCATTTAGGAGAGATATTGGCCCCTTTAAGTGGGGGAGAGTCATTCCGGCCCACGCTGCCCAATGCAGCACAGGCCGATCTCCCTTCCAAACGGGTCCGCGTAGCCCCATTTGGGAGGGAGACCATGGCCCCCCATCTGACATTAGACGCAGGGGCATGGCTAGCTTGGCCCCTGCGTCTGATGTCAGATTCAGGGGGTGGGGGGCCGCTACCAACCTCCCTACACTACTGGTTTTATAGCGGCTCCCCTCATACACACAAGGAAGTTTCATGTGGATTCAACTAACTGTTTATTTAGCAACTCCATTTTTCTCCTTCTCCTTTCCCTCCATTTTTCTTTCTGACTCCCCCACACTCTCAACAGGATCCCCCCCCCGGACAAATGTCCACATGAACAAACTGCAAAGATTACTGGATCAGTTTCGAAACTGATTTCTGAAAGCTTTGAAGGGCAGTTTCCAGATTAGACCCTGCAACGGGGCCACATCATATCTCAGAAGTGTGTCTTCACACTGCCTGCATCGTCACACTGCAGTCCCTACGCGGACAGCAGGGTGCCGTTCACATTGCCAATGCCTTGTTTTGGATTCGGATCACTGCGATATAGAGCTAGCACGTCGTATATCCGGTGTAAAGAAGTTGCTGTTTTTTCGGGTTGTTAGTTTCTGCGAGACTTCTCCCCCTGCTGTTTATGTTTTGAATGTAATTTGCCTGAACAGAGGCATTTTGCTGCTGTTGAGCAGCTAGTCTGGAAAGTGCCAAGGAGGAAAGTGTGGGGTTGCCAGCTTCCTCTCCTCTCCTTGTGCTTCTTGCAAGCTTTGCCAGAGTGTGAGGAAAGGGACTCCTGGCATTGCTTGCAAGGCTCAGAGCGATCCCAAAGTGCTGTTCCAATGGTGGCAACAAATGTGATCACGCTGTGCTGCTGATGCCCCAGGAATCTGCTGCTTGAGGTAACCCTCCCAGCTCCCCTCATGAAAAGACCACCCCTGTTCCCACACATCACCATCCACCAATGTTCTCTATTGACAAGTGGGTGGGTGGGGGAGTATATTTTCGTTCGTTTATTACATTTATATACTGCCTCATACAAATGTCTCGTGGTGGTTTATAAGAGGCTAGCGTGCTGGACTAGGACCGGGGAGACCTGAGTTCAAATTCCCATTCAGCCGTGTTACTGACTGGGTGACTCTGGGCCAGTCACTTAACTCTCAGCCTAACCAACTTCACAGGGTTGTTGTGAGGATAAACCTAACCATGTGCACCACTCTGGGCTCCTTGGAGGAAGAGTGGGATATAAATGTAAAAAGAAAAGAAAAAGAAATTAAAACCAAAGATTAAAACAATTTTAATCATTAAAAATAACCCATGCTACAACAGTAACAGTCACCTTAAGTGGTGCAGCAGGGAAATGCGTGACTAACAAGCAGAAGGTTGCCAGTTCGAATCCCTGCTGGTACTATATTGGGCAGCAGCGATATAGGGAGATGCTGAAAGGCATCATCTCATACTGCGCGGGAGGAGGCAATAGTAAACCCCTCCTGTATTCTACCAAAAGAAAACCACAGGGCTCTGTGGGTGCCAGGAGTCGAAATCGATTTGACAACATACTTTAACCTTACAACAGTAACAACAACCATAAAACCCAGTTTCCAGCTGATCAAAGGCTTGATGAAATAAATGGGTCTTGAGCGCTCTTTTAAAACCTTCTAGCGATGGAGAAGCTCTGACAACAACAGGGAGTTCATCCCAGGCCTTTGAGGCGGCTATAGAAAAAGCCCAACTCTGAGTCACCAGCAGACAAGTTGGGGGCAGCCTCAGGCGGACTTCTCCCAAAGCTCTTAATAAGTGGTAGGGGGTCCTGAAGCAGAAAGGCACTCTGGCACTGGTTCCTTTTAAAATATTGGCTAACTTGATGCACCGCATTATGCAGATATAACTGGTGTGAGTCAGAAAGCAGCTCCGGCAAGAATGGTCATCTGTGCTTGCTAGCCCTCAGGAGCAGACACACACAACAAGGGGCTGATATTGGAAAAGACGTAAAGAAACCGCAATTTGGACAGTTGGTTGAAGCAACCTGTGAGAGATCAGGCTCCTTCTTGGGGCATCCCCTCCATCATCACAATTCCATGAGTTTGGGCAAGGGTGCAATTTCACTCTTGCACAGCTGCACACATGTTCCATTATAACCCACATGGAATGTTACAGGGTAAATGAGGGGTAGTTTCTACGGCACGTAGAAACTACCCCTCGTGTTATTTTATAGTGTAAATTTTATAGTGATGCTCGTTTAAAACTAATTACTCCTCTTTGGGGGGAGTTTCCAGGTCACTCTGATGAATTTTATTTAGAGTTCTTGTTATCTAACTTTTGTAAAGAGATCACTTTCAATGTGGCTAGGTTTTGCTACACTGTTTGTATTATACGCTCTAGTCTGATGTAATGTTTTTTGTTGTATTGTCTGATCTACGATCGTAATAAAATCTATCTATCTATCTATCTGTATATGAGGTCATTCACACAGCCAAAAAACCTGTGTTCTGCCCAGGTTTGGGAGCTGTGTGTGCTCCCAATTTTCCCAATTGGAATGACTACAAGAAAGCCTTCGATTCATTGCCTCACACATGGATACTAAAATGTTTAGAAACAACTGGTGTCAGCAAAAACATTCAGATATTTATTTAAAAAGCAATGAGCATGTGGAGCACACAGTTAACAATCAATGATGAGACACTTGGACAGGTTAGCATTAGAAGAGGTATTTTCCAAGGGGACTCACTATCCCCTCTGTTGTTTGTAATCGCCATGACTCCACTTTCACAAATACTAAACAAAACAGGCCTCGGATACCAAACATCTAAAACATCAAGTCAAATCAACCATCTGCTGTACATGGACGATCTGAAGTTGTATGGAAAGTCCCAGTCAGAAATCAAATCACCGAACACTGTCCGTATATTCAGTAACGATATAGCAATGGAGTTTGGACTAGACAAGTGTACTGAATTAATAATGAACAGAGGAAAAATAACAAAAACAGAAGGAATAGAACTGCCCAATGGAAGCAACATCAAGAACCTGGAAGAGAAAGAACATTACAAATATTTGGGCATTCTCCAGGCTGAAAATTGCACACACTGAAGTTAAAAGAAAAATTGGAAGTGAATACATCAGGAGAGTTAGAAAAATCCTCAAGTCCAAACTCAATGGCGGGAACACCATACACACCTGGGCTATACCTGTTATAAGATACACTGCAAGAATAACAGACCGGACCCAGGCAGAGCTAGAGACGCTAGATCGTAAGACCAGGAAAATAATGACCATCAATCATGCTCTGCACCCCCGCAGTAATGTCGATAGGCTATACCTCTCTCGCAGCTCCGGTGGAAGAGGAATTCTATAACCTGGCAATGGCTTAAGAATGGCCAATTACAAAAAGCAACTTTACTTGGAACAGCCTATATTTTGCGACGATATCTATAATAACCAACAGTATTGATGATAAAATTCAGCCATCCTAGGTCCTTGGGAAGGACTCGATGTGTGGATAAAACAAACCAGTCAATAACACATGTCTGACTGTGTAAACAAGAAATAATAATAATAATAATTTATTTTGTAAAATATTAACTGTTTTTACTGTTTTACATTGTGCTTTAAATTTTGTACACTGCCAAGAAATGCACATATCGGACAGTATAAAAATAAAAATATGATAAATACATAAATAAAATAGTAAGCACTGAAGTGGGGGATGTCCCCTTTCCCTTTAGCATGAGATCTGGCTTATTTGTTTGAGATACCTGGACGCGTTTAACTTATTCCTGGCTTGCAGAAACATCCAAAATGCTGCTCCCTCTTGGCTGATACTTAGATAAAGACAGAGAGAGCACAAGTGAATAAGTCCATTGGACCAGACAGGGATTCTGTGAGTTCTTACACTGTTATGATTTTACAGTTTAAAATGTATTTTAAAAACCACACACACACAATAGGGAAAGCATAGTGTATTTATTCATCACTGTCATAAGATTACAGTCCACATATATAATCAGTTATTCTGTCCCAACTGCTGAAGTACATTCTATGCAAAGCCCATTGAGAGTAGCTCTGGCTTATATGCATTTGCTTGCGAGGTCTTCAACGAACTGGATAGAACTTCTCCAGAACTTCTGCCATGGTTTTCTTTTCTATCAAAGGAAGAGAAAATGCTGTTGAAAAAGCTGATTCACTTATCTTTAAGTTTAAAAAAAAGTTTAAATAAAAATAAGGCAGAATTATAACAGTTGACAACTCTGACTATCTCAAAAATAATTTTTAATAATTATTTAAAACAGCAGCACTCAGTAGGGTAAAGGACCAGTAATTGCTGGATCAGGTCTTGCTGGATCAGGTCCAAGGCCCATCTAGCCCAGCATCCTATTTCACACAGTGGCCCACCAGATGCCTCTGGGAAGCCCACAGACAAGAGCTGAGGAAATGCCCTCTCACCTGCTGTTACTCCCCTGCAACTGGTATTTAGAGGCATCTTGCCTCTGAGGCTGGAGGTGGCTTACAGGCCTCAGACTAGCAGCCATTGATAGACCTCCCCATGAATTTATCCAAACCCCTCTCAAAGCCATCCAAATTGTTGGCTGTCACCACATCTTGTGGCATTGTGTAAAAGAGTACTTCCTTTTGCCAATCCTAAATTTCTCGGCAATCAGTTTCATAGGATGACTGCTGGTTCCAGTGTTATGTGAGAGGGATAAAAAATTTCTATCAACTTTCTCCACACTATTCATGATTTTATAAGCCTCTATCATGTCTCCCCTGTCAAGATGGATACATCTTTTGAGAAGCAGGCCTTCAGCAATCCTGCCACTCCTGTACTTACACAAAAGGAGAAAGAGGAGGGAAGAGGGCACAGCAGCCTTCCCTGTAAAACCTCAATTTCCCAACAGAGTTTTTCTGTCTCCAGTTGTAGCACTCTCTATTTATGCCGAGTTAATTCTCACTCACTCATAGGACTGCTCGGCAGGGAACGGCTGCTTAGCCCTCTCCTCTCCTCCTGAATTCTGCAGCCAGTATCAGGAATTGCAGTAGAATGATTGCATAACCATTTCACCATAGTCTGAATTGTTCACGTGGAGCATTTCGGACCGAAATCTTTTGTCACCCTAAAATCCAGGGGTGCAGTTTGCCAATTGAAGCATGCAGTAACTACCCTGTAATAAGCAGCTGAGTGGGAAATTGTTTTTGCCTCTACTGTCTGCTCCCCCCTACCCCGCCCCCCGCTCCCAACACATTATCTCTCCAGTTCCAATTACCGGAGAGAATGCATCTTGCAAGAGTGGTAGTCAAATAAAAGGGAAATTTTATTTTTTTAAATTTATCATATTTTTATACTGCCTGATATGTACATCTCTAGGTGGTGTACAAAATTTAAAATATTTAAAAATCACAAATTAAAATACATGATATAATAAAAGCAATAGCATAACAGTTATTAAAACAAGTTATTAAAATTAATTCTAATTAAAAGAAAATCAAGGGGATGTGGTGAGAGACTGACAGATCTGTACTTTATACGCTCCCAAGGAACCTGATATGTACATCTCTAGGTGGTGTACAAAATTTAAAATATTTAAAAATCACAAATTAAAATACATGATATAATAAAAGCAATAGCATAACAGTTATTAAAACAAGTTATTAAAATTAATTCTAATTAAAAGAAAATCAAGGGGATGTGGTGAGAGACTGACAGACCTGTACTTTATACGCTCCCAAGGAACCTAGGTCACATCTACTTATAGAGCCTCATAAGTGATGCAAGACAGTCTTTTTGATAACAGCACCCTATGTCTGAAGTAACTGTCCCAAAGAAACTCACCTGGTGCCAAAATCTGTTGTCTTTCCAGTGCCAGGAGAAGACCTTTTTATTTGCTCAGGTCTTGCACAGCACCTAAATTAGCCAGTTTAAAATTTCCTCTCTCTCTCTTGTTCTCTCTCTCTTGGCATTCTTGCTTGTTTTACAAGTTTTCTTGTTTCTCTTGTGTGACGTTTTGTTTTTGGTTTCTTTGTGCTTCTTTTTAAAATCCTATTTCATTCTAAAGCTGCTCTGGGTTGAAAGGATCCCCAGTTTTGGTATACAACCAACAAGGGACCACACCCCAATTCCAGTTGCTGGACACTTCTTTGGGAGCCCTGTCACACTGTCAGAAAACCACTGGCATCTTTCAATGTGAGCATGTGTGCAGAGGCAGATTTCCTACACATACCACCACGGCACATTGCTGTTTTTAGAACAGGCTTGTAAATAGTGCCTGGCTTTGGCAGCTGTTGACAAGCAAGGTGGCAAGCTTAGTGCTTTTGATTCATGAATCTAGAAGGAGGTAGGCAACCTTAGCCCTCTGTAATAAATTGCAGCTGTGGATGATGGGAACTGTAGTTTAACAACAGCTGGAGGGCCAAAGTTGCCTACTCCTAATCTAGATGTTATCATGGCAACCTAGCAGTTTGTTTATTATTTGTTTAGTGCATTCATATACTGCCAAACACAAGCATCACAATTGCAATTTGCAATTGCTTAAAAACAACTACAAAATCAACAGTTATGATTAAAATTAAAAATAATTTAAAACTCAGCTAAAAGCTAGATTGAACAGGTGGGTTTTCAATGCTCATCTGAAGACCATCAGAGACGGTGCAGCTCTAACTTCAACTGGGAGTGTGTACCACAGCCCCTGGGGTAACTACAGAAAAAGCTCGTGGCTGGTTCACCACCAGATGAGTCAATGGTGACAGTTAACATTTATTTTTCATCATGAGCATGACTGATCTATACTCCAAACATTTGCACAATTTGTCTACACTTGCTGTAGTAAGGCCCATAGAGTGCACCAAAATAATCTAAATTTTTTTAGATCTGAGCCCTTTTGAGACAGGGGACTACGTTCTCATTCTTTTTGTCTGTGGAACTGTTTTTGTTGAAAGACATAACAAGAATAATAATTTCTGATTTGCTATAAGCTAATGCCTCTCATTGCTGTGCTGCCCGAGTTCTGATGTCCCTTCTTGAAGCAGTTTCACACAAACATACCTTTTGCCTTAAAGTCCTCAGGATGATGCCTTATGTACTCCGCAATATCTCGGTCTCTTTTCGCAAAGTTGTAAGTTGATCGTTTATTCCACCAATAGCCGGCATAAAAGAATGCTGAAACCCACAGGACTTGCCGATGGACACCTGGAAAACGAGAAGGAAAAAGTTGCGGAGGGAGATAAATGTAGGGGAGTGAAAAGAACAAGTTCAACAAATACCTGTATTCAGCATTTCAAGGCTTTGGTTCTATTTAATTTTTTAAAAGGCTTTTGGCAGACTAGTTGAGCAAAACACAATTTGTAGCATCTGCGACTATCTGGGATGCAGCCACCAAACCTGGAATCTTGCTCCAAGATGGCAGTGCCACAGTAAGAACTGCATATGCCCTTTTGTAGGAGGAACTCCCTGAGAATCTGGGTTCCCCTCAATACCAACTGAGCTTCACCAGCATTAAGATTATTAGAAATATGTATCTTTCGCACTTTAACCATGAAAGCCCACAAAGCAGGTTAATTTGGATGCCTGTTGCAAAAAGACTCACAATCTTACTTAATTAAAAGAAAAGGTGTGTGTGTGGGGGCGGGGGGAGAGACACAGGAATGAGGCACCAGCACCTCTGAAAAGTATACAGTGTACTGTGCTTGATTGGCCAGCAAACTCGCCTGACCTGACCCCATAGAGAATCTATGGGGCATTGCCAAGAGAAGGATGAGAGACATGAGACCAAACAATGCAGAAGAGCTGAAGGCCACTAATGAAGCATCCTGGTCTTCCATAATACTTCATCAGTGCCACAGGCTGACAGCATCCATGCCATGCCACACTGAGGCAGTAATTGCTGCAAAAGGGGCCCAAACCAAGTACTGAATACATATGCATGCTTATACTTTTCAGAGGTCCGATATTGTTCTATTCTTCAATCCTTGTCTTATTGGTTCCATGTAATATTCTAATTTTCTGGGATTGTGGATTTGGGGTTTTCATGAGCTGTACGCCATGATCATCACAATTATAACAAATTAAGGCTTGATTTATCTCGCTTTGCATGTAATGCGTCTGTCTCATATATCAGATTCACCTTTTAATTTGCATTACTAAAATTAATGGACTTTTGCATGATATTCTAATTTTCCGAGTTTCACCTGTATACAGATCTGCACACACACACAATTGTTCACACGTTTTGTTCAACACGTGCACCAGGTTCACTTTTAAAATGAATGCATACACAATCATTCACACACAAACACGTACATGTCTCCAAACACTTGGGCACATATGCAGAATAATGCCCAAATACTGCTACAGGTTTACTGTGAGGCTTTAAAGCGAGTTCAAAGTACCCCACTCCACCAAACAAAAAACAAAAAAACCCCACACAAAGTGGATTTTTAAAACCCCAGATATAAGTTGGGCTACATTCTAATTCACAGTGAAAAACCCAAATTGTGTGTGAAGTGCTCCCCGATAGCTCACAGGGTAAAAAGATAAAGGTAAAGTGTGCCATCGAGTTGATGTCAACTCCTGGCAAACACAGAGCCCTGTGGTTGTCTTTGGTAGACTACAGAAGGGGTTTACCATTGCCATCTCCCACGCAATGTGAGTTGATGCCTTTCATCATCTTCCTATATTGCTGCAGCCCGATATAGGTATTTCCCATATCCTGGGAAACATATCAGCGGGGATTTGAATCGGCAACCTCTGGCTTGCTAATCAAGCACTTCCCTGCTGTGCCCCTTAAGGTGGCAGGGACTTTGGGGTAAATCTGGCTGATATGTGAATGCACACCTTCCATTCTGAAGGGGATGCAAGCTAAAGGGCTTTAAAAGCCCTATTTGTAGCGTTGGGAAAGACCCCTGCCTGAAACCCCGGATAGCTGCTGCCAGTCAGTGCAGGCAGTTCTGGGCGAGACGGACCCATGTTCCAACTCAGTATATGGCAGCTTCACATTTATGTGCGTTTATGACTGACAATTAAAAACAACACACTCCAGGTATGGAAAAAGAGCCTCTAATTCAAGTCATGACAGTGGTCCAGCAATAGGGTGGGGCGAGCTACCTGTCGTCGGGCACTCACCCCCTTAATCCCCGACTCCCACCCCTCTCGTCCCAGGACCCCTGATTTTTGGAAGCACCAGACCCCAACCGCCGAAGCAGCGATTCTCTGAGCATGTGCAGAGTGATTTCTCCGGTGAGAGCGCGGCTTCCAGGCGGGCTTCAGCCCCGGCCCCAACCCCCGCCCATCCAGGCGACTGACCGCATCCCAGGATAGGCCTCTGGTTGATGCCGTTTTCGAGCAGGGCGCCCACCCAGCCCATGAAGCCCATCCAGAGCGAGACCGGGCTGAACACCGGCTGGGGCGGCAGCGACCGCGCATCGTCCGGCAACCGGATCTGGAGCGGGAAGAGCCCCATGGCGCCAGCCCAGGCGAGAAGGAGGAGAAGGCGAGCGGAGACCGGCCGGAGCACGGAGAGCGACACACACCGGGCCCGTCGCCCGCAGCCCGAGCGCTAGGCCCAAGGACAACAGGCGGTCCGTCCCCAAACCTGTCCCCCGCCGCACAACTGGCGGTCCGTCCCCAAGCCTGTCCCCCGCCCCGGCGCACAAAGGTTCCGCCGCTCTTTGGCTCCCTCTACCGACCTCCTTTTTCCTCTGGAGGAATAAGGGAGCACGGGCACGCGCAGAGCGGCTCACGGTCGCCACCTGCTGGCGGCGGGTTAGCCCTCCCTCGTTGCCGCCGTTTGTAGAGGCCGGTACTGCTGCGGCAGACAAGAAATTCCATCGTGTGTTTGTTTACAATATTTATACCCCGCCCCTCCAGTATACGCCTGCGCGGGGCGGCTCACAACATTAATAAAAGAAAAAAAGTCACAATGTAAAATGAGAGACGAATACAATTAAACAAGTTAAGTTAAACAACTCAAAAGCCCCAGGTTAAAACGACAATTAAAATTACTCTTCCCACCACCCGGCAAATTGAAGGTGTTTGGAAAAAACCTAAAAACTGAGAACTATAAAAACTAATGTTCTCTAATCACTGGATGTCTAAAGGAGGGGGCTGCACAGACTGCGGCCTCCTACAGCTGTTGGCCTGCAATTTCCACAGTCCCCGACTTAGGGTTGGGAACATAGGAAGCTGCCATATACTGAGTCAGACCCTTGGTCTATCTAGCTCAGTATTGTCTACCCAGACTGGCAGCGGCTTCTCCAAGGTTGCAGACAGGAGTCTCCCTCAGCCCTATCTTGGAGAAGCCAGGGAGGGAACTTGGGACTTAGATGCTCCTCCCAGAGCGGCTCCATTCCCTGAGGGGAATATCTTACAGTGCTCACACATGTAGTCTCCCATTCATATGCAACCAGGGCAGACCCTGCTTAGCTAAGGGGCAAGTCATGCTTGCTACCACAAGACCAGTTCTCTTCCCAACATTTGCCAACATTTCATTGCCAGAATGAGGGACACAAGTTTCAGGGGACTGGTGCCCCCCCCCCCAGGAGGTGTATGTGGTAATCAAAAAAAACCCCTTGATTATCATTGACCTATATGTAATTGAATTATATGCTATTGAATAATGCCAGCATTGTTATTATTTAGAACATATTCAAGTTATACCACTTTTCAACCAAAAACTTCTCAAAATAAGAAGCTGCTGGCTCCGCCACCAAAATGAGGGACAAATGCTGTCCCTGTAGGGACCAACATTTCATCCCTGAAATGGGGGCTATCAGGATTTTCCTACAGGCAATTGCCTGTCGTAACACAACAGATAGCATTCTGGCATGCTAAGGATTAATAAGTTCATTGCAGTTTAGGTGTTCATATACTGGAACTAGAGGGAGGGGACAGGTGTGCTTTATTCCACGCAAGCTGATGCCACACAATAGATTTGTCAGTTTGTGTTGCATCCAAAACAAAAGGGTCTTGTGGCACCTGAAAAGATGAACTTTGCATCTTCCAGAGGGATAGCTATGTGTAATCTTGTGACCAATACTAAATTGGCAGGTGCCCACTGCAAATCTAGACATGGATCATTGATGCCAGCTTTACGATAGAAGGCTCTTTTTCTTCTTCAGAAGGAAAAAAAATAAGACAAAAACTACCCAGCAATCCCCACCTTCGGCTGGCAGAATAACCTGAAGCAGAACACCGTGATGGAAGCATGCCAGTGCAGCAATTTTCCATTCTGATGTGTTCACAGCTTTGTATCCAAATAAGTTACACATTGCAAAGCTGAAATATAATACACAAAAATCTTCTACAAAAGTTTACAGAAACACACAGACAGGGTTAAAGGAACCTGAGGAAGCTACAGCAGACTATGTGCCAAGTGGATTTCAGGACAGACTGCCACCCACAGTGACAACCAGACTGCAGAGCTGACCCACAGAATAAGTACAAGTGCATAATATGACAGAGACATCTACAATCATCATTTTTAGACAAATATATAAAAAGAGTACTTTTATTTCCATCTTTCACCATGCATGATTGTAATTAAATTTCTTTTCTGGAGAGCAGTGATCCTTTAACACAAGGACAGCTTACAGGTGACAAGCAAAGGCAGCTCCAGTAAAATAGCCAGTATTTGCTTCAGCTCAACCCAAAGGTTAAGGAAACTCCAATTCCATTACACAAAATCTAATTTAAAAGTCCTTTTACAAACAAGAAGCTTCTTCTCTCAAACTGGAAATTTATCCTGCTTAAGAGTATTTGCCAACTACTGCCGTGCTTCAGAGTTCTTAAGGAAACAGGAGCTATTTCTGAAGAAGATGGCACCACTAGATGACTTTAATATACTGTAAGTACTTAAATACACTTAAGGTATTATGTCCCAAGAACAGCCACCATTCAGTACTGGTTAATTTTCTGGAACCATCTCTGTGAACTTGGTCCACTGTAAACATCTTTATTCTTCCTTTTGTCTTACAACTGATGGTCCCGTGAAGACAGAGATGTAGAGTTTGAACCAAGCATACGTGATGCCTACAGCACAATATACAGAAGTAAGCAATAAAGGGAGGAAGGGAAATTTTAACATCCAGGTGGTGAAAGGAAACACGATTTCACAGACGATTTCCAGAGGTATTAGTCCAATGAGGTAGATAGTTTCCAGCCAGTTAATCAGAGGCCCTTCTCTCCTGTGAGGGGAGGAGAAAAAATGGATTTATTATTATTTTTAAACATAATAGTGTCTAAGAAGTTGCTGCTTTCCGAGATTGCTCCTGGGTTTTGCTAAGATATACTACACTACATGTAAATACCACCAGTACAAGTATTTATATACTGCTTTTCAACAGAAGCGCTCAAAGTGGTTTACACAGAAAAATAAAGAAATAAAATGGTTCCAAATCTCAAAAGGGCTCACAACCTAAAAGGAAATTTAAGGCAGTAACCCCCACTGGAGGGATGCTGTGCTGGGGCTGGAGAGGGACAGTTGCTCTCCCCCTGCTAAATTCTAGAGAATCACCACTTTTAAAAGGTGCCTCGTGTGCTCAGTTAGCAGCGGGGTTGATGCACGCCTGACCCTTGTATTAATGTTTTTTTCATTTTAAATAGCCACGGCAGGGCAAGGAAGAGATCAGGATTGAAATGCATGGGGAAGGGCTAGTTTATTGTATTGTTTTAATTTTGTTCTTATTTTAATTTTGCAAGCTGCTTTGATATGAAAAGCAGCATGCAAAATATGTTAAAATAAAATCAGTTTGATCACTGCTCGTTTCCCTTGGTCCCTTGTGTTAGACACAGTTGTAGATAGAAACGGTAACCTAAACACTTCTTTCCACAGACTGCATCAACATTTTCTTCTTCGTAACATTGCAGCACAAAATCTTAATGCAAAATGGCCGCTTTGACATATGAACCTAGATTTTAAAAAGAAAAAAAGAGGCTGCAATCGTATGCACACTTACCTAGGAGTAAGCCCTGTTGAATATCGGCCTTGCTTCCAAGCAAGAATTAATAGGATTGGAATAAGTCTCTTTAGCATTCACCAGGTTTCAAACACCTTGCAGCCATCTGGCCATCTTCATTGTAAGGCCTGGACAGCCCCCTTCAACCTTATTGTTTTCTGGACCCGTATGACACTTCAGACAAAGCTGAATACTCTGCACAGTCCCTCTGGCCCCAGGTGGAGGTAACTGTTCCCACCGTGCTGTGCTGTGGCCTACCCAGTGCCAAAACAAAAGGGGTGGAGGCTCCTTAAAGATAAGTGCAGCCCTCTGGAGTCCCTGCACCATCTTGGAAGCGGTGTTCCCTCTAACAGAGATTCTCAGATGTTGTTGAGGACAACTCCCATAATCCACAAGCAACATTGCAGCTGGGGATTATGGGAGTTGCAATCAAACACATCTGGGAATCCCTGTTAGAGGGAACACTGCTTGGAAGGTGTGCATGGGGTGCTGAGAAGTGTAGCCCTTCCCATCCCTTTCCCCACAGAGCTCCTAAGAGAGGGCTCCTCTGTCTCTCTTAAAAGGCTCTCCCAGCACAGAGCAAAGTGCAGGTCAGCACAGTAGGAAACGGCTCCCACACTGAATAATGAATTTTTCAATATTTCCCAAGTGGGAAATGGCCCCCACTTGAAAAGTAATTAAGACCACTGATCTAGCTTCATTAAGGCACCAAATAGTGTACATACTTACAGGAGTAGGTCCTACTGAACTCAGTGAAGCTTCTAAAGTAAACATGCACAGGACTGTTCTTACTAGCAGTTGGGTGGGGGGTGGGTGGGGGGGAGCTTTCCTTGGCTTGCCCAGTAACCGTTTGTTTAGTCGTTACCTGAAGATGGCCTTCAGCGCGGAGAAGCTGTACACAGTGAACAGCAGCATGAGGAAGATTTTAATTGGCAGTTCTGAAACATAAAGAACGGTTGGCAAACTTGAGACATCTGTACGGATCTGTGTATGATATACATGACTAAAGCAAAGTTCTGAAGGGAGAAAAACATTCTCTTCTGTGTAGCAGGTGTCTACTGAAAAGAGAGACTCTTTTGCGGTGCCTGCCACCTGCTGTTTTGATAAAAAGTACTGAAATTAAATACACAGTATTTAACAAACAACATGTTGCCCAGTTAACCAGGGTATCTTTGTAGGAAGTTAAAATGGGTTTTGACTATTCTGCCTGATTAAAGGCTGCAGCCCTAAACATAAACTTTTTCACTGACTGCAGTGTGTCCATGATTGCCCAAAATGTACACAACAAGCTTTTGAGGTAGATCAATATTTTTAATACTCTTATTACAGAAGAATGAGAGTGTGTGTGCAGAGAAGACTCACCGGGTGCTGTGAACAGCAGGGGGAAGAGGGAAAGATGCCCTGTAGTAGACAGAACCAGATAGATGCCAGCATCTCTTTGCCGTTCTACAGCCAGCAAGCTATAAGACAAGAAGAGGCCTTTTTTTAAAAAAAGCAAGCATTAGCGGGGAGAGAGATCTTCCAGTGAGGTTAAACAGAACAAAACAAAACACAACAACTGCAAGATATTCCCCTCAGGGGATGGAGCTGCTCTGGGAAGAGCAGAAGGTTCCAGGTTCCCTCCCTGGCTTCTCCAAGATAGGGTTGAGAGAGATTCTTGCCTGCAACCTTGGAGAAGCCGCTGCCAGTCTGTGAAGACAATACTGAGCTAGATAGACCAATGGTCTGACTCAGTATATGGCAGTTTCCTTTGTTCCTAAGAGAAGCTGACAGCTTAGCTGAAATATTCCAAGAAATAGCATATATATTTAGTAGCACACTGGTTAAGAAGTGCTTTTAGCTACCATGTAAAAAAACCTGCATAATGAATACCGTGATGCAGAATCTAGGCTGCATCACAGCAGTGGAGAATATTCAGGGCCAAAAAAAATAATTAAAAAATAAAAAGAGTTAAAATGTTTTCACAGAGGCAATGCATTCTGTTGTATACAAAGATGGCCTTTGGCCTTTCTTAGCCCCGTCACCCAAGGTCTTGGAACTAGTGATGTTGGGGACTGAATGTGAGAATTTCTTTATACAGCAGTGCAAAGTTTTAACTCTCTTCTGGCAGAGAGTACACTCAGCCCTGAAAATACTCCACTGCGGCCTGGATTCTGCATCGGAGCCGTGTGCCAAGGTATCCATTATGCAGTTTTTTAAACATGCTAGCTAAAAGCATTTCTTAACCAGTGTGCTGCTAAATATATACGCTACTCCTTGGAATGCTTTCAGCTAAGGTGTTGGCTTCTCTCGAGTGTTGTTGTTTTTTTGGTGGCAGGGACCTTGGAGACTTCCTAGAGTTTCATATCATCATAGAGTCAATTTGCATGAGGAAGCAGATCTCTGTTTGGGAGTGGTTGGAGACCCACCTGAATTCTGCAACCTATAGGTTTGGTATGGTCTGCTCCAGGGGTTCTAAACCTCAGATACTGTTGGACTGCAGCTCCCATAATCCAAAACCACAATGGCCTCAGTCCAACAGCATCTCGGGACCCAGGGTTCAGAACCCCTGGTCTACTCCGACTAGCCAAAAGATCTCCAGGGTTTCAGGCATGGGTCTTTCCCTGCCCTACGTGGAGATGGAAATTGCAGCCAATCTGACTTCCTGAACATGGCTTGTTGGGGATTTGAACTTGGGACCTCACATATTGCAAGTGAGAATTATACCTCCAGGACAGGGGTGGGCAAACTTGGCCCTCCAATGTTGTTGAACTACAACTCCCATCACCCCCAGCCACAATGGCTGGGGATGATGGGAGTTGTAGTTCAACATTGGAGGGCCAGGTTTGCCCACCCCTGCTCTATGATGATAAGCCAAGACGTGGTGAACACTGCTATAGCTCAGAAAGAGTTATGCAGCCTGCATATGGAATTGGAGCCTCTTTCTCGGTCTCTTACCTCAAAGGAAGAATGGCAAGGAGTATGGCCTTCTCATGGACATGCCACCCAAACATGAAGGAGCTCAGCGCACAGAGAACCAGGCATCGTAGGAAGCCTCTGGGCCCTTGGGGTTTAAACCAAAGACAGAAAACAGAGGGCTAGAAACGACAGGCAGAAACAAAGCTTCAGTGGATATTTCAGAGCTAGAAGCACGTTTCATCGTTCAGTTGGAGCTTCCCATTTCTGCTCTGCAATAGGCAAGAGGCTGACAATCTCCAGCTTCTATTAACCTGCTTGGTACTGCCAGAAGGAGGACGCAATTCATCTTCAGGGACACTAGGCGCACTATATGGGCGTGAATCTCTTCTACCCAAGGAACTCTGAGAAGTGTAGTTCTGAGTGCATGCTGAAAATGCTTTAACAATTGCCAGTTTCACTGGTCTTCAACTGGAGGGCTGCACCAATGGAGCCAGAAACATTTTGGAGGGAGAGAGAAAGATGGGTAGACATACACAGCAAAGCAGAAAAGAATATATAAGATCAGTGAATCCCAATTAATGTTGCGAGCTGGGGTTAATGGTAGCTTCTAGAATTGGACATTTTGAAGATCACTGACCTAGTTACTTAATATAGGAACACAGAAAGCTGCCTTCGACCAAGTCAGACCATTGGCTCATCATCTAGCTCAGTATTGTCCACCCAGACTGTAAGCAGCTTCTCTAAGGTTGCAGGTAGGAGTCTCTCTCAGCCCCATCTTGGAGATGCTGCCAGGGAGGGAACCTGGGACCTTCTACATGCAAAGCAGATGCTATGCCACTGAGCCTATCCCCTGATCAAAGCAAGCCGAGCTCTGCTGACTCAGACCAAGCATCTATCTAGCCCAGCATCCTGCCTCCAACAGTGGCTAGTCTGCTTCTCTTGGAAGCCCATAGGTGGCACATGATGGCAGCAGCCCTTCCATTTGTCCCCCCAGAGCTGGGATTCAGAGACGTGCTGCCTCTGTATGTGGAGGGTCTGCATAGCAATTACGACTGTTAGCCATTAATAACCCTCTCCGCTTCCATAAATCTGTTCCATTTTCTGTTAAAGCTGCCTAAAGTTATGGCCATCACTATAACCTGTGGCAATCAATTCCAGATGTTCATTCAGGGGTTCTCAATCTTGGGTCCCCAGGTGTCATGGGACTACAACTCCCATCATCCCCAGCCATTGTAGGTTGGAAGTTGTAGTCCAAATATCTGGGGAATTCTGAGAACCTCTGAATCAATTAGGTACAGAACTACAGTTCCCAAGGTCCCTTGGTTGTGAGGCACAGGCAGCTCTGAATGTGGTTTACACGTGGAGATATCCTCAGAGTGAGTTTCAGGAAAGATTTCAAAGAGCAGAACGCTAGAACCTAAAGACCGTAAGAACTGATTGTCCACTCCCCCACTGCCCCCTACCGCTGCAGTGGTGAAATGACCTTTTTGAACACTAACCCACAAAACGCAAGAAAAATTAGCACATTGTGGTGGTGGTGGGGGGGGGAGGTCCCAGCTTTGCTCGCTCCCTGTAGTGCTAGCTTTCTACTTGCAGGGAACTCGGAAGGGATGGTGCCCTCAACTGCACTCTGAAGCAGTACAGTCCATTCTTCCAGATGATTTAGCTGCATGTTTAGACCAGGCCCAAGTATGGATGCCACAGAATGAATGCCATCCTAGAGATCAAAATCATCTTTCTGCAAACAAATACCGCAAGGCATGGAGCTGGTTAAACATGGACACAACAGGGCACAGCAAGGGTTCTCAAACTTGGGTCCCCAGATGCTGTTGGGCTACAACCCCCGTAATCTCCAGCCACAATGGCCTTTGACCATGATGGGAATTGTAGTCAACAACATCTGGGGACCCACGTTTGAGAACCCCTGGGGTAAAGGAATCCATATAAAACGAAGGGACATCTCAACATACCTAGATGGCACCAAAAGCACTGGATGCGATCTTTGAGCACTTCCCCTCCCTGCAGTCAAGCTAGCCTGTGCTAGTTTTGCACTGAACAATACAGCAATTTAAGGGCTGCCCGCTTTTTTTATTTGCCCTGTTCCTCAGTCTAACAGCAGCCCAATGCATTGGCATGCACCTGGTAAAGCTCTTCCCCACTACTGTATCTCTATACCAGGCAAAGCTCCATCGGCAAAGTTTTTGCAGGTCAGGTAGCTGTTAAAGGCATAAAACCCAACAAGATGACAACTGCATTTTTAGCGGTAAATAGGCCAAGTATTCAAACAGCCAACTCCCTGCTGTAAAGGAAGTGGCTTCAACGAGGCACCAACAGAGAGCGTGATTTGCATTTACCAGCATAGAGATGGCAGTACAAGCCAAGCTGACCACTGGAGTCACTGAAGGAAGGACAGCATGCTGAAATTCTTGGACCAGCCCTCCCGTCATGGCCGCCTTGGGCATCTTTGCAGGATCGAGGAACTTGTATTTCAGACCTGCAAGTTCAAATCCAGTTAATTAAGGAGCACAGGCACAACATCAGCCTCATGGACAAAAGCCGTAAACATATATACTAGGAAGCAAGTCCCATGGCCGATTTCAATAGTGTTATTTAAAATAATGATTGACAATATGGGTCTTCATGAATGCTTTGGCAGAAGGGTCACAGATATGTGCAGCAAGGAAGGAAATAAGGAGATAGACATGGCAGAGATTTTATATTCATAGAAGAGGATGGCATATTATTCAACACTAGGGCCATGGGTTCTTTCAGATGACAACATCAGCACATGTTACCACAGAAAACAGAATGGGGAATCCACACTAAGAAGGAAGAGGTTGCATTATATTATTGGCACCATCTGCAGGCAATCCATGAAACAATGGTCTCTTTTCAAGTTCGACTAAAAGAAATATGGGGGTGGAGGTGGGGAATCCTGTCTCTCTAGTACAATACTGCTCAGGGTGGCTCACAAATACAACAAAGCAATACACAATTAATTCGAATTGAGTTAAAAACTAGACCCAGTTAAAAATCAGATTTAAAACGTACTGGGACAGACAAGAAACAAAAACCTTCTCTCAAAAGATTGGTTTTCAATGGTTTCTTAAAAACCCAGAGGGAGGGAACATGGTGAAGCACATCTGGGAAGGCATTCCAAAGCCGAGGGGCCACAACTGGAAAAGGCCCTGTCTCTAGTCCCCACCCACCGGATCTGTCAATGGCATAGCCCCCCTGAGCGGGGAACGAGATAGTTCTTTCATAGTTGTTTCATGGACTGCTGCAGATTGCTAGCAGGTTCCCTTAAGAATACAACATGACGGTTTACTTCTTAGTGTGGATATCCATCCCCCCACCACCACCGCAATGGTAATTCACACTGATGATGGAATATATATTAGCATCTTGAAAAAACCCATGTCAGAAATCTTAGAACTGCAGCTGATTTGCATGAACATGGCAGACAGTGCCAAAGCATTTCTTATTCCACAACAGCTCTTTTCAAAGCTGCAAAGTTTAAGCCACACTTGGAAAACAAAACTAACAATCTAGCTGTAAGAAATTCAAGAACACATCTGTGGTTTTATTTTCGGAAACGGTGAAGGCTAGAAGTGCGGACGTAGAAAGAAAAAAGCAGGCTGGATTTCTGTTAAGTGGTGGATAGTGCCAAGGGTCTTGAGGCCATGTTACCAACCTTACTTAGGGAATTGCAAATCTTGTGTTCCCGAACCTTCTATTTTGCCTCCTAAGCCAACAAGCTTGCAGTGAAATTTCACTGCTGCCTTTGCTTCTGATATTGACCAGAGGCAAGATACTGGATCAGCCAACACACTCACCTAAACTAGCAAGTTAAAACACACGCACATAAACTGTCCTCATGTCTACATTTTAAGACCATAAGAGCCATGCTGGATCAGCCTAAAGCCCTTTCTAGTCCAGTATCCTATCCCTGCAATAGCCAACTAGGTCCCTCTGGGAAGGCCAGAAATGAGACGTGTCACCAAAGAGCTCTCTCCTGCTTCCCAGCAAATGTTA
Organism: Hemicordylus capensis; assembly: GCF_027244095.1. Taxonomy (NCBI): domain Eukaryota; kingdom Metazoa; phylum Chordata; class Lepidosauria; order Squamata; family Cordylidae; genus Hemicordylus; species Hemicordylus capensis. The sequence goes on from NC_069659.1 coordinate 10,151,074, forward strand.
TTCAGAGGCAACCTGGCTCTGAACCTGGAGGCTGAGGCAGCATATGGCCATTATGACTACCAGCCACCGATAGAGTTGTCCTCTATGGATTCATCTAATCCCCCCTTTAAGTAATCTAAGAGAGTGGCTAGCACTATGCTTTGTGGCAGCAAATCCCATTGATTAATCCTTATATATATATATTTAAAAGTAAAAAATGTAACCAGGAAGATGGCTCTCCCTTCTAGCAAAGGTCTCTGAAAGGGAATAACAATCTTGCAACAGTTTACACACAAAAGAAGCACTAGGCATGCAGAATTAATGTACTGTACCAATCACAGAAAGAGCTTTGTCCAGAGCGTTGTACATTGCCCAGAAGTTAGGAGCCCAGTATGCATGGCAGAGGCCTCTCTTGAAAGGAAAAAGGCGGGAGAGGACCTGAGGAAGCTGGCCCTGAAGGAAAGAAAAATGTTTAACGTTTCCACTATGTTGCTTTCCATTTAAACCGAGAACCCAAAGATGACATTACCCCTATTAAAGACATAGCTTAACTAAAGGATTGTTCCAAATTCAGATCATCGCTGGTGCACTGCTCTTGCTAACTCATGATCAAGAGCAGATGTAAAAATTCAGAGAGAATACATGGTACAGCCCTCTCTGGTCAGTACACCTCAGATTGCAGGGGTGGTTGTACACATGTATAACTACTTCTTATACAGCATGTCAGACAGGAAGCTAGACCAGCAGCTTTGCAGAATATCTCCCTGATGGTTAAGCTTTTTATCTGCAGAGAGATTTCAGATATGGGGCATTTTCAAACAAGCAATCACAGGAAGCACAGGAATACTTATACTGGGTTAGGTCATTGGTCCATGTAGCTCAGTATGGTCTTCTCTGACTGGCAGTGGCTTCCTCAAGGTTTCAGGCAGGAGTCTCTCCCAGCCCTATCCTGGAGATGCTGCCAGGGATTGAACCTGGGACCTTCTGCATGGCCCCATTCCCATCGTTTTCCTTCCCCCATTCCAAGGCGGTACAGATGCTTAAGGCCTGTACCATGCTTTTTTCCTGCAACCAACTCTAAAATTGTAAAATGGGAAGGGATTTATCCCCAAGCAGAGCTGGGATGCAGGTACCTATATACAAAGCCCTCTGCCCTGCCCCAAACTCACAACATCTCTCAGGGTTTCCAAGCCCTATCTGTTTGACATCTTGGCTCAAGGAAAGAACTTTCAAAACCAAGACACCCTGTTTTTGTAACCATCAGATAATCAGCAACCATGAGGAGCTGAATAAAGGTGGTTGCTTAGGGAAGTCCAGGGCTCTTACCCAGGCAATGAAAGGTCCCAGTGAAAGTGCAGATACAAGGCAGACAATTAATCCCAGGGCAACCAGACGAAGAAAGCTGAAACTGCGCCATCGGAGGGATCCGTCTGGAGAAAACGAAACATTACGATCAATTCTAGAAGAGGATGTGTAGGAGAAACAAGACATTTTAGCAGCTAATTTTCATTTGCTGCTAGCTGTGCATAGGATTTCCAACCTGATCTAGCTTATCACTACTATTCCTGAATTAAAATTTATCTGGGGAAGTGAAATTATCACCATGACCTCTGGTTTAGGCGAGAATCCCCACATTCTTAGAATGTGTATTGGGTACAATTGTGTATAGCTTGAACCTGCACATTTTTTACACACACACACACAGGACCTGACCTGCAACAAACTCTTGCAGTATATTCGTGGTGTGCGATGAGTGTTACCTCAGCCTGTGGCTGGGCATGGCGGGGGGAAAACAAGTATTAGCAACAGACAGGAGTCCCTGCTCTAACTGTGGTCTTGCTTAATTTGCAACATTTATTATTTTGTTTGTTATTCCGGGGAGTGGGATAGTGCTCAGTCCCAGCTCCTTTTCAAATTCCTTTGCCCTCAGAAACACAAGGCTGTGAAGAGGCTAGTGAGAAAACAAACAAGCTTTACATACCTTTCCTCCACAGAAGCAGAAGGGGTTACGAGTGTCTTGAGGGAAAGTTCTTCAAGATGATAAATTTCCCGCTTTTTTGTTTAACCCCCACATTACCTCTTCCCACTTGCTTGTCTGTTAACTCTGAGCTCATGGACATTCTGTCCCATTGACTAACAGAGGGGCAGTTTGGGGTGGGTTTTTTGCCCCCTTAGATTTTTTTTTTAACATTATCATATCTGTGGATCACCCCAAATCTGCTGGTACTTCCTACTTGCCCACAGCCACGCCAATTCTCTGTCCATAAGGATCTTAAATTTCAGCTCTTTGGGAAACAACATACACAGAGCTACCTTATTGAGAGGAGAGCTGGTCTTGTGGTAGCAAGCATGACTTGTCCCCTTAGCTAAGAAGGGTCTGCCCTGTTTGCATATGAAAGGGAGACTAGAAGTGTGAGCACTGTAAGATATTCCCCACAGGGGATGGAGCCGCTCAGGGAAGAGCAGAAGGTTCCACGTTCCCTCCCTGGCTTCTCCAAGATAGGGCTGAGAGAGATTCTGACCTGCAACCTTGGAGAAGCTGCTGCCAGTCTGTGTAGACAATACTGAGCTAGACAGACCAATGGTCTGACTCAGTATATGGCCGCTTCCTATGTTCCTATGGCCTACTTTAATCAACAACCTGGTTCTTGTGGCAATTTCTAGTTATGCAAAAATGTGTATATTAGCTTTTTTTGGCATAATTTCAGTTCTGCTAGTCACAGAATGGAGAAGACAGCTATGTGTGACATGCAAGCCACGTCTTGTACCACAAGAAAATATACTTAGCATCCCAGACACTGCTCACAAACTGTCAAAACTATATTTGCAACCTGGGAACTATTTTTATTTTATTTTTTAGAAGTGGAAGCGAAGATTGTTGGGATGCTCATCTCTGTACCTAATGGAAATTCTGTGCAGCTGGAGTCACCACTTTAGTCACAGAAGCCTGAACTGCCTCCCCCCAGAGAGACATTGTGTGGCACAGTGAACAGAGCACCGGGCACAAGCCCAAGACCACATGAAGCCATTGGCCTGATCCATGAATGACTCTCCCCAGTTATAATCAACTGTAGGTAGGGATGTGCGAACCGGTTCGGATCCGAACCGGTTCGGGTCCGAACCGGTTCCGGTTCGGAGGTTCGGATCGAACCGAACCACCCCTGGTTCGGTTCGAATCTGAACCGAACTGGGGGTGGTTCGTTTCGAACCGGTTCGGACCGGTTCGGATCGGTTCGGAAAGCTGAAAATTGGTCAGATGGTAGCTGGCTCCCAGGGGTACCTGTCACCCAAACCCCAAAGCAATCGGACACTCGTACGATTTTTTATGAATTTTTGAAAAATATTTTTATTTTTCTCTCATAGGCTATAATGGGACCCGAACCAGGCCATTATTTCTTATTGTGGAGCACTCATGGGTGCCAACAACCATGCAAACCCTGAAGCAATCAGACACCCCTATGATTTTTTATGAATATTTGAAATATTTTTAATTATTTTTCTCATTGAGTATAATGGGACCCGAACCAGTCCATATCCCCTGTTGTGGAGGACCTAGGAGCACAAAAGCAGGGTGGGTGGTAGACAGGCATGGGTGCCTACCACCCAAAAAATCTCAAGGCAATTGGACACTCCTCTGATTATTGGTGAATTGTTAAGTGTTTTTGAATTCCTCATAGAGAATAATTAGGATTGCAGCAAATGTATAGCTTCACGTCGGGGGGAAAGGGGTGTCGTAGAGTGCAGTGTGGTGGGTGGTAGTTCCTAGGGTGGGCAAGGAAGCTATCAGAATTATTTGAAAGGAATTGGGCAAAGAGGTGATTTTTAAGTGATTTTTGAAGTTTACGCGTCTTTAAGGTTTTTCCTCATAATAAGTTATAATGGAGCTTTCAGCAGCCCTATAAGTGCACATGGGGGTGCTGGGGTGGCCCAGAGCAAGTGGTGGTGTAGTGCACATAGGGTGCCAAACACCCCCATGGGTTTCTAACCCATGGGGTACAGGGATCTCTGGTAGGGGCACCCCCATGGGTACAGGGTTCTCTTGTTTCTGAGGTATTGAGTGTGGATTCTATGATAGCAAATGAGATTTTCAATGAGACACCATCAATCCACTCTAATATGCTATCATAGAATCCACACTCCGCCTCCTGCTTCTTCTCTGTGTGTGTGCTTAGTAGGGGTGTGCAATTTGGGATTTCGGGTGATTTGGCTCGGACCCGAACCGAATCACCCCTGTTCTGTTTTGTGCCCGAATCTGGGTCACCCGAATCACCCTTGATTTGGTTCGGATTCAGATTTAATCCGAATCCGAATCGATTCGGGGGGGTAAAAAGGGGCCCAGGGGCAAAATTTTGGGGTGGGGTGGTAGTGCCCAATGGGTAGAGTCTACCACCCCAATTTCAGGGGGATTGGGCAAAGGGCTGATTTTTGGTGAATTTTTAAAGTTTTAGTGACTTTGGGGCAGTTCGGGGGCATAGCATGGGATCTGGGCAAAAGGAGTGGGGTGGGGTGGTAGTGCCTAATGGGTGCAGGCTACCACCCCAATTTCAGGGGGATTGGGCAAAGGGCTGATTTTTGGTAAATTTCTGAAAATTTCATGTCTTTGGGGCAGATTGGGGCATATTGGGGCAGAAAGTGGGGGCTGGGGCAGAATAGTGGGGTGTGGTGGTAGTGCCTAATGGGTGGAGGCTACCACCCCAATTTCAGGGGGTTTGGACAAAGGGGTGATTTTTTGAGAATTTTTGAAGTTTGGGTGTCTTTGGGGCAGATTGGGGGCAGAAAGTGGATCTGCCCCAAAGGAGTGGGGTGGGCTGGTAGATAGTGCCTAATGGGTGGAGGCTACCACCCATCCCCAATTTAAGAGTGATTGGGCAGAGGGGTGAATTATGGTGAATTTATTTGTATGAGGTTTGTCTTCATAAGGTGAAGTGTGCTAAATTGATTACTTCCTCATATTATTCATAGTAAAGGAAAGTGTGAAAAAGTGAAAGTGGGGTCATGAGAGTTGTTTAATTGAAAAATATCTCATTTGCTATGATAGAATGAGAATTCACACCTTTTCTATTCACCATAATTCACCCCTCTGCCCAATCACTCTTAAATTGGGGATGGGTGGTAGCCTCCACCCATTAGGCACTATCTACCAGCCCACCCCACTCCTTTGGGGCAGATCCACTTTCTGCCCCCAATCTGCCCCAAAGACACCCAAACTTCAAAAATTCTCAAAAAATCAGCCCTCTGCCCAATCCCCCTGAAATTGGGGTGGTAGCCTCCACCCATTAGGCACTACCACCCCACCCCACTCCACTATTTTGGGGCAGATCCACTTTCTGCCCCCAAACTGCCCCAAAGTCACTAAAACTTCAAAAATTCTCAAAAAATCAGCCCTTTGTCCAAACCCCTTGAAATTGGGGTGGTAGCCTCCACCCATTAGGCACTACCACCCCACCCCACTCCTTTTGCCCAGATCCCATGCTATGCCCCCGAACTGCCCCAAAGTCACTAAAACTTAAAAAAATCGCCAAAAATCAGAGGAAGGTCCAATCGACTTGAAATTTGGGTGGCAGGTAGAACACAAGGTCCCCTTTCAAACCAGCTATTTTTTGAGATCCGAACCGGTTCGGTTCGGATCCGAACCGGTTCGGATCCGAACCGAACTGGGGGGGTGGTTCGGCAAAACCAAAACCGAACCACCCTGGTCCGGTTCGGACCCGGTTCGGATCCGAACCGAACCGGGAGAACCGGTTTTATGCACATCCCTAACTGTAGGTATTTGTAAGTGTGTTTGCCAGAAGTCATCCCTCGCCTCTCGCCTTCCCTGTCCTCACAGGTAATTTTACACTCCAAGCTCCTCAGTGACTGGGGCATATTTTTGTTGCTGTTAGGAAACCCTACTGAGCGTCACATACACTGATGCTGCAGCAGTATCCATACAACAAGACTCAAGCTTTCAACAGAGTATCTGCTTGTTCTCCAATGTCTGTTCTGTCTACTTCTTACACTTCTATGTTTTTGCTCACACACTAAACCAATGAAGCAAGAAGCCGCTTTTCTGATAATCCCAGAAAGAAAGGATACACTGTGTGACTCCACTGATCCGTCTCAAAAGCAAAGAGAAACATCCAAAAACCAGAGTCTCTCTGGGATATCAGAGAAAGCAAAGGCTGCTTGCTTATCATCTGGACGAGATGCACAAACTAGTTATTCTGTGGACAGATTCTATCTCAGTCGATCCCAAGGAAGAGCAAAAAGCTTGCACAAAACCTGGGGTGGGCTGGCTGCTCTATTGATCCCCGACGCCAACGACACACAAAATGAAACAGAACCCCTTCCATTAGACTGATCAGGTGGGCCCGTTGGCATTCTGCCTCTTGGCAAAGTCAGGAAACCTTGTGGGAGAAGCACGGGTTTCCCTGCCAATGCCGCTGCTGTTAGAATGCAGGCATCCCCAGCTTGGCGGGGGGGGGGGGCAGCTCTCCCTCTGCCCCCAAAGGTTATGGAACCATCAACAACATGCCTGGATTGTTTGCAGTGAAGCAATAGGATCGAAGCAGGTACACGCCATAAGCCGGGGCGATGTAGAGGTAGATGTGCTTGAAGTGCAGGAGGATGGCGAAGAGGAACGCTCCTGTCAAGTGCCTTTTCTGGAAAAGGTGGCCAGAGGGGTAGGGATGGAGGAAGAACAGGTGACTGTTCAAGGGAATAATGCATCAACAAGCTAACAAAACAGAGAGACGATATTTACAAACTAAGATTTCTACAGAGCAAGCATCAATGTAGAGAAGATGGGCAAGGAACCATACGAAGCTGCTTTATACAGAGTCAGACCACTGGCCCATCTAGCCCTGTATTATCTACTCTGACTGGCAGCAGCTTATGCACCAGATGCGTTTCCCAGTCCTCTTACTCATGATTCTTTTCAACTGGGGATGCTGGAAATCTGAAGCCAAGGTTTAAAGTTTGTTTCAAATTTTAGGTTAAGTGTTGGTGCTGATATCTTGCTTATCGCAGGGGTAGGCAACACTGGCTCTCCAGCTGTCACTGAACTACAACTCCCATCATCCCCAGCTGCAATAGATGGCCTACCCCGGCTTAATGGACATTAAGGAAATGCAAACAAACAGGAAGCATCTACCGAAGAAGAGATGGCGTCTCAAGATGCTTATGAATGTTTCACTGAAAACCCAATGCATTTTGGCCAAAAAGGCCTTCCTCATGTGCAACTCTCTCACACACACATCAAAACAATTGACACCATTTTAAAAGAGTGAAGGAACCACCACAATTATATTTTTCATGAAACCTGAATACACACTACATACCCAACAATGTAGGAAATAAAAATCTAAAATAAAACACTTATATTTACTTGAAAACCTTCCAAGAGATCTTCGATAAAAACACTCTTTGTTAGCCTAACTCCAACTGCAACAGTCTCTCTTAAAAGGAATGAATATATAACCCTCTCTCAAGGAACACCTGGCTGTTGCCTCTTTTAAAAATGGTGTTAATTTTAGAAGATTTTTCTACATCATTTTGTATGTGATGTGTATTCAAGTTTCATGAAGAATGTCACTGTGGTGGTCCCTTCTCGCTTTTAAAACATGTTAATTGGTTTTATTTAATTATTTATTTATTTATTTATTTAATTTATTTATTTCCTTTTCCTCCAAGGATCCCAGAGTGGAATACATTGTTATGTTTATCCTCACAACAACCCTGTGAAGTAGGTTAGGCTGAGAGAGAAGCGACTGGCCCAGAGTCACCCAGTGAGTTTCATGGCTGAATGGAGATTGGAACTCGGGTCTCCCTGGTCCTAGTCCAACACTCTAACCACTACACCGCACTGGCTTGTGTGTTTCAGAGTTGCCCCTACAGATGGCCTTTCTGGCCAAAACATAAAGGACTTTCAATGAAACATCCGTCAGTATTCAAAAGCATATTTTATTTATTATATGTTGGTACCACCCGATACAGAACTCTTGAGGTGCTGACATGATCTCCCTGCTTACTGGCACTTAACTGATGTTCAGGCAGGAAGATGGGACGTGCTCCTGAGCAGGGTAAATGATCCTGCTGCCCACTCACAATTTCTCTTAGCAGTGACTGAGAGCCACGTCTGTACCAACCTCTGCTTATAATGGGGCCCAAGTATGGCTTACTTCTTCAGGACTGCTTATGCCTTACCTGGAATACACGAGCAATAGAAAGCAGCATGAAGCCGGACAGGAAGCCATTGTACTGAAAGTGAATATCTGAATTTGAGTCAAGGAAGGAATTCCACGTTAGGGAAATGAAAGTGAGTCCCTTAGGCTAGCTGGTCTAAGACAGTAATGAAGAAATGGATCGACTGGGTCTCCTAATTCTGGGGTTCTCGACCTTGGGTAACCAGAGGATGTTGGCTAAGGCCACTGTGGTGGGGGATGATGGGAGCTGTAGTCCAACAACATTTGGGGACCCAAGGCTGAAAGCAACATTTTAAACTTTACTCCTCCAAGCTCCAGGAATAAATCAAACTAGTCAGAAATTCTGCAAATCTGGTTCTCATTAGCATCTGATCAATATTTTATCCTGTTCTTAACACAGCTTGACTTGGTTTCTGTTAGTAAGTAAACTAGAGGGATACGGTCCACAATTAAGAGGCCAAAGTTCCATAAGAGAAGAACTGCAAGAACAAATGGAGAGGTTTCCAGAGGTTCTTTTCCACCTCGCTTCCCATTAATACACCTGCAGCACCTGAAAAGAAAAAGAGAGAGAGAAGTTGAGACACAAAAAAACCGAGTGATCTCACCTTGTCTTCTACACACAAGACTTTTACAGATCACAGACAGTTTATGGAAAACTACACAATTTCCTCCATCTTCCCAGCCTTTTTTAAATTTCTTTTTAAAAACAAGAACCACATTTGTAAGAAGTCAGAAGCTCATGAAATTTGACCTGACTCGGTAGCCAACCATCATGCCTAGTAGCTCCGAAAGTGTGATCTGTTCACAAGGGCCATAGTACATATATCCCTATTGTACCCACTGTCCACTGAAGAGGTTTTAACAGAGGAGAAGTGGTGAGTAATGTGCATGCCTGTGTCTTGGTAGCAACCCTTCCTCTCTCCCCGCTGCCCACAACACCAATACGGCATCCCAGCACAAGACACAGCACAGCACCATCTTGGAAGAAGCACACACCTCCTCTCAGTGCTGCTGGTAGCTTAGAAATAAATAAAAGTTGTTCCAGAATATACTCCAGGGCACACTGGAGCCTTTTCCAGCTGGTTGGTGGTTAAACCTCTGGTTGCCATTGGTGATCATATTTGGGGACCCCTTGGAAGAGTACTGTATATTACACGGAATGGGTGTGGTCATAGTAAGGGAGCCATTGCACCTAGAAGCTTAGACACGGCATCTAGACTAGGTTATTCAAAGGCAGGCAGTGCTATTAAATAAAATCTTTATTTGTCCCAAGTAGCCCTGTTTCTGTTCTAGATATGTTACTTGTAAAGAGAAGCCCATTTACCCTTCTCCTTCCATAATGTCTATCACTAAATCCAGTAATTTTCTCAAGTGTCCATTGTCTGGTTCCTAGCATGGCGTAGTGGCCAGCGTGGTGTAGCCAGCGTGGTGTAGTGGCTAGAGTGCCGGACTAGAACCAGGGAGACCCGAGTTCAAATCCCCATTCAGCCATGATACTAGCTGGGTGACTCTGGGCCAGTCACTTCTCTCTCAGCCTAACTTACTTCACAGGGTTGTTGTGAAAGAGAAACTCAGGTATGTAGTGGGCTCTGGGCTCCTTGGAGGAAGAGCAGGATATAAAATGTAAATAATAATAAAACAGATCCAGAGAAAATAAAATAATAAGAGGGCTTGGGGGGGGGGGCGCTTTTTAGTTTAGATTTCTAACTTGCCCTCTCCTTGAAAGCTCAGAAGAAACTGTAGCTTTGATAGAATATTTAAAATGCAGCACTGAGGAAAAGTGTCTTTCCAAAAAATATGTACTGTTGAACTACAATTATTTTGTAGAGTGTCCATAAGAGCGAACATACAGATCCACCTTGCACATCCCTCTAGCCCAGAACCACGGTCTGTTCTAGCGCTCCACAGTCTCAGACATGAGGTTTCCTCCAGTCCTGAGAGTAGAGATCCCTTAGCATGCCAAGTATATACAATTGCCCCTACATCAGGGGCAACCCTGCTGCCTCTTAAGACAATCAGGGGAGGCTCGTCTGAGGGTGCCACTGGATCATCTGGTGGCGACTCAAAAGTGTGTGCTTTCTCTGTAGTTGCCCGCAAGGCTGTGGAACACACTTCCTGCCAAGGTTAGAGCTGCTCCATTCCTGAAGGCTTTTAGGAAACAATCTAAAGACATCTCTTCAGCCAAGCTTTCAGTTCAAGTTTTAGTTGAATTTTAACTTCAAATTTTATGTTTTAAATGTGTGAAATTTTTGGTTTTGTTTTGTTGTTGTAAACCGCCAAGAGACTTTGGTAGTGGGCAGTATATAAATGTGTTAAATCATCATCATCATCATCATGGGTTCTCAAACTTGGGTCCTCAAATGTTGTTGCTGGACGACAACTCCCATCTTACTCAGCCACAGTGGCCTAAGGGAAGATGGGAGCTGCCGTCCAGCAACATCTGGGGCACTGTTCCCTCTAAGGTGTGTGTGTGCGCCCAACCCCAGGCCCCCGCGCAGCTGTTTCTGGCGGGCACACACTACTCTCTACTACTCCCACCACCACTGCCCCACTGCCAGGCACCCTGTTTCCCCCCTCCCCAGCCAGGAAACATTGTCTCATTCCCCTCTCCCCAGCCAGGCCACCGCTTCCTCCTCCAGTTCCAGCCGCAGATCTCATGAGACTTCCATCGAGATCTGCAGAGGGAGCCAGAGGAGGACGGGAGGCAGCAGCTCCTGCCGGCAGCCCAGAGAGACTGGCAGAATGTCGAGGTGGGTGCCTGGGGGCAGGAGAGAAAAGACTTTTGCATTGAGAGAGAGAGAGAGAGAGAGAGAGAGAGAGAGAGAGAGAGAGAGAGAGAGAGAGAGAGAAAGAGAGAGAGAGAGAGATGTGCACACACTGCCTTGATACTGCCACCCAGAACAAAACTCTTTCCGCTCACTGATGATAAAAATTAGAGGGAACACTGCTCTGGGGACCCAAGTCTGAGAACCCCTGCCCTACAAAGTAGAACAGCAATCAAGTCAAGGGCAGAAGAAGGAATGACAATTCCATCTACACTTTCATCCATTCCTTGCCGAGACTCTCTGACTGACTGCTGAAGACACAGAGACAACAACATTCTCTTATCTCCCCTTTTATTCCCACCAGACAACAAAGTGTACTGAAATAAGAGCACACCAACGTACTCACGAACGGCGTAGATAAAGAGCACATCTGAAAAGATGACTGAGAGCCTCTGGAAGAGAACAGTGGCATGGCTGGCATAATTGAGATTCTGGACCACCAGCATCTCTTTGTCAAAGTATTTAGCAACATGCGAAAGCCCATATTCGAACCAAGCAAAGAAGGGAGGGTAGTCCAAGGTCCACTCAGACGTTGCCTGAAAGTAAATAATATAGAATATAGAGGACAACATAGTAGCCCATCGCTGGGAAGTCTTAAAAATACACATGAACATTCATTGCTCAATACATTCAGTATCTGATAATGGCTTGCATGTGTGGATGAGCATAACTACAAATTTTTTGCCTACTAGCTGAGTGAAGAGGCACCTTTTAAAAGTGGTAATTCCCTTACATTTAGCAGGGGGACAGCAACTGGCCCTATCCATCCCCAGCACAGCATCCCTCCAGTGGCTGTTGCTGGTGTCTACTTTATGTTTCTTTTTTAGATTGTGAACCCTTTGGGGACAGGGAGCCATTTTATTTATTTATATCTATGTAAACAACTTTGGGAACTTTTGCTGAAAAGCGATATATAAATATCCGTTGTATCTGTAACCCAACAGAGAGAATGCAAGAAGTCACAGGTTTAATCCCTAGTTAAAGAATCTCAGGCACAGGAGTTGGAAAGACCTCTGCCCGAGACCTTGAAAAGCCACAGCCTCAGGCGACTCTGCCCTTTTCTCTCTTACTAAGCCCAAGTACACACACTTGTAACTAAACCCACGTACCCATGGAACATAGGAAGCTGCCTTATACAGTCAGCCCATTGATCCATCTTGCTCAGAACTGTCTGCACGGACTGGCAGCGGCTCTCCAAGCTTGTGGGCAGGAGTCCTTCCCAGTCCTACCTAGAGACACCGGAGAGTAAACCTGAGACCTTCTGCATGGAAGTATGCTGATGTTCTTCCACTGAGCTATGGCCTGATCCCCTAAGCCTAAGGTGGATCTTTTATGGCGCTGACATGTAGTCTTCCATACAAATGCAAACCAAGGCAGACCCTGCTTAGCAGAGGAGAAAATCCAAGCATGCTCCCATGAGACCAAGGACTGCAGATTCTTCCACAGCCTTTTTCCTGCATCCACTTCTCTCACCTTCTTCTGCTGTCTCCCTTGTGCCTCTTTTAGACTGCAAGTCTTCAGAGCACAGACCTGTTTTGTCATTCTATTTAAAGATGATGCTATATAAACAACATTTTTACTTCCCACACTTCATAGGTGCTGGCAAATTCCACTTGCCCAGGATTTCCCCCCTTTTTTGTCCTTTGTTTGAAAGACCCGGTAATACGCCGCGCTTGTTATTTCAGTCTTGGTTGCTTTCCGACACTTCCTATTTCTTTGACTAAGCTGCACTAACAAGGTTTCTCTTAGGAAAGCAGCACTTAAGGCAGGCCTTGGCAAATTTTCTTTGGATAAGAACATAAGAATATAAGAACAGCCCTGCTGGATCAGGCCCAAGGAAGCCCGTCTAGTCCAGCATCCTGTTTCACACAGTGGTCCACCAGATGCCGCTGGAAGCCACAGGCAGGAGTTGAGGGCCTGCCCTCCCTCCTGCTGTTACTCCCCTGCAACTGGTACTCAGAGGCATCCTACCTTTGAGGCTGGAGGTGGCCCACAGCCCTCCGACTAGTAGCCATTGATAGACCTCTCCTCCATGAAGTTATCTAAACCCCTCTTAAAGCCATCCAAGTTGTTGGCTGTCACCACAACCTGTGGCAGAGAATTCCACAAGTGGACTATGCGTTGTGTAAAAAGGTACTTCCGTTTTTTAGTCCTAGATTTACCGGCAATCATTTTCATGGGATGACCCCTGGTTCTAGTGTTATGTGAGAGGGAGAAGAATTTCTCTCTCTCCACTTTCTCCACACCATGCATGATTCTACAGACCTCTATCATGTATCCCTGCAGTTGTCTTTTTTCTAAACTAAATAGCCCCAGGTGTTATAGTCTTGCCTCATAAGAAAGGTGCTCTAGGCTCCTGATCACCTTAGTTGCCCTCTTCTGCACCTTTTCCAGTTCTACAATGTCCTTTTTTAGATGTGGTGACCAGAATTGTACGCAGTACTCCAAGTGTGGTCGCACCATAGTTTTGTATAAGGGCATTATAATATTAGCAGTTTTATTGTCAATCCCCTTCCTAATGATCCCTAGCATGGAATTTGCCTTTTTCACAGCTGCCACACATTGAGTTGACACTTTCAGTTAGCTGTCCACCACCACCCCAGGATCCCTCTCCTGGTCAGTCACCGACAGCTCAGATCCCATCAGTGTATACTTGAAGTTGGGGTTCTTTGTCCCAATGTGCATCATATGACACTTGCCATCCAGGAACCCGCCCCAAAACGTAGGAGCCAAACAATGGCCCCTAGACAAAAACTACTGGACTTTGTGATGAACATTGTGTATGGTCAAGGTAAATGGGCTTCTCTTTGCCCCCTATACAAGTAGAACAGAAACAGGGCTGCCTTGGACAAATAACAATTCTATTAAATTTTATATTCAAATTTCTAGGCACCAGGAGCAGTGTTCCCTCTAAGAGGGATTCCCAGATGTTGTGGACTACAACTCTCATAATCCCCAGCCAAAGGCCACTGCAGCTGGGGATGCTGGGAGGTGTAGTCAACAGCATCTGGGAATCCCTGTTAGAAGGAACACTGACCAGGACTCCCTGGCACCTGGAATTTGTCAAGCCCCAACATAAGCCACCCTGCAAGGCTGCAATACATATTCATAGCGATATGTGTAAGGCAGCTTCCTAGGTAGAATTAGAGTTGCCAACTCTGACTGAAGCTATCCCTGGAGATTTCCCCCCACTCCACCCCACAATATCAAACCATTAAAGACTCCCAGATTGCTTTCAAGAGCCACTTGGAGACTGATGTTGATTCCTGGGGACTCCAAAATAATCCTGGAGAATAGGCAACTCTAAAACCCACGTAGGAACATAAGAAGCTACCTTATACTGAGTCAGACCATTGGTCCACCTAGCTCAGCATTGTCTACCCAGACTGGCAGCGGCGGAATGAGGAGGAGAGCTGGTCTTGTGGTAGCAAGCATGACTTGTCCCCTTAGCTAAGCAGGGTCTGCCCTGGTTGCATATGAAAGGGAGACTAAAAGTGTGAGCACTGTAAGATATTCTCCTCAGGGGATGGAGCCGCTCTGGGAAGAGCAGAAGGTTTCAAGTTCCCTCCCTGGCAGCATCTCCAAGATAGGGCTGAGAGAGATTCTTGCCTGCAACCCTGGAGAAGCTGCTGCCAGTCTGTGAAGACAATACTGAGCTAGCCAGTTGCAGGGGAGTAATGGCAGGAGAGAGGACACGCCCTCAACTCCTGTCTGTGGCTTCCAGCGGCATCTGGTGGGCCACTGTGTGAAACAGGATGCTGGACTAGATGGGCCGTGGGCCTGATCCAGCAGGGCTGTTCTTATGTTTAGATAGACCAATGGTCTGGCTCAGTATATGGCAGCATCCTATGTTCCTATGTCCTCCAAGGTTGCAGGCAGGAGCCTCTATATATCTCTGTCTTGGAGATGCCAGGTAGGGAACGTGCAACCTTCTGCATGCAGATGCTCTTCCCAGAGTGGCTCCGTCCCCCAAGGGGAATATCTTACAGTGCTCATACATGGAGTCTCCCATTAAAATGCAACCAGGGCAGACCCTGCATAGCAAAGGGGTGGGGTCCGACCTTACACCGAGTCAGACCATTGGTTCATCTAGCTCATTACTGTCTGTACTGACTGGCAGCAACTCTCCAGTGTTTCAGAGGAGGATGTTTTCCAGTCTAGGAGATGTGGCGAGTGACGGGCTGCACTTGGGCCGTGGTCCATATATAGAATTCCATACTACACTCTCTCTAGTCCGAGAACCAAGGAAGCCATGGCCCTTTCTCTACAAGCAATACAGCCGCATGCTTACCTCGTAATACCACCGAGAGACCGGTAAGCTGTGGGTGACGGCGAGCCAGTTTCTGTGCACTTCAAAATCTGTGGAATGACTACAAGAAATGAGCGATTAGTAACTGGATGCAAGGATAGCACGCCACAGGGCAATTTTACCCCAAATGTGATGGTGCAATGAGAGAGACTCTCAGCTTTGCTTTTGAGAGGCCAAGCTGGTTCTCATGACCATAAACCGGGTAGGACAAGTGCCTGCAGGGCTGATTTTTTATCGCGTGCAAGTAAAAGCTCAGGTGTGTGTTGCAGGGATGGGGGGAGGTGATCCTGTGGGAGCCTTGCCCTGGGTAGGATGCTATTGACCTACCCAGCACCTGTACCCAGCTGTTTAATGGGGTAGGAGGAAAAGCTGTCCTAACCAGCATGAGGCTCTCCATCACTTCCCTCCCCCCCCAGGTTTTTACTCACACACCATAAAAAAAATCAGAATTTTTTTTTTTACTCAGCTCCTGAAACCGAGTAGAGCAGCAAGTAGGACGCCTGTCCTATCCAGTTTATGGTCATGAGAACTAGCCTACCATTCCAGCCGTTATCCTCAAACACTCACCCAAAAGGAGGCATGAAAGTTGTACAGAAGCAGGGGTGGGCTGGGGGTTTGCTTTCGTAGTGGTCAAGGTAACTACAAACTCTGCTATCGTTAACGCCTAATTTAAAATCCGCTAATTTTTAAATTTTAATGTGTTTTTATCTATTATTTTTATTAATTTTAAATGTTTTATATTATATTATGTTTTAATTCTGTACACCGCCTAGAGATTTCAATGTTAGGCGGCATATAAATTCAATTTAAAAAATAAAAAATAAAAATAAAAATAAAATAAAAATAAAAATAAAAATAAATCATGTGTGAATCCCACGAGCAGAAGCCACTTCTGCCAGGTTAAAATATATATGTCTTAGGCATTAGTCTACCATCACCACTGTGAACACTTGCATCTCTCATTTTAGAAAACAAAGACAGATGTGCAAGACAGAAAACTCACACAGCTAAGCCACAAGGGAATAGTCCAAATTCTCAGAGTGGTACTCTGCGGTGTCGCAGAGCATATCCTGGTGCAAAGGAGAATGGAGTCCCTGTATTAACAGCCATGTAAGAGAGGGGGCTTGGGGGTGGGCAGGTGGGTTCAGCATTTTTCACCTCTGCATGGCAAAACAAGCTGCCAAAACAATCTGCCAAAATTCTACACAGATTTCAATGGCACAGAAACACTGTTCCCCTTTGCATCTCCTAATGCAATAGGATAATTCGCCTAAATGTGTTTTTAAGAGGCACGATTAAAACTGGAGGTGTCTCCTCCATCACAAGAAAGTGATGGGCGCGGGGGGGGGAGATCCTGATTAGCAGTACAGTGCATGGTGAGATAGGGGCTTAATACTTCCCAATAGAGCCATTTCTGCCTCAGAAAGTCATCCGAGCTGCACTTTGCAACAAAGAAGTGTCTCGTTTTAAGCACACATCCTTGGAACACCTTTAGGCGAGTGTGCAGTTCAGCTCTTGTGCCCAGGTGTCAAAAGGTCAGGACACGTCAGAGGCAACCTGCTGCCACATTATCCTGACTTTTGAGAGGAGACACTGTGCAAGCAATGGAGGATTACAGCACAGGCAATATAGGCAGCCGCCTACGGCGGCAAATCTTGGGGAGCGGCATCTGGAGAGAAACGTAATTCTTTTTTTCTACCTTTAAATACGTCACGGTGTAGTGGCGGAGGCTCTGCCCAGCTCTTATCATCACAGGAGGTGAAGTCGGGCACTGGAGGACGGCGGCGAAAGAGGTCCTCCCTCAAGCCTGGCTTACTCGCAAATGACACAGAGCGGGCGATTTCAGGCCTTTGCGCATGCGCATACAATGAAGCGGAAACTGCCCGCTCGGTGACATTTGCGAGTAAGCCGGACTTGAGTGATCACTGTCTTTGCCATCACTGTCTTTGCCATCCCAGCAGAGATGGCAGCAAAAGAGGTCCTCCCTCAAGCCCGGATTACTCGCAAATGACACAGAGCGGGCAATTTCAGGCCTTTGCGCATGTGTGCACATGCACCGAGGCCCCAAACTGCCCACTCTGTGTCATTTGCGAGTAAGCCGGGCTTGAGGGAGGACCTCTTTCACCACTGTCCTCCAGTGCCCAACCTCATCTCCTGTGATGATAGGAGCCGGGCAGAGCCTCCGCCGCCACACAGCGGCATTTTTCAACATTAAAAAAACACACTGTTAAGTTTCCCTCCCCACCAAGCCCCTTTACTCTTGCCCTTGGGGCGGCAAATCTTTGGCTCCCTGGGAGAAGCCAAAGGATTGGGAGCGGCCAAAGGATTTGGGAGCGGCCAAAGGATTAATCCGCCCCTGCCTGCGAGGCAGCTGTCAAGTTTGCAATTGGGCTCAGTCAAGAACTGCACCCTAATTATACTGGTCCGGCGAGATGAAAACTTTGCATGCAAGCCAGCCTCTGCCTCCTTGGCGATGGCAACTCTAACAACAGAAGCAAAGTGTGACTTGACAGTGTGCCCATTTCTCCAGAAACAGCAATAGATTTCTGTACTTTGACAGAGCTCCCTTCTCCTGCATTATTAAACTTAATGGACGCTTGCAGGAGGTGCTGCAGGGAAGCCTAAGACACCTCTCTCTTTCTCCCTCTCCCCCGCCCCAAGACCACTTCTCCTCCATGAACCGCACCAAATCCCTTACACAGTCCCCATTAGTTCAGCATTACACTGTGGTGTTGTTGTTTTTTAGGGGGGGGGAGGGTTGGACCCCCATCCTCATGGCCAACATGTCAGCCAGGGTAGGGTTTGCTTTCATTGAAAGAGAAGCTTCAGAAGCGGTTCTTGCAGAGAATTAGAAGTAAGATAAAACCTTCCCCCTTATTTCCACCCCACTATTTATGATCAGAGACCCTACCCCAGCAGAGACTGACATCAAAGTCGGAGCTGGGCAAAGGGATGCTTCCTGCAAAGCTGACAGTTGCTATCACTCTTATATCAGTTTCCCCAAAGTTAAGTGGAAAGTCTCCTTCAAGAGGTCAAGGAACTATCTGCTGTTGACAGTTCAGAACTGGCACAATTTCTATGTTTTAAGAAGAGCACTAAATGTGTTTGGAACATTCATCAACGAATGTATCATTTATTTGGTATGCTGTAGGACAAAGACAACAGGTTTTTCCCCGGACAATGGTTTTCCCCGTGACACTCTATGGATGCGGAAGCTGGACTTTGAAGAAGCAAGATAGAAAAAGTACTGATGCTGTTGATAGGTAAATGCAAAACTAATTTCAGGTTGTGCCGGAGGAGACTTTTGAGGATACCATGGACAGCTAGGAAAACAAATAAATGGATCATAGAACAAATCAATCCAGAATTTTCACTCGAGGCACAAATGACCAGGCTCAAACTATCTTACTTCGGACACATTATGCGAAAACTCAGCTCCCTTGAGAAGTCCATATTGCTGGGGAAAGTTGAAGAAAAGAGAAGAAGAGGACGACCAGCAGCAAGGTGGATGGACTCGATGACGACAGCAATGAATGCACCACTGAGAGAGTTTAAAGGGCAAGTTGAAGACAGATCCTCTTGGAGAGAATCTATCTATGTGGTCGCTAAGAGTCGACATAGACTTGACGGCACTTAATCAATCAGTCAGGACAAAGACATTCCATTATTGCTCACTGCACCCCTTGGGGCAGTAATTTTAAAAGATGTAATAGAACTATACACACTGAAACACATTTATAGAAAGAAAGCTGCTGCATTGCGGACAAGGTTTCAGAACCTTTAACCGTTACACAGGTCATGCCAATCATTACTCCACACCTTATATCATACTTGGGTACTACAGGCTGCGCTCCACTTGCTGTATTCACTTTCTCTTCAGCTGCCTGCCTTGCTTAGTTTTAGAAGCCAAGAAGGGGTGGTGTGTGTTTAGGTGACAAGATACACTGGGAAAATACACAGTTGTCCTTCAAGCCTATCAACAGATCAAAATGGAGGACCGCAGCATGGCAATATACATGCATGCACACATATACACAGGTGTGCATCTAAGACAAGATGCACCCATATTCTGCTCAGATATTTAAGTTTCTAGAGCTGGTGATCCCCAGATGCTGGGCTACAATTCCCATAATACCCAGTCACAATGGCCAAAGACCCTGGGAGCTGTAGCCCAACATTTGCAGACACAAGGCTGAGAACTCTGACCTGCAACCTTGGAGATGAACATAACATAAGAACAGCCCTGCTGGATCAGGCCCAAGGCCCATCTAGTCCAGCATCCCGTTTTGCACAGTGGCCCACCAGATGCCGCTGGAAGCCACAGGCAGGAGTTGAGGGCCTGCCCTCTCTCCTGCTGTTACTCCCTCGCAACTGGTACTCAGAGGCACCCCGTCCCCAAGGCTGGAGATGGCTTACAGCCCTCCAACTAGTAGCCGTCAATAGACCTCTCCTCCATGAAATTATCCAAACCCCTCTTAAAGCCATCCAGGTTGTTGGCTGTCACCACATCTTGTGGCAGAGAATTCCACAAGTTGATTATGCGTTGTGTGAAAAAGTACTTCTGTTTGTTGGTCCTAGATTTCCTGGCAATCAGTTTCATGGGATGACCCCTGGTTCTAGTGTTATAGGAGAGGGAGAAGAATTTCTCTCTATCCACTTTCTCCTCACCATGCATGATTTTATAGACCTCTATCATGTCTCCCCCGCAGTCATCTTTTTTTCTAAACTAAATAGCCCCAAGTGTTGTAGTCTTGCCTCATAAGAAAGGTGCTCTAGGCCCTTGATCAGTCTGTGTACAATACTGAGCAAGATGCGGTAGCAAGCATGACTTGTCCCCTTAGCTAAGCAGGGTCTGCCCTGGTTGCATATGAAAGGGAGACTTGATGTGTGAGCACTGGAAGATATTCCCCTCAGGGGATGAAGCCGCTCTGGGAAAAGCAGAAGGTTCCAAGCTCCCTGCCTGCAACCTTGGAGAAGCCACTGCCAGTCTGTGAAGACAACACTGAGTGAGATAGACCAATGGTCTGGCTCCCTATAAGGCAGCTTCCTATGTAAGCCCTGCTCTAGATGCCTTTCAGCATCTTCCTATATCGCTGCTGCCCGATACCAGCAGGGATTCGAACCCTCAACCTCTTGCTTGCTAGGCAAGTCATTTCCCCACTGCGCCATTAGGTGGCTTGGACATCAGGACTATCCCTGGTAAACAGAGACAGGAGCATAGGTAAATGCAAAACTACTTTCAGGTTGTGCCGACGGGTACAGGAGCAAAGACACGAAAAAGGCTGTTTCCTCGTTAAAAAATAAAAATAAGATATTGCTGTGACTAGACATTAATATCATCAAACATTCTATTAGCATTTGTTTCATTAGCCGTTCAATTCATGCGCAAAGGCGGGCGGGGATATGCGGTTTCATGATTGCAATGGGAAGGCAGAATTAATCCTGCAGGAGAATTAAAAAGAACCAATGGAGCAGGAGAGAAAAGCCGCGCTTAGAAGCCTGGTTTAAACAGAGTGTGTGTGGGGGGGCGGGCGAGCCCATGAGAACAGCCGCAAAGGAGCAGAGGGAGGGGAACACCGCATTGGGAACAGCCGGACCATTAAAGGCGGAAGTGAGAAGCGGTTTCGCCCTTTCTCTCGCTTTCTCTGTCAGACAATGTAGACGTAACAGACAGAAATATTCCTTACTAGGTCGGTATGAGGAGCAATTTGAGCAGCGTGACGCCAAAGGCCAAAGCCAGGAACAAGCCTGCTCCTCTCCCCGCGCCTCCGTGCGCCGCCATGACAGCCCGCTTCTCTCCGAGCCCGTGTGACAGGGCTGATGACACTGCGCCTGCGCCGGAGAAGGGAAGCACCAGACGCGCTGATTTTTGAATGGCTTTTACGCATCAAAACTGCGGCGCTGGGGTTAAACACTGCGCCTGCGCGCTAAGTTTGAGTGGGACGTTCCATTTCATTCATAACCTGCTTTCATCTCTCTGTGTTATGGAGTGAGTGAGTGAAGCAGCCCAAACTTAAAGTGTGTTTACTGGGGAGCAAGCCTCCCTGGTTTAAATGGGACTCACTCCCAAGTAAATGTGCATGGATACCCCCCTCCCCCAAATGCAGGGGTTCCCAATCAATCTTGGGTTCTCAGTTGTTATTGGACTACAACACCCACCACCCCCTGACACATTGGCCAGATGTTATTTAGCTGTGGATGCTAGGAGTTGCAGTCCAACAACATCTGGGGGCCCAAGGATGGGAATCCCAGTCCTAATGCAAGGGTCTCACACTTGAACCCTCAGATTATTTTGGACTACAACTCCCAGCCATAATGCCCATTGTGGGGGGTGCCTTTTAAATATTTTGTTAGTATGAGTTGCTAGAGCTGACTGTGGCTGTGTTGTTATGGTTCTGTATTGCTATCTGCCTCATTTTATGTATTTTGATATGGTTGGCTGGCTTTTTTTTATTAAACATTGTGTTGAGCATCAAGTGGGAAAAGCAGAATATCAACTTAAACTGCATTGGCTTAAGGCTTTGCTATCTCCACAGGTTTCTAGGACAGGGGTTCTCAGTCTTGAGTCCCCAGATGTTCTTCTGAAGCCTTTTGTCATTGTGGCAGGGGATGATGCGCAGAGGCGTAACTATAGGGGGGGCACGTGCCCCGGGCGCCATCTTTTCTGGTCACGTGGGGGGCGCCACCATGACCAATTTTTTTTAAAAAAATTAAACATTTTTGGTTAATACAAATGTTTCCTGCTCAGTGCAGCAGCGCTGCAGCAGTCAAGGGAGCACGTCGGTGCCCCCTTCCCCACGAGCAGTCCCTTCCGCGCTGCCTGCGGCCCCCCCCATTGCTTTGCTGGCGCCTGGCGGCCAGTCAGTGGCTTGGCTTGGCGGCAGCAGCAGGCGCTTGTGAGGAAAAACCTAAGTATAATGTAGTATGTTGGGGGGCGCGGGGGCGCCATTTCAGTGCTTGCCCCGGGCGCCGTTTTCCCTAGTTACACCTCTGGATGATGGGAGTTGTCCAGAAACATCTGGGGACCCAAATGTGAGAACTCCTGCTTTCGTCCAATATTTGTTCACAGTAGCAAGGCATTAAAATCTCCAGAATTGCTCCAAATAGTTACCTGGAGACTGATACCAATTCCTGGAGGGTTGGCAATCCTA
Source organism: Hemicordylus capensis (assembly GCF_027244095.1). Lineage (NCBI taxonomy): Eukaryota > Metazoa > Chordata > Lepidosauria > Squamata > Cordylidae > Hemicordylus > Hemicordylus capensis. Next base: position 10,173,521 of record NC_069659.1, read on the forward strand.
CTAATCAAAGTTAGGCAAGTGATGTCTGATCCATTAGTGCTTGACAAGGCTGGCTTTAGACCAGGTGAGGAGCATATTTGGCCTTTCCTTAATCTCTTTCACTTTTTCATTTCAATTTTTTAATGTCTTATTTGTTAAATTACATATGTAAGTCACCTTAAGTTGTGCAGTGGGGAAATGCTTGACTAACAAGCAGAAGGTTGCCAGTTTGAATCCCCACTGATACTATATTGGGCAGCGGCGATCTAGGAAGATGCTGAAAGGCATCATCTCAGACTGTGCGGGAGGAGGTAATGGTGAACCCCTCCTGTATCCTACCAAAAGAAAACCACAGGGCTCTGTGGGTGCCAGGAGTTGACACTGACTTGACGGCACACTTTACCTTAATCCCTTTAACAGCTTTGCATGATCTGTCATAAAGATAAATGTGCGTGCATGGATTTGTATATCTGTATTTATTTGTACAATATATATGCAAACAAAGACACATTATTTCCTCCAAGCGTACTGGTACATTTTCAGTTTTAAGAATAGACTGAAATGCCCTATGCCTGCCAAGCCTGACTCCCCACCCAGTCAGTCACCTGGGGATACCTGCCAGTTTGTATAAACTGCCATACTGAATAAGCATTTTTATTTTCAGTCTCCTTCCTGATCCCTTGCATGGAATTTGCTTTTTTCACAGCTGACACGCACCGAGTTAATACTCAACGAGCTCTCCACTACAACCCCAAGATCTCTCTTCTAGTCAGCCACCGACAGCTCAGACCCCATCAGTGTATATGTAAAGTTGGGTTTTTTTGCCCCAGTATGCATCACTTTACACTAGCTTACAATGAACTGCTAAGTTTACTCAAGCACCTTTGGTCAAAAGCTTTTTGGAAGTCCAAGTATACTATGTCAACTGGAACACCTGCCTATTGACACTCTCAGATAACTCCAAAAGATAACTCCAAGAGGCAAGACATGCCCTTGCAGAAGCCATGTTGGTTCTTCAGCAAGGCATGTTCTATATGTTTAACAATTTTGTTGTTAAGTATGCTTTCCATCAATGTACCTGGCACAGAAATTAAGCTAACCAGCCTGTAATTTTCCCCTCTGGATCCCTTTTTGAAAACTGGATTAAATTAGCTTAAATTAGCTGCTTTCCACTACTCTGGTACAGAGCCTGATTGTAAGGACAAGTTACATATTTTTGCTAGGAGATCAACAATTTCACATTTGCATTCCTTCAGAACTCTTGGGTGAATGCCATCTGGCCCTGGTGATTTGTTAATTTTTAGTTTCTTAAGACAGTTTAGAACATCCTCTCTCGTCTCCTCAAACTGGCCCAGTTCTTCAGCCTCCAAGCTTGAAAAACTCAGTTCCGGAGTGGGTATATGGTCAGTATCCTCTGCTGTGAAAACAGATGTGAACTCTGTGGTCAGGTCAAGTTAGTCCTAAAGAGCTGCCTTAATGGCAACAGTGGAGGGGGGGCATCTTGCTGCCCTGCTGGTGCTGCAACAATCTGCCTCCTGAGGTGACTGCCTCCTGGAAGGGCCACCCCTTGTGGTTGCCCCTGCTCTATGGAACTCCCTGCCATTAGAAACCCATCTGGCACCCAGCCTGTTTGGATTTAGGCACAATCTCTAAATGGTTTTATTACAGCTGACATTTCTAAACATCCCTTTAGTGACTGTGATGCCTCTTTTTCTGGTTAAAACTGATCCTGTTTTTAAAGAAGTGATGGTTGTATCACTGTGTTTTATTACAGTTATTTTCTAATTGTTGTACATGGTTGAATCATTGTTAGCTGTCTTGAGTCTTTTGGGAAATGTGTGGGATATACAGTTTTAAAATCTGCATAGGGCTGCAGATCAGAGAGGTCATGTTCCAACTTCAACTATATATGAACTGTTGTGGGATGTTGTGATTCGTCATAAACCAAGCCCAGAAACGCCTGCAAAATTCCCAGAGGTGTATTTTGAAAGGTTAACAAGCTGCCTTATTAGCAACATCTGTTAAACCCAAGATACCTTTAGACAGAGTTCCATAGATACTGTAATGCTGCAATAACAGACACTTTTACGTAACCCATCATGGAGTTTTATATTTATTGCATATGTTAATAACATTCACAATATTCCCTCAGCAGCCACAGAACATAAAATATTAACTGCTAAGGCAGGGTAGGCAACTTTTTCTCTCCAGCTGCAGTTGAACTACAGCTCCCATCATCCCCAGCCACAACTGTGGCTGGGGTTTATGGGAGTTGTAGTTCAGCAACAGCTGGAGAGCCAAGGTTGTCTATCCCTGGTCTAAGGACAATTGTTAAAGGGCTACTTGGACATGGTGAGAAAATGGACTTCTAGATGGATGGTGACTGTTCTATTGTAAGTGGTCTGATAACCTTGCAATTTATTGGTTCAAGTCACATCTTGACGCTTTCCCAGGAGATGGAAAACTGCAGCCTCAGACCTTTCACAGGACTGCTGCTGGGCAAAAAAAAGTCAACTTTTTGCCCAGTGGCGACTCGGAACCTGACCTTTTCTGTAGCTGCTCCTGGTCTATGGAATGCACTCCCGGCAGATATCCACAGTTTAGGCTCGCTGTTGGCCTTTAAGAGAGCCCTAAAAATGTATTTGTTTGGCCTGGCCTTCCAAGGCTTGTAAAGTGTTGTTTTTCTAAAAACTATTTTAATTGGTTTTAAATGATTTTAATTGTTTTTGAATGGTTTTTATATTGTTTGTAGCCAGGAGCAGAGCTACCGTTGGGCCAACGGGTTCAAAGAACCCGGGCCACCAATGAAAAAAGCCGCTGAAGCCCCATGGCTCGGAGCCCAGAGAGAACTCCCCCCTCCGAGAGCCCAGGCAAACTCTGCTAGTTTTTTATGGCAGCGCCAACGGCCCGATAGGATGTCATCCCCTTTCTCTACCTCTCTGGAGGGAAAGGGGAAAAGGTCCTAACGGGCAGCCGATGCTGCCTGAAATGATGAGCTGAGAGCTCGCTCAGGCTCTCGGCAGCCCAGGCCACGCCCCCTTTGTGCATGACATCACACACAAAGGGGCATGGTCCAGGCTGCTGAGAGCTTGAGCGAGCTCTCAGCTCATCATTTCAGGCAGCATCGGCTGCCCATTAGGACATTTTCCCCTTTCCCTCCAGAGAGGGAGAGAAAGGGGAAAACGTTATATTTGGCAGCTGGTGCTGCCTGAAATAACTGCAGAAGAGTTTGCCCGGGGTCTCAGTGGCCCAGGCGTGGGAGGGGGTAGTTTGCTTCACTCTAGGCTCCTCTGGAGCCTGAGCCACGCCCCTGTGCACGTAATGCCACATGCGCGGGTGTATGTGGAGGGGGCCACCCAGTGGGGCTGGACCCAGGCCGCCGCTCGGCTGGCTCCACACCTGTTTGTAGCACTGTGTTTTGAATTGTGTATTTTTATGTCTTTTAAAAAGTTGTACACTGCCCAGAGCCTCTAGATGGGGCGGTTTATAAATGTAATAAAATAAATAATAAATAAATAACTTGTTTGGCCAAAGTGATAATAATGAAATGGATACTAAGAGAAGGAGACCCTATGTCCTTCCCAAGTTGGGCCCCTACTATTTTGACAGCCCACATGTTTCTTAAGATCATCACTGCTGGATCAGGTCCAAGGCCCATCTAGTCCAGCATCCTGTTGCACACAGTGCCTCTGGGAAGCCCACAGGCAAGAAATAACAGCATTCCCTCGCTCCTCTGCAACTGGTAATCCAGAGGCATCCCACCTCTGAGCCTGGAGGTAGTTTATAGCCATCAAGATTAGTAGCCAATGATAGACCTGTCCTTCACAAATTTGTCTAAGCCCCTTTTAAAGCCATCTTTTGCCATGTCCTCTTACATCACTTCTTTAAAATATTCACAAGTTGATGGTTCATCATCAACCAGAGGCGTAACTATAGGGGGGGCAGGGGGGGCACGTGCCCCGGGCGCCATCTTTTCTGGTCACGTGGGGGGCGCCGCCATGACCAATTTTTTTTTAATTTTTAATTTTTTGTTAATACAAATGTTTCCTGCTCAGTGCAGCAGCGCTGCAGCAGTCAAGGGAGCGCGTCGGTGCCCCCTTCCCCACGAGCGGTCCCTTCCATGCCGCCTGCGCCCCCACCCCCCCGCATTGCTTTGCTGGCGCCTGGCAGCCAGTCAGTGGCCTGGCTTGGCAGCGGCGGCGGGCGCTTGTGAGGAAAAACCTAAGTATAATGTAGTATGTTGGGGGGGCGGTGGGGGGGGCGCGGTGGGGGGGGGGGCGCCATTTCAGTGCCTGCCCTGGGCACCGTTTTCTCTAGTTACGCCTCTGTCATCAACGTGCATCCTGTTGCATATTTTAAAAACAAGTCCACAGTTTGAAGTGGTAAAATTGTGTCTGGAGTGTGCCACTGCAAGACTGCAGCTGGGGGTTCACATGACGGAATATGCCTGCATATAGAAATTCTCTGTGTTAGAAACTAGATTTCAGGAAGAGAGGTTCTGGCCTAGCCTCCTCCCTATCATCCTAGTTTTCTACGGACAGGGACTCTTTTTGCATAGAGGAACATTCAGTCATGTAAACCCCTATCTTGAAGTGGTACAGTCTAGACACAGGTTTACCACTTCCATGATAACTAAATGTTATAAATAAATAAAACTAGGCCTCAGTGAGATGAGCTTTTATCCCTCCTGCAGAAGGGAGAAGTACAGTATGTCACTTGTTTTCACCAGCAATTAACCAATCAACTTCTGTCTACAATTAACTGCTGCTTCAGAGTATCCATCACTCCTGGTTTTTCTCTTAGGTTTCCCCACCTGAAAACAATGGATGAATGATGGGGAATCTCACAATCGTCTAATCAGATGAGACAGACATAGGCTTGATTCACCCGCTTCATCTTTCACAAGAATTTTATATTTAAACTAAATGAATTTTTTGCCACAGTGATCAATCTGGGAATGGTGCCACACACTCCTTAAGTAGCAATCCTATGTGGCCAACCCTTGCTCTGGCTGAGCTGTGAGCATCATGCGAGGAAATGTTGACTTTGCCACATATAGAGGAAAAAGTAAAGTTTGTGCCGTCAAGTCGGTGTCGACTCCTGGCGACCACAGAGCCATGTGGTTTTCTTGGTAGAATACAGGAGGGGTTTACCATGACCATCCTCTAACATGAGAACTGGCATAGATCAGTTCTTCTTAAACCTGGGTCCCCTCCCCAGATGTTGTTTGAGCCTCTGGCCATGCTGGGGATGATGGGAGTTGCAGTCCAACAAGATCTGGGGACTCAGGTTTGAGAATCCCTGGCTTAGATCAAAAGAAAACAAGACTCAGTTGGCACCTAGACAGAAAGAAATAATAAAACTACTTCCAATTGCGGTCAACACCAGAAAGGGAATAAGCAGCAGGAATGACAAAACTTTAACAATGGGGAAATTACCACTGGAGATGACACAATGGTTGTAGAGGCAACTCTAATATAATTATTTATTCAATTTATATTTCTTTACAATACCTCCCAAAGGTTGATCAACTTGTGTCCGGGATACACCATGAGTTAAATAATTGTGCATAATTACTGCATGATGTTTGCAAAATCTGAGGTTTCTCAGAAGTGTCGTTCACACCCACACAGTGTACAAGGAAGCAGAAGAAATGGACTTGCCTCTAATGGAGCTAGGAAAATGGACTCAATCCAGCCTACTACAGCAGGGGCATTCAGAAAGCTCCCTTTTTCTGTTCGTTGATTTACTTACTGTCAGCAATGACATAACACTTCATTTTGTGACATACTTGGAGGTGCAAATAGGGCTTCAGCATTGGAAGTACAGGGCAGAAGTGTCTCTATAGTGCCAGGGATGTAGCTAGGGGAGAGGGGGCCTGTGTTCACCCCTCTCCTTGGTGGACCCTCAGAGTGGGGGAGATAATGAAGAAAATAGGGAGGGGTGGACCTGGGGGATCCTCTGGAGTTTGGGGGCCCGGGTTCTTTGAACTAATCCACTCAATTATAGCTACACCCCTGCATAGTGAACATAGGAACATAGGAAGCTGCCATATACTGAGTCAGATCACAGGTCCATCTCGCTCAGTATTGTCTACACCAGGGATTCTCAACGTTGGGTCCCCAGCAACTCTCATCATCCCCGGCCAAAGGCCACTGGGCCTGGGGATTATGGGAGTTGAAGTCCAATAACATCTGGGGACCCAACATTGAGAATCCCTGGTCTACACAGACTGGCAGTGGCTTCTCCAAGGTTGCAGGCAGGAATCTTTCTCAGCCCTGTCTTGGAGATGCCAGGAGGGAACTTGGAACCTAGATGCTCTTCCCAGAGCGGCTCCATCCCCTGAGGGGATGCCATAGCTGCCCCATTAGCATGATGAAACAATTAAAAGGCGGCCTGCCTTGTGCAACTCCTGACCTACCAAGCTGAACAAAACCTACCAGCCATGTATGGTGGCTGGACAAACATATTTTGCTGCTAGCCTGGGACTGCAAAAATGGTGGTGTGGAGAAAGGTGTTGCTAGGCATCTGGAAGTCTGGCTGCGATTATGCATTCAGCATGCGGGGTCACAAATTGTGCAGATTTAATCTAAACTTTGGGGCCTCCCTCCTGCTTCATTGCTCTTGCACAATCCATGACTTTCTCTGCCCATGGGCTGGTTCAGATGGCCCAGCAAACCGAGGCTGACATGCAGACAAACCCTGCATTAGTGCAAGAAGGTTGCGCCGGCTAGTTCTGCTAAGTCAGGAGCTCACGATCCAGCCTAGTGTTGCGCTGGTGCAACGAGGCATGTTTGTACAACCTATGGCACGCCTCCTGCTGTGAAGTGTCTTCCGCACTCTATATATGTTGCAGGGCATGATGCAAAGCTACCTGCTATCCCCGTTGCTCAGGTGCAATGCTTGTGCAAGCAGACCCACCTCAATGGCGTAGTTTGTAATGATATCATCCACTCCGATTCAAGATGGTGGATGCTTGAACATTTGAGGTGCAAGTGGGCTAACTTGTCAGCCGCCTAACTGATTTGGACCAAATGTGAACGATTAAGGCTGAAGTGGGCTCACTTGTGACAAATGTAATTATCAATTAAGATTATAGTGAAAGGAAAGTAGGCAGAGGAGTTCTTACCAGAACAATTTATCTTTTTTTCCTGGGAGCCAGCAAAACACCAGTTAGGAGACATCTTGCAGGCCCAGGTCTGTGCAGCTGTGCCCCCTTTAGCCCCATATGATCAGTCTGAAAAAACTCAGGAATTGCAGCTTTATTTATTTTGAATGTGAAAATGGATAATTCGCATTTGAACAACAGCACAGAAACAAATGAATGCTCCAATAGTCAAGCAATTTTAAGTCTGTGTGTCAGAGCCTATGAAACATCAGTGAGAAGGACATGACAGCCAACTCCAATGGCTGTCATGTCCTCCTCAGTTCAAAAGTCTCTTTCACTCTGAAAGCTTCAGCTGCTGCGCAAACACATGCATTCCCAGTGGTGTTATCCTGAGAACAGCTCTTGCAAATAATGACGACTATTATTTATATATCGCTTTTCAACAAAAGTTTCCAAAGCGGTTTACATAGAAAAATAAATAAATAAGATGGTTCCCTGTCCCCAAAGGGCTCATAGTCTAAAAAGAAACATAAGGTAGACACCAACAGTGTTCCCTCTAACAGGGATTCCCAGATGTTGTTGACTACAATTCCCAGAATCCCCAGCTGCAATGGCCATTGCTTGGGGATTATGGGAGTTGTCGTCAACAACATCTGGGAATCCCTGTTAGAGGGAACGCTGGACACCACCAGCAGCCATAGGAGGGATGCTATGCTGCGGTTGGATAGTTAAAGAACATATACCTCCTTTTCCAAAGTGAAAACTGAGGCAGAGAGTTAAAATATGTCCCCTATCATGAGACCAGACTGGAATCTTTTCAACTCCTGAGCCCTATTCACATACTAGATTCAACACTCATAAGAATGTACAGTGTACATAGCTACAGTAATTCACACAATTATGTTGAACACAGGTACAGCAGTACGCTTCCTATCTGCACCATTCATTTGAGGGGCCTACACTCAAGTTCACTTTTAAAATGAATGCTGGTACGGTCATTCCCACAGAATCATGTATGAGTGTACAGACATCTGTACACTTGTACAACATGTCTGAATAGAGCTCCAGTCTTTGTACAAACCATTTTGTTTTTACAGAGCTGGATTGGGCAACCTCATTTATGTTGGCCTTGGGCTATTATATCCACCACTGCCATTCCTCCTCCCCCTTGCTGCCATAATTTCTGCCTTGTCTCTGCCAGGCACAACGAAAGGGAGTGAGAAGTACAGGACACTTCCTTCCACAATGCTGACATCATTGCCAACGCAACCATGGCCATGCAAGAATGGACCTATCACATCCTAATGATGCTTCTTGGAAGAAGGTAAACCAGAGATCTCATCAGTCATACTGAAGGAGGTCTGTGTGGTTCCCCATGTAGCTCACAGACCAACCTATTGTACCACCTGTCTAGAGTTTCAACATATACTGGGTTAGCCTGTTAAATGGAAACTAGCTTCCAATTAGAAATTCATAGTTCAGATTAGCACAGGATTTCATGAAGTGGGCCCCAACCTATAGCCTGCGTCAAGACAAGTTCAACGCATCGTTGCTATTATGAAGGAATGAAGGCAAGGAAGCTATGCCTACTTGTACCGAACTAGTCGGATTATCTTATTATTCATGAAATCTGAGGCATGTGGGTGAGAGGCGTCGACACAAAACCCGTCGCTCATGGCAATTTTCAGTACTTCTTCCACAAACACCTGGAAACTGTTAATTTGCTTCTTGGCTGGCAGGACCCACAATCTCTTTAAGTTCTGCCTCGTGTACTCCTCTTCCGGCAGGCCGTCCACATTTGCCACCCAGTCCAAGGCCACATGGTAGGAATCCAGCAGGTAACTGGATATCGAGGACAGGTTGCCATTGAAACAGTAGTAGAGTTTGGAGCCCAGAAGCTTGAGAAACAAGCTGGAGGTGCTAAATATGTGAGCACTGAAGACTTCCATGTTGGAAGAGGACAAGCTGTAGATCTGGGGAGCTTCCCGGACTGTGAAGTGAACTGTCTGAGTCCTCTGGTCTAAGGTGATGTTCAGCATGGCATTTTTCTCCGCTTTGGAGAGCTCTACCTCTTTCTCCTGCAAGGCCTCAATCAACGGCCGGACCTGGTAAAAATCTGCTTCTCGACGGAGCAAACCCATTTCTTGGAAGTCCTCAGGAAGGTCCAAGTAAGAGGTTCTCAGGAAGTTGAGGATATAGCGGAACACTTTGCCATCTCTGTCGATGAAACAGTTACCCTGGCTGTCCCTCTTGGTCGGCATCTTCCCACTGAACATGGCACCCAGCATCGAGTCGGGAAAGGTGGTCAAAGTAGACAGTGAAGTAGTGTATAGCTTCCCGCCGACGTTGAGTGTTACAGGCTCTGACATGATGGGGAAACAGTGCAACGTCAGGAATAGTTCTGGGGGAAAATATAGTGAATACCATGTATTTAAGTATATATTAATTTAGGTTCTGAATGGAAAAGCACCTTGAGCACAAAGATTTTAAGCAAAAATGCCCCAATAATTCAAATGATGAGTAGGAGAGTCTCTGCTGATGGTAGACACATCCTATCCTTGCAGAAAAACAAAGCCCCTCAAACCCCACAGGAAGAGTTTGGCACATGCATGCTATCCCCTATGGCAGGGGTTCCAAACTGTGGTACTCTAGATCATGGTTTCTCAACCTTGGGTCCCTAGATGTTATTGGACTTCAACTCCCATAATCCCCAATCAAAGGCTATTTGGGCTGGGGATTATGGGAGCTGAAGTGCAGTAACACCTGGGGACCCAAGGTTGAGAATCCCTGCTCTAGATGTTGCTAAACTCCAACTCTCATCATCCCCAGCTACAACTTATTGTGGTTGGGGATGATGGGAGTTGTAGTTCAGCAACATCTGGAGTACCACAGGTTGGGAACCCCTGTCCTAAGAGAGGCAAGGCTGCACTGGCATTGGCTCTCCAAAGACAAGAGACTTTCTTAGCCCTACCTAGAGATGCCAAGGATTGAATCGGGGACCTTCAGCATGCAAAGCAGATAATCTGTTACAAAGCTACAGCGCCTCCCATAGAGCTCAATTTTATTTACGCAGATAAGTAGTCATTCTGCCTACTCAGTCCTTCCTGATGCCCTCTGCTGTACACCAGGGCAGGGTAGATTGATTTAAATCCCGGACTGGAATTGTGATTTCAATCAAGTGACCCACTGATAACTGCTTCGCCTATTTCTTAAGCACTGGTGCAAATCTGATCACTAAAACTCCTTAATTTACAACACCTGTTATCTATTTTGTGTATTCCCTCACCCCCCTAGATAACTTGACTTTTACCAATTTAGGAAGTAGTACACTACTTTACCTTTACACTGTATCTGGATGTTTAACATAATGGCTGCCTTTACTCATTACCTGAGCCAAGTTGTGGATTTAATAGCATATTAGGAATGGTAAGAAGCCGATCACATACCCAAACAAAAAGTGTAGCTCTCCCATAGGGTGTAGTACTTGGTTCAAGCTGGTGGGTGTTGTCAAGTAGACCCAGAGGGAGATAATGGATGGATGGATGTCTGATGCATGAGACAGACAGAAGTTGAACCAGCACTAACACCTTGCTTAGGTGAGCAGATGTGTACTTAATTATAAGGGGGAGTTGGTATTTTCTTTGGCTGTTATTTTGTGTTTGTATTTAATTCAGGGCTGTAATTCTTGAGTTTGTCTTGTGGACTTTCATGGAAAGCTGCAAGTAAAGTGCTTGAAAACAGGAGCGCTGGATCAAGCCAAGAGTTCAAGTTGGACAGTTGCTTTACTTTCCTTCTCCCCAAAGTGGATTGGATCAGTTGAACATTGGACTTTTTAAAGTCAAAAGGGGGAGTGGGAACGATTGTTGTGAGAACTGTTAAGCTAAATGTTTCTGTTAATGAATATTAGCATAAATATACTCAGCACTGGTTTTACCTTTAATGCTCTCTTGCAAATTCCATTGCTGCCTGGGCCCTTCAGAACCCATGTTACAGTAGCGCTTCTATTTTATTAAACAAAATAATCTTAAATGTCACATAAATGTTATGTTTCTCTTCCTGCAGCTTTTTGTACCATAAACCTGGGTGATGAATTCTGAATACAGTTAACTAATTAAACAAGTAACAAAGGTTAGCTAAGCCAAACCTTTTTCCTAGCAACACAGCAAACAGCTTGAGAAATCCCTTGTTAATTAATTTATACCAAAAAGGCATAAAGAGAATCTAGAAGAATGATGCAAAGTTACTTATTTGACTCACTAACCAACTGGTTCATATTATTTTCCAGACATACTGTCATCTTCATCCACGACATTTTTTCTGAGTAAGCCACATTTTTCATTGTGCAGTTTCATTCTTGAAACTAGGTCCTGCATCTCTAAGTTGCACAACTGGCACTTTTCTACCCCAGGAAAAAAACACTTCTTCAGATTCAGAATATTCTCAGATAAGATCTCTCTTATCTCGGGAAGCCATGGCCATTTTTCTGTGGCAAAGTAAGTGTGTGGGTGGGGGTGGGTGGGTGGAGAGGAAGTTGTGTCTCATATTTACTGAAGACAACACTGAATTTTACTCCCTTAAAAATAACAAGTTAAATACAGGTTATACCTGTTAAATACAGGTTATACCTGCATTTACCCCAAAATAAGAGGACTCTGAATTTGACCCTCCAATTTCTAACATCAAAGGACCCTCCAATTTCTAACATCAAAAAACCTAGTCTTGGGTTTAGGTAAATATGGTACTAAATAATGTCTTTCCTTTTTCTTTGTACTCTGCCTCTTCTACTTATCTATATAATTATTTCTCTAAGCTGCCCACCGTGGGGATGCATGTCTTCGGGGCGGAACTCTCTCACGGAACTCTCGCGACATGCTGCGAGAGTTCCCGGCAAAGACGGGAGCAAGGACGGAGAAATTGGGGCCCAATTGGGAAGGAGCTGCATGAAGGATGTGGTGGGCCCGAACGCGATGGGGAGGCAGTGGCCACCATGATGGGGATGCGGCCCCCCCCAGCTGCAGTGGCGAGGCGGCGGCAGTTCTGGGTCTGGCCGCAGTGGCGGCTGGGTGAGGAGGTGGCTGGGTCGCCAAGAAGAGGAGACAGGGCCCACACAGGAGGGGACAGGCTGGCTTTAAAGCTGGCCAGAAACTACCGGGGGGGGGACGGGACACCAGCCCGGGTGGGAAATGCCAGCCCCAAATACCACACAGATGTTCTGTGCGGGGTCGGCTAGTTTCCTATGTTGTCTCTTTGTCTTAACTAACTCTCTCTTGGCCTATCTATGTAAACCGCTTTGGGAACTTTTTGTTGAAAAGTGGAATATAAATATTTGTCAGTATTCGTAGAAACGACAAACATCCTATCCTATCTAGCCTATGTATATGCATTACAGAATGGGAATGTCCAAAAATTAGAAACGAACAGAGTGCCCCTAATTCATTTTTGAGATTGTATACATAGTATAGCATGTTGTGATAAGATTTAACTTTAACCATGTTACTTTTAAAATGTTAAGCGTATTTACATTTTTTTTTAAAAAAAAATCCAATTTAAATTTTTAAAAAGTTAAAATCTGATTCAATAAAAACCCTCACAAAACCATTGCTTTTTACTCCTCCTACTTCAGGTACAAGTAGTGGAAGGCAAATCCTTGAGCTCTTGCGTCTTATCTGAGAAATGGAAATCTCAGCCCTAAACAGTGAAGTGAAGGATAAAGTTGGGCTGACAACTTTAGCAGCTGTTCTCCCCCCAACCCCACAAAATTAAACAGGTGAACTTCTCGTTACTACATCTCTAATCAGTATACATTAGGAATTATTCTAACAGGGTTAGGGACCTTAATTCCACAGCCTATTCCTCATACCAGGGCTGAAGCATTCCCAGGCATCAGCTAGCCATGGTGCCCAGAAACTTCAATATGGCACCTGAAGCAGGCAATGGACCAAGAGGAGGAAGAGGGAGCAGCTCCACTTCGCTTGCGTGCTCCTCTTCCTTCTTGCGGTGCCTGAGCAAGAGGGATGTGACCAGGAAGAGGAGTGCGCAAGCAAGGTAGAGAGTCCACCCCCTCATGGCGTGGAGGGCCTTGTTGGAAGTGAGTATATAGTCCCTGTGGAGCAGAGGCTATTGCTGGGGTGGTAAGTGGTGACTCTGTCCCCTGCTAACTGAGCAAAGAGGCACCTTTTAAAAATAGTGATTCACTTCATTCAGCAGGGGGAGAGCAACTGGCCCTATCCATCCCCAGTACATCATCCCTCCAGTGGCTGTTGCTGGTGTCTACCTTATGTTTCTTTTTTAGATTGTGAGACAGGGAGATCTTTGGGGACAAGGAGTCATTTAGATCTTTGAAGACATGGAGTCATTTTATTTATTTAATGTATTTATATCTGTATCTTGAAAAGCAGTATATAAATATTCATTGTATTTGTATTCCTCCCCTTGGAGCAGAGGGGAGTCTGGCTCCTAACATAAGAACAGCTCTGCTGGATCAGGCCCAAGGCCTATCTAGTCCAGCATCCCATTTCACACAGTGGCCCACCAGATGCCACTGAGAAGCCCACAGGCAAGAGGTGAGGTCGTGCCCTTTCTCCTGCTGTTGACCCTCTATAACTGGTATTTAGAGGCATCTTGTGTCCGAGGCTGGAGGTGGCCTAGAGCCACCAGACTAGTAGCCATTGATAGACCTGTCCTCCATGACTTTCTAAGCCCCTTTTAAAGCCATCCAAACTAGTGACCATCACCACATCTCATGGCAGAGAACTCCATAGATTAATTATGTGCTATGTGAAAAAAACAAATTTCCTTTTGTTGGTCCTAAATTTCCTGGCTGTCAGTTTCATAGGATGACCCCTGGTTCTAGTGTTGTGAAAGAGGGAAAAATATTTCTCTCTGTCCACCCTCTCTACTTGTATACACCTCGGTTTTACTTGTATACACCTCAGTCATGTCTCCCCTTAGTCGCCTCTTTTCCAAGGTAAAGAGCCCCAGATGCTGTAGCCTTGCCTCCTAAGGAAGGTGCTCCAGGCCCCTGATCATCCTGGTTGCCCTCTTCTGCACTTTTTCCAGTTCTACAATGTCCTCCTTAAGATATGGTGACCAAACCTGTACACAGTAAATGTGGCTGCATCATAGCTTTGTATATGCACATTTTAATATTAGCATTTTTATTTTCAATCCCCTTAGATCTACCCTCAGTAGAGAGATTGCTCTCATCCTAATTTAGGAGCACACCGCTCCCAGGAGGTAGGCTGCCTGCTACCAGTTGAAGACTGATCTAGAGCCATGACATGGCTTCAGACATGGCTTCAATACCCTAGAACTGCCCCTCTTGGGACCTATGCTCACTGTACAGCCAGAATCCACAGAACGCAACTCTAGACAAACAGTATATTATTGTAAAACCCAAAGCACTCAGTAGTGCATGACCTGAAAAGGCGCATGGGAAAGAGTTTTGCAAGTAACCCTCCAGAAACTGTTAAAACTGAAGCCACTTCAGGAGCCAGCGTGGTGTAGTGGCTAGAGTGCTGAACTACGACCGGGGAGACCCGAGTTCAAATCCCCTTTCAGCCATAAAACTAGCTGGGTGACTCTGGGCCAGTCACTTCTCTCTCAGCCTAACCTACTTCACAGGGTTGTTGTGAAAGACAAACTCAAGTATGTAGTACACTGCTCTAGGCTCCTTGGAGGAAGAGCGGGATATAAATGTAAAAATAAAATAATTATTATATGAAATGTGTTAAGAAAATAAGAGATACACACAGAATAAGGAATTGGGGGAGACGGGGGGGGGAAATGGGAGTAAAAGAAAATACACTCAGGAATTACAAAGAAAATACAAAAAACAGTAACTGCCACCCACTCACCAAGTTTTACCTTAGGTCAGCAGGTCCTTGGCTGAGAGAGCATTAATCTCTACAGCATCTCCCTTGAGACACCAGTTAGCTGATGAAGAAGTGTGAACACTGTGGCTAGGTTCTGCCTTGCCTTCTGTTTTTACAGTAATTACAGAGAGTGCTGGCATATCTCTGATGTAATGCTGGCTTCAGGCCATTCTGGGGCTGAGGTTTTCCTTCCAGACAGGAGGTCCCTCCTTACTGGGTCTTGACTTACATACCTAAAGATAAGTCTAGTTTGAGCTGGTTATCTATTGTGAAAAGGAGATTCAGACTATATCTTGATGGCTGAGGGCATTCAATGGCTGCACTCATTCAATGACAAAGGTAAGGAATGTCCCCCATTCAGAGCAGTATTCAGGGTGGAGTGGAAGCCATCTTCTTGAGCTAGGGTGGAGACCTACATTTCATCACACACACACACACCCCATGCACCCACCTTTTCCAGGAGTACAGACATGGGCATCCAGGGTAGGAGGGGGCAGTTGCTGCCATTCCCTCCCCCGCCCCGCCCCCCCCGTATTGAGGCAGTTCTCACTGAATGCTATGGGGTATACCAGCATTCCCTCCAACAGGGAATTCCAGATGTTGTTGACTACAACTCCCAGCATCCCCACCTGTGATGGCCTTTGGCTGGGTATGATGGGAGTTGTAGTCAACAATATCTGGGATTCCCTGTTAGAAGGAACACTGGGTCACGCTCCTAGGGAGGAGAGTATTGAAATGCTGGCTTCGCCGCCTCCCAGAAGAAGTCCAGCGGATGCCCATGGGTACAAACACCCGTCCCCAGGGGCGTAGCTATAATTGAGCAAAAGGGTTCAAAGAACACGGGCCCCCAGCTCCTAAGGGCCCTCCAGCTCCACCCCTCCCTATTTTCTTCATTATCTCCCTCACTCTGGGGGGCCGCCAGAGAGATGGATGAACACGGGCCCCCTCTCCCCTAGCTACACCCCCTCCCCATAAGAATTTGAGGAGTTTCCTCTCATTTTACTGAACTCACCCCTTTGAAACCTAATAACCCATATCTCCCCCAAAAGGTCTTCCACCCCCCACACAAGAAGTGTGAGGAGTTGCTCTTCAGGCTAGCCCTGATCTTTTCGTATCTTGCTCCTCTGCAAGGCGAAGAGCATAGACCAACACAGGGGTTTCCCCCATGCCCTTACGAAGAAGAAGAAGAACATGTTGGAGCAGCAGATATGTAGAGGCAGAGTGCCTGCAGGCAATGGGGAAAGAGTTCAAAACCTATACGGAGTGAAGAAATACCGCCACTGCATCCTGGAAGTCAAGAATCAGACCCACATTCCATTCCACATCTCATTCATTTTTATCCGGAAACATGAGGGCTTGCTCAAGTGGAACCTTAGAGGGAAGTTTGCCTTTGCATAGCAGGAGCTAGAGGGCAGCCCTGGGGAAGGCTACTGCATTCCGGCCCCATTTGTGGGGTTCCCCAAATGCCTGGCTGGCTCAGTATTCAAAGCATCAACTAGTTAAGATTATCCGCTGACGCCAGATAGGATTTCAGTTTACATTCTGAAATGATCACTTTTGAGGGAGAGGAGGGGATAGAGCATGAGTGCACTCATTTTCCAAGTGACTGTAAAATTTTCACCAACACAAACAAAACCTGCATTTTGTGGGCCACGATGACAGAACAATCAAACCGCCTTCTATCCATTATGACACGGGAGGCTGAAATACTGCATATTATGAAAGACAAGAACAGAAGCGGGGGTCTCTCTTCCCACCATTTTTCTCCATCAGCATGCCAGGTGAGGAGGATACTGCCCTAGAAACGTTTTAAATTCCCCATCCTTGATGTGATCCAGCTGGCCAAAGGATGGTTTTGGAGGGAATTGGGGGGGGGGCTTTAGAGTATAATGGGGAGAATGAGCTATACCAAGGGTTCTCAAACTGGGGTCCCCCCAGATGCTGTTGGGACTCCCATCCTCCCCAGCCACAATGGCCAAAGGCTAATGGAAGTTTTCATCTGACAACATCTGGCTTGAGAAACTCAAGTCTGGGAACCCTTGGAGGAGAGCTGGTCTTGTGGCCGAAAGCATGACTTGTCCCCTTAGCTAAGCAGGGTCCACTCTGGTTGCATATGAATGGGAGACCAGAAGTGTGAGCACTGTAAGATATTCCCCTTAGGGGATGGAGCCACTCTGGGAAGAGCATCTAGGTTCCAAGTTCCCTTCCTGGCATCTCCAAGATAGGGCTGAGATTGAGAGATTGCTGCCTGCAACCTTGGAGAAGCTGCTGCCAGTCTGTGTAGACAATAGTGAGCTAGATGGTCTGACTCAGTATATGGCAGCTCCTAGTATGTTCCTATGCACTATACAAAATGTAAAAATGCATTTGCTGGATCAGACCAAAGGTTTATCTAATCCAGCATTCTGTCTCCAACCATGGGTATTCAGATACCCCTGAGAAACTCACAATCATGGATATAAATATACTCTGTTTCTCCCCAGTACATTGGCTGACATCCTGTCTAATGAAGCACCAGTGCTTTTGAAAAGTTCAACTAACTCAGCTGCATGTTGGCTCAGTGCTGGGGGAGGCAAGGCCTTTGAGGAAGGGGGCAACTGCCTCAAGCCGCACACATGGAGGCCCTCTCTCACCCAACCACAAATTATAGTTTGGTAACTGAAATGATCAGATCAACCCTTTTCATCCAAGGAAGTTGAACAACTAGCAATAGCACTAGCAATAGCACTTACATTTATATACCGCTCTATAGCTGGAAGCTCTCTAAGCGGTTTACAATGATTTAGCATATTGCCCCCCAACATTCTGGGTACTCATTTTACCGACCTCGGAAGGATGGAAGGCTGAGTCAACCTTGAGCCCCTGGTCAGGATCGAACTTGCAACCTTCTGGTTACAGGGCGGCAGTTTTTACCAGTGCGCCACCAGGGGCTATTCAGTTAAAATATAACCTCGGGATGAAGAGTTATTTCAGTATTTTGGGTTTCCTCATCCACTCCATTTACTGGGCCACTGACTTCAATGGACAATGGTAGTCCAATTGTTTGACCTGTAAATTTAATCAATATGTGGCCCATTAAGACGTTGACTTCTCTTAGCTTGGCTGATAGCCTATCTGGAGGTGGGTGTGGCAATGGAATGAACTGCTCCTCCTCTACCCAGCATGCAAGGAATACTTCCGGGCTCTGCTAAAGTTCTTAATAAGTAATCAGTATTGCCAACATTTTCCTCTTTCAAAATCTCACAAACTTGGATGTTCAAAATTCAACAATGGGATGGATCTAAGACCACACATAATATATCTAGAGAAACCTACAATACGGAACTGGTTGAAGCTTTTGAAAATATTATTACAGTTTTTCAAGGAAGGAAAAAAGAGCATTCTCCAAATTATCCCTGACTAAAAATAAATTACAGTCAACGATGCTGCAGTCAAGACTGGCATCTTTATCTGCTTTCTCTAGAGAATGGGATCTTCTAAGAGAAATGTCTTCTGATAGGGAGAGAGGAGAGCTGGTCTGGTGGTAGCAAGCATGACTTGTCCCCTTAGCTAAGGAGGGTCCACCCTGGTTGAATTTGAAAGGGAGACTAGAAGTGTGAGTACTATAAGGTATTCCCCTCTGGGGTTGGAGCAGCTCTGTGAAGAGCAGAAGGTTTCAAGTTCCCTCCCTGGCTTCTCCAAAATAGGGCTGAGAGAGAGATTCCTGCCTGCAACCTTGGAGAACCTGCTGCCAGTCTGAGAAGACAATACTGAGCTAGATAGGTCAATGGTCTGACTCAGTATATGGCAGTGTCCTATGTTCCTATGATCACTTATCTGAATTTGCTGCCAAGAAAAGTAGGAAAGGGATAGAACTTTTAAAATAGCCTGAATATAGCAACTTTGGGGCAATATCTTTCCTGTGGCAAAACTGGGGCAAGGGTTTTCTACTAAAACAGTGATCTTCACTATTTTTCAGGTGGGGGACACTTTGGCAAAGAACCTTCAGTGTGAAAGCCATTCCCCACTGTGCTGACCTCATAAGAACAGCCCAGATGAATCAGGCCCAAGGCCTAGCTAGTCCAGCATCCTGTTTCACACAGTGGCCCACCAGATGCCTCTGAGAAGCCCACAGGCAAGAGGTGAGGGCATGCTCTCTCTCCTGCTGTTGCTCCCCTGCAACTGGTATTTAGAGGCACCTTGCCTCTCAAGTTGGAGGTGGCCTATAGCTTTAATACTATTGATAGTCTGTCTATAGATGATCAAGTCTATTGATAGACTTGTCGTCTATGAATTTATCTAAGCCCTTCTCTAAGCCACCTAGACTGGTGGCTATCACCACATCTTGTGGCAGAGAATTCCACAGGTTAATTACCTTCTGTTCCTGTCCTTCAACCAGTTTCCTGTCCCTTATCCCATGACTGCTAAGTTTTCTCAAGAGTCTTTGATGTTGAACTTTATCAAAAGCTTTTCCGAAGTCCATGTATATTGTGTCAGCCATATCCACATACCTGTTGACACTCACAAAGAACTCCAAAAGGTTGGTGAGGCAAGATTAGCCTTTGCAGAAGCCATGCTGCTTCTCCTTTAGCAGGGACTGTACTTCTATATGCTTAACAATTTTATCCTTGAGAATGCTTTCCATCAATTTGCCCAGTACAGACGTTAAGCTAACCAGTCTATAGTTTCCTGGATCCCCCCTGCATCCCTTTTTGAAAACTGGTGCTATATTGGCTACTTTCCAGTCCTCGTGTACAAAGCCTGATGGTAGGGATAAGTTACACATCTTTGCAAGGAGGTTGGCGATTTCACATCTGAGTTCTTAAAGGACTTTTGGGTGGATGCCATTTGGCCCTGGCGATTTGTTAATTTTTTATCTTTCCAGACAGTTTAGAATGTCATCACTCGCCACCTCTAACTGACTCAGTTCTTCAGTCTAAGTCCCTGAAAAGCTCAGTTCAGGCACAGGTATACGCTCAGTATTCTCTGCTGTGAAGACAGATGCCAAGAACTCATTTAGCTTCTCTGAAATCTCCATATCTTAACAATCCAGCACTGAGATTGTGCAGTATAATACAATATACACTGTCCTAACAAGTCACAAAACAATATGCAAGTTTCAAGTTCTACAGAACTCTTCCTCAGGCAGCACATTAAAAAGAAAGATGGGGGAGGATGATGGGTTTAGGCTTGATTTCAATGAACTTCTGCTTGCATCTGGCATGATGATAAGCCAATAAAGAATGCACTGTCATTATGTCTCAACTTTGTATTTGTTTATACTACTGTAGTTTATAAATCATGGAAAATAGGATCCCATTTGAGGAAGTCCTATACTTACTGATGTCAATATAGATGAGTTTTGAAAGATTATATGCACAGCTACACATACTGCACAGTGAGGAGTCCATCCAAGTGAAAGGCGGTGCTTGCTGCTTCCACTGCACTTTAAACCCCACTGGTGCAGCTTGCAGAGGCAGGGAGGCTCAGTGGCTACTATGGAATGCATCCTTGTGTGAAGACTCCTGCTGCGACTCCCATTGGGAATAACGGAGGAGCTCAGTGGTAGTGCGAGGATGCATTTCTTAGTAAGCATGGAGCTTCCCCGCCTTCACAAGTCACAGTTGTGGGTGTGTTTGTTTATTACCTTGATATCCTGCTCTTCCTCCAAGAAGCCCAGAGCTGTTTACATGGGTCTGCTGATCCTCACAACCACCCTGTGAGGTAGCTTAGGCTGAGAGATACAGGACTGGCCCAGAGTCACCCAGTGAATTTCATGGCTGAACAGGGATTTGAACTCAGGTCTCCCCAGTCCTAGTCCAACACTGCACCACGGTGAGGTTTAAGTGCCATGGAAACAGTAAGCATCGCTGTCACTTAGACAGGCAGATTGCTGAGCGGTATGTGAACCACTCAGAACAAAGTGTATGTCAGGGGCCCCCTCAGATTAACATTCTGCCCCAGGTGTCTCAGAGTCTTAAAAAGGCCCTAGCTGGGGGCAAATTCCAATGACCTTCACTTCCCCAGGAAGCGCTCTGTGCTGCCTCAAAATCTGTCCCTGAAGCTCACACAGTTCTCAGGGACATAGTTCTGGGTGACCCAGAAGGATTCTGGGGGAAGGGGAAGTCATCATTAGTAATCCCCTCCCCACAAATACCAACAGACAGACAGAGACAGACAGACAGACAGACACTAGCGCAGAGTTAGACTGGAACTCTTCAGAAGCACTGATGCTATGTCGTTGCACCAGTGAATCGTTAGTAAGGATGTCAGCCACCGCCTCCAAATTGAGAGGCGGCACCTAGTCCTTTGGCTAACCGCCAGGAAAAAATTGTAGAGAAGAGATTTAATCCCAAGCCATTTAAACCAGAGTCTTCTGGTTACAGTTCAAGGTTGCCGGTTATAGCCTATGAAGCCCTAGACGGCTTGTGCCTGAGAGAGAGTCTACTGTTTGCTAGAACTCCTGCACTTTCAAAACTTTCAAAGGGGACTTTCACAAAGTGTGGCTTCTCATGTCACTGTGCTTGAATTTTTCTGTACTTCATAAGATAACCTACACAATTGTCAGAGAGATGGGAGCCATAATGGGAGGAGAGCTGGTCTCATGGTAGCAAGCATGAATTGTCCCCTTTGCTAAGCAGGGTCCACCCTGGCTGACATCTGAAGGGGAGAGATGTGTGAGCTCTGTGTAAGATATTCCCCTTAGGGGATAGGGCTACTCTGGGAAGAGCATCAGCATGCTTGCATGCAGGAGGTTCCGAGTTCCCTTCCTGGCATCTCCAAAGTAGGGCTGAGAGAGACTCCTGCCTGCAACCTTGGAGAAGCCGCTGCTAGTGTAGACAAAACTGAGCTAGGTGGACCAATGGTCTGACTCAGTAGAAGGCAGCTTCCTATGGGGGCAGTCTTGCCACTCCTAGCTCAGGAATTACAGCCCTACAAGCCTCAAAGCATGTGTGGAAACCCACTGCTTCGGTGGGCTGAAGAACATTTGTGCACTTACATAAGAATATAAGAACCGCCCTGCTGGATCAGGCCCAAGAAGGTCCGTCTAGTCCAGCATCCTGTTTCACACAGTGGCCCACCAGATGCCGCTGGAAGCCACAGGCAGGAGATGAGGGCGTGCCCTCTCTCCTGCTGTTACTCCCATGCAACTGGTACTCAGAGGCAACATGAATCATATTGCTTCTTTGGCAATTCACCGGCTGTCTGCTTATGGTCTAGCTTGATGGCCTTGCCTTTGAGCAACTGAAACCATTTGCACACATGGATTTTTGCTCATTTCTATATCTTAAGAATCATTTTGTTGTTGTTCATTGTTGTTTAAAATGGTATTTACCTGCGGAAAGCAGAGGCTTAAACTGTTATCAAATACTTTCTTTTTTGAACCATGCGGTCCTTCCTGCCTGATGCCTTTGAACAGTTGCTCCTCTAGGGTCACCACAGGGGTTCTCAACCTTGGGTCCCCAGATGTGTTTGGACTACAACTCCCACAAGCCCCAGCCACAACGGCCTTCAGCTGAGGATGATGGGAGTTGTAGTCCAACCACATCTGGGGACCCAAGGTTGAGAACCCCTGCGAAAAATATAGAACTACTAGCCAGAGCCATGCTAGGATTATTCTGGAGCAAACTTTTATACACATTCCACAAAATGCTGAGCATAATCCTTCGACTGATAGCCACTGACAGCAAAAGTTAGCTAGCTTTTGCGACACGTGGGGTCGTCTACACTGCAGATCTTATACCGAGTCAGACCTTTGCTCCGCCTAGCTCAGTAGTGTCTACACTGACTGGCAGCAGCTCTCCAAGGTTTCAGGCAGGGGTTTTTCCCAGCCTTACCTGAAGATGCTGCCAGAAAGTGAACCTGGGACCTTCTGCATGCAAAGCAGATGCTCTGCCACTG
The DNA here is from genome assembly GCF_027244095.1 of Hemicordylus capensis. Taxonomy (NCBI): domain Eukaryota; kingdom Metazoa; phylum Chordata; class Lepidosauria; order Squamata; family Cordylidae; genus Hemicordylus; species Hemicordylus capensis. The sequence goes on from NC_069659.1 coordinate 10,196,363, forward strand.
AGCTACAACCTCCCCTCCCCTCCGCCCCCCTGTGCCACTTTCAAAACTTGCAGGGGTCTCTTTTGAAAGAGGGCTGAGCTCCTCACAGGCACATGGGACCAGGGAGCCCCTGGCACCTCGTCTCGGGCACCGCAATAGCCCAGACTGTCCCTGCATCTCCAAGTTCATGTTCAGGCCTAAATCACAATGCCAAGAACAGCTAATTGCAAGTGCACATGTCTGCAGGCTCATATTTTTGGTCCTGTTCCCCCACTTTCATCCTTTCATCTTCCAAGCCAGGCCTCCCTTTATAGATAAGATCATCAGGTAATCCAGGTTGGTGCTGTTAGATAAAGGGGAAACTGCTGTGTGTTAATAGATGATTTACCAGCGTTTGCTTGCAAGCTGCCATCAGAAACGGGAATTTTAAAAGCTGCTTAAGGATCAGAGTATGCTTTTCCTTCTTGTCCGTATATTTTAAACCCATCTGTTCACGTATTCAGGCTTACTCCATAGAAAGTCCTTCTGAGTTACTTCCTCTGAAGTAAGCTTAAAATTACTTTCTCTTTAATTCTCTTTAATATGGCCAGTCTAGGACTTTTTACTTGCAGAGGAGTAAAGGTCATGCAAAGAACTCTGTTGCTGCTCAGGTTTTGCAAAGTTTGTATTATCTTGATCTCCAACCATCTTGTGTTTAGAACTGTCTGTACAAAGGAAGTGGTGGTCCAAATCCACCAGCTAGATGAACGTAGACCAGTCCACAAATTTAATGTCTACTTCAGCTTTCAAAAGAGGTATCATGGTCCATGCTACCTCTGTTAAGCATACAGAAGAACTGCCCCTACTAAAGGAGAACCAGCATAGCTTCTGCAAAGGTAAACCTTGCCTCACAAACCTTTTGGAGTTCTTTGAGAGTGTCAACAGGTGGGGCTTAAAGGTGATCCAGTTGACATACAAATCTATGCTGTGGCCACATCTGGAGAACTGTGCACAGCTTTGGTCACCATATCTTAAGAAGGATATTGTAGAACTGGAAAAGGTGCAGAAGAGGGCAACCAAAATGATCAGGGGCCTGGAGCACCTTCCTTATGAGGCTAGGCTACAGCATCTGGGGCTCTTTACCTTGGAAAAGAGGCAACTAAGAGGAGACATGATTGAAGTGTATAAAAGTATGCATGGAGTAGAGACAGTAGACAGAGATAAATTTTTCTCCCTCTCTCACAACACTAGAACCAGGGGTCACCCCATGAAACTGAAGGTTGGGAAATTTAGGACCAACAAGCGGAAGTATTTTTTCACACAGCACATAATTATCTATGCAATTCCTTTCCATGGGATGTGCTGATGGCCACCAGCTTGGATGGCTTTAAAAGGGGATTAGACAGATTCATGGAGGACAGGTCTATCAATGGCTACTAGTCTGATGGCTGTGGGCCATCTCTAGCCTCAGAGGCATGATGCCTCTCAATACCAGTCACAAGGGAGCAACAGCAGGAGAGAGGGCATGGTCATACCTCTTGCCTGTGGGCTCCCTGGGGGCATCTGGTGGGCCACTGTGTGAAACAGGATGTTGGACTAGATGGGCCTTGTGCCTGATCCAGCAGGGCTGTTCTTATGACATTGCATACTTAGTTTTCTCAAGAGTCTTTGATGAACTTTGTCAAAAGCTTTTTGGAAGTCCAACAGTCATGAGATAAGGAGACAGGTTCATATGTGGATTGCTAACTGGTTGAAAGACAGGAAACAAAGGGTAGGAATAAACGGACAGTTTTCACAATGGAGGGAAGCAAGAAGTGGGGTCCCCGAGGAATCTGTACTAGGACCGGTGCTTTTTAACTTATTCATAGATGATCTAGAAGTTGGGGTAAGCAGCGAGGGGGCCAAATTTGCAGATGACACCAAATCATTTAGGGTAGTGAAATCCAAAAGAGATTGTGAGGCGCTCCAAAAGGATCTCTCTAAAACAGGGGAGTTGACAGCAAAATGGCAAATGCGGTTCTGGCGGACAGCTCATTGAAAGTGTCAGCACAATCTGTGGCAGTTGTGAAAAAGGCCTATAGTCCTTACTGGGGATCATTAGGAAGGGGATTGGAAATAAAATTGCTAATCTCATAATGCCCTTAGACATATCTATAGTGTGGCCACATTTGGAATATGGTGTTCAGTTCTGGTCACCATACCTCAAAAAGGACATTATATAACTGGAGAAGGTACAGAAGAGGGCAACCGAGATGATCAGGGGCCTGGAGCACCTTCCTTAGGAAGCAAGGCTGCAACACCTGGGGTGTTTATTTTAGAAAAACGATGACTGAGGGGCAACGTGATAAAGGTCTATAAAATTATGCATGGTGTGGAGAGAAGAGAATTTTTTCTCCCCCTCCCATAACACTAGAACCGGGGGTCACCCCATGAAACTGAAGGCCAAGACATTTAGGACCAACAAAACGAAATAATTTTTCAAACAATGCATAATTAACCTAAGGAATTCTCTGCCACAAGATGTGGTGACAACCACCAGCCTGGATGGCTTTAAGAAGGGCTTAGATAAACTCATTAGAGGACAAGTCTGTCAAGGGCTACTAGTTTGAGGGCTACAGGCCACCTCCAGCCTCAGAGGCAAGCTGCCTCTTAATACCTGTTGCAGGGGAGCAACAGCAGGAGAGAGGGCATGCCCTCACCTCTTGCCTGTGGGCCTCTCGGGGACATCTGGTGGTCCACTGTGTGAAACAAGATGCTGGACTAGATAGGCCTTGGGCCTGATCCCTTAGGGCTTTTCTTATGTCCAATGGACACACTGAAAAACAGTGTTCCGTAGTGGTTAGAGTGTTGGGCTAGGACCAGGAATACCTGAGTTCGAATCCCCATTCAACCATGAAACTCACTGGGTTACTCTGGGCCAATCACAACTCTCAGCCTAACCAACCTCACAGGGTTGTTGTGAGGATAAAAATAAACATGCACAACACTCTGAGCTCCTTGGAGGAAGAGCAGGATATAAATGTAAATAAATAATTGTAAAAAATAATAACAACAGGGATTCCCAGATGATGTTGACTACAACTCTCATCCAAAGGCCATTGTAGTTGTGGATGCTGGAAGTTGTAGTCAACATCATCTGGGAATCCCTGTTACAGGAAACACTGGTTGGAAGCCCAAGTTTAGGTCTCACCTCTGCCATACATTAATGGAATGACTCTGGGAAGTCTCAATGATTCTTTTCCATTGGTCCCAGGGCACGGTCTTAAGGGTAAATGACACAGTCACTTTGCTGAAGCTAAGCAGGTATAGTTCTGATCAATGCCTGAATGGGTGAGTGCCTTAGAGCCCCTTCCGTGGTGCTTTGAGCTCCAAGACGGAAGAAAGGTGGGATGCAAATTATTATTATTATTATTATTATTATTATTATTTCTTGTTTACACAGACAGGTGTTATTGACTGGTTTGTTTTATCCAGACATCAAGTCCTTCCCAAGGACCTGGGATGTCTGAATTCTGTAATCAATGTTGTTGCTGTTATTATAGATATCGTCGCAGAATATAGGCTGTTCCCAGTAAAGCTGCTTTTTGTAATTGGCTGATGGTGATTTCTGTGGCCCCAATGGCAGGTCACCACTATTTCGACCACGCCAAGGTAGTGCCTCACTGGGAGATTATTTATTATTATTATTATTATTACTACATTTATATCCTGCTCTTCCTCCAAGGAGCCCAGAGCGGTGTACTACATACTTGAGTTTCTCCTCACAACAACCCTGTGAAGTAGGTTAGGCTGAGAAAGTGGTGACTGGCCCAGAGTCACCCAGCTAGTTTTATGGCTGAATGGGGATTTGAACTCGGGTCTCCCCGGTCCTAGTCCAGCACTCTAACCACTACACCACGCATAAAACAAATACCTAAATTAGAAATAGTGGTGACCTGCTTCATGGGGCTTATGTTTAATTCAAAGCCTGCCCATTTCCCAATGAGTTGGGGTGTCAAAACAACCCTGTGATGTAGGCTAGGCTCAGAAAGATAACCAAGTAGCCCAAGTACAGCAGAAGCAAAGCTGCAAACTGGCTCCCCATTTCCAAACACAACGCCCTAACCCCGGGCTGCACAACTTCGGCCCTCTACTACTGTACTACTGTTATCGGACTACTCCTATCATCATCATCTACTATTAGATTTCCATACCGCCCTTCAAAAAATGGCTCAGGGCGGTTTACACAGAAAAATAATAAATGAATAAAATGGATCCCTGTCCCCAAAGGGCTCACAATCTAAAAAGAAACATCAGATAAACACCAGCAACAGTCACTGGAGGTAATGTGCCGGGGGTGAATAGGGCCAGTTACTCTCCCCCTGCTAAATAAAGAGAATCACCACGTTAAAAGGTGCCTCTTTGCCAAGTTAGCAGGGGTTAGTCCCATCCCCAGCGGCTTAGAGGGATAATGGGAGTTGTAGGCTAGCATCTGCAGGAGGGCCAAAGTTGGGTGACCCTGCTCTAACCACTGCACCACACTGACACTCTGTTGTGGAAACAGAATTTAGTCCAGGAGTGTCTGGACTAAATTCAGTCTGAGATTGCTGCAGTCTGAACAGCTGGTCTAGATTGTAAGAGGCGATGCTGAGTTTTTTCCTTGAAGTGGGACACCTCCACGTACCCCAAAAAGCTGATTCAGTTTTAAAGATCCGACAGGCAGAAACTCAAACAGATGCCGCTTCCATGCCCCAGCACAGAACTGCAGTGCTGAGAAAGCTCTGCCGGTTGAACTTCTGTTAGCAACACAGCCCCATGCCCCCACCCCACCCCCGGCGGAGAATAAGGTTGTGGCAGCCTTTCAGAGACTGGGGAAAAGCTGAAATGAAATGATGATAAAGTACAGCTCTAGGTTAGCAGGCACACTCAAATTTGGGTCCCCAGATGTTGTTGGACTACAACTCCCCGATGGGAGTTGTAGCCCAACAACATCTGGGGACCCAAGCTGGGGAATCCCTGGCTAAGGACAAGAGGGAGGAGAGCTGGTCTTGTGGGAGAAGCATGACTTGTCCCCTTTGCTAAGCAGGGTCCACCCTGGTTGCATATGAAAGGGGGACTAGAAGTGTGAACACTGTAAGAGATTCCCTTCAGGGGATGGAGCTGCTCTGGGAAGAGCAGAAGGTGCCAAGTTTCCTCCCTGGCAGCATCTCCAAGATCGGGCTGAGAGAGATTCCTGCCTGCTGCAACCTTGGAGAAGCCGCTGCCAGTCTGTGCAGACAAGAGTGAACTAGATGGACCAAGGGTCTGACTCAGTATATGGCAGTTTCCTATGTTCCTATCATTGTGAGGGAAGGAGGAACTTTCCCCAAGAGTTTCACCTAACGTTCAACTTACTAGCCAAGCAGGCTTTGAAAAATCTCTTTCCTTCCTCCACCAAAACATCAATGGCTACAAACTCCCGCAGTGGAGCAGCAACACAATCCAGAGGCATATGCCTCCCCGGGCCCCGGTCTTGCTTGGACCCAGCCCTGAGGATCTCATCCTCGGCGCAGCATCGAGCCTGCCTGGCCTTTCAGCACCTCGTCCATGGCCCCTTTGGCACACCTGGCACCTCCTCGGCCCCTTTGGCACACCTGGCTCCATTACAGCACCTACCTCCTCTTCTCCAGTCACTCCACTCGCAGCCCCTAAGCAGAAGCGCTGGAGAAACGAGACTCCAGGAGAGAAGGAGGTGGAGGAAAGGTCCAGCAAGCGAAGCTCCTCCGACTCTCCGCAATGCCCCACGGGAATTGTATTTCCCAGGTTTGCTCCCCGCAACCCCCACGAACCAGAGCAGGAACTACGACTCCCAGGAAGCCCCGGGGCCACGCCTGCCAGCCATCAGCTGGTGTTAAAGGGGACGCAACGCTTGGAATTGCCGGCTGCTGGGGCTGAAAAACAAAACGAGCCCGGCTTCGGCGGAGGTTCTTCCTGCAGTTCAGCGCGCGCGCTGCGGCAGAGAGAGCAGCGCCTGATGCGGGTGGCTCTCTGCACCAGCCCTTGGAGAGCCGCTCGGGTTTTGCAGCGTCGTGTGAAGCCCGCGGGGCGAGGGAGGAATTCTTTGTAGGCGGCGGGAGAAAGGAGGAGGAGGTGGTGAGCAAGCGTCTCAGCCTTTATTATTATTTTACATTTGCAAAAGGCAGCTAAAAAGTGGTCCTGGGCTGGCGTGTGCAGTCCAATCCTTTGCATGTCTGCGCAGAAGTAGGTTCAGCAGGGTGGAGGAGGGCTTCTTCCCGGGTAAACGCGCACCACACCGCCCAGGACTGGGAGATTTAAACTGGTCTCTGTGGCTAGAAAGCTGCTGGGACTCCAACTTTTGTGGAAACTCCGTTCTTTACTTACCCCACTCTTGTCGAAATTATTATTATTTAGCAGTGTACTACATACTTAAATTTCTCCTCCCAACAACCCTGTGAAGTTGGTTAGGCAGCGGCTGAGAGAGAAGTGAGTGGCCCAGAGTCACCCAGCAAGTATCGTGGCTGAGTGGGGATTTGAACTCGGGTCTCCCCGGTCCTAGTCCAGCACTCTAACCACTACACCATGCTGTAAACTCAGTGGTGTTGCAGACAAATTCATGGAGCATAGTTGGTCTCTTAATGGTTCTTATGCATGATGGCTCAATGGAGCTTCCACAGTCAGAGGCAGTGTATCTGAGTACCAGATGCTGGGTGATAAACAGGGGAGAGGCATAGCTTTCATGCCCTGCATGTAGGTTTCCCAGGCACCTGTCTGACCACTATCCAGACTCTAGCCACTATCCAAAAGAGATTGCTGGATTTAATGGACCTTTTTGGTTCGATTGAGCAAGGCGGTTCCAATCTTTCCCCAGTTCCAGCTGTGTGTGAGATCTGCTTTGCTCTGCACATGCTCGGTAGCACTCCTTTCCTGAAGATTACGTCACCCCTTGCAGGAATGAGCCCTGGACCTCCAAATTGGTTTCAGAATGCAGATGATTAAATTCTGCCATCGACTTAATTTTGTTTCTGGCTCTTAGACCCTGAGGCGGCTGCTATCGTACCAGCTGTCTATATCCCAAGTGATTATGCAGGGATTTTTGCATGTCAGGTAAAAGCAAGTGGCCAGTATAGAAGTTGTAGACTCCCCACCCCTTTGGAAGGAAGCACTGGAGAAAAATGTTGAGTGTTGGAATTACTAACCTAAAGAGAGAAGGAGTCCAAGAGGTATCTCTTCCTTTTATCCACCTAGGAGAGAGTGAGATTTGTCACTCTTCTCCTTCTACAACAAATAAAGACTGCAGCAGCAAGCAATGGAGCCTTCTTAATGCTAAAGCAATTCTTAAGTAATTCCCAAACCATGTGTTGGGAGAACTAGATCAGTCAAAGAGCCATGTGACCCAAAGTACCCTCTTATGAAGAAGCTTGTCCTCTGCAGGAGTTGCTGTTCTGGTCTCCTTTAAATCAGTCTCTGCGGGGTGGGCGGGTAAGTAACTCTGCATCATCCTGTGATGGGATAACTTGCTCCTGGTGCAGATATGCAGTGGCATTACTAGCTCTCTGAGGAGACTGCCTGTTACATCTCTGCATGAATTGCTGTATTGGGCCTGTTTCCTTCCGGTTGGGAATTTTTGCACAGGGCATGGGGGTCTCTTGTGGGAGTGGGCAATTTTTACTCTTCTTCACTATAAACAGAGGCGTATCTAGGGAAAATAGCACCTAAGGCAAGCACTGAAATTGTGCCCCCTGTCCAAACATATAACACCCATCTTTCAGATAACTTTACCATAATATCAGCTCAAAAATACAAGTCAAGCTCGTTAATCTTTCAATATTTCACAAGCTATTTAGCAGTGGACGTAGCCAGACCAAGAAATGCTGGGAAACTACAAATTGCAGTATGCTGGGGCTCATGAAATACCCAAATACTATGTGGAGGTGGACTTGGAAAACTAAACAGAAGTGCCTGTCTAATTCTCTACTATGCATTGTAGCATCACTATTACATAAGTTTTAAAAATAAATGGAGAATTTGACTTTTCCCAGATACTTTGTAAATAATTAAAGGATATGCAGAGTAAACTGTGTCACTGCTTGGAATATATTCTAGTATTTCAGAAAGACAGTTAAAATGAGAGAAAGTGAGCAAGAAACTCCCAGTGGGCCTTAATACGAAGGATTTCACACTGATTCAAAGACTAAACTCACCATTAATAGCCATATTATTAAGACATCACATTTAACTCACTTATCACAAGAAGCAAAGTAAGAGCAAATGAATATAATCCTAGCTCATAAGCTTCAGCTCAGTATTCACAAGCCCTGATTCTCTGTACATAGTGCCAAACTGAATATGTGTACAGTGACTTATATTATATTAAATTTTAAAAAATTACCTGTAGCCCCTTTGGGGGGCTTCCTAAAGGCTGTGGGGTGTGTGTGTCTGCAATAGGGATGTGCACAAACAGGTTCAGAGGCCATGTTGGAGGCCTCCGAACCGGTTCGGAACCGGACCGGTCTGGCACTGAGTGGGGGTCTACCTTTAAGGGCGGGGGGGGGGAAAGAGCTTATCCCTCCCTCCGCTCTTCCCCCTCTGGCGCTGCATTTTAGATCGAAGCATGCGTGCTCATATTACTGTGACTTCCAGGCAACGACGGGGGCAGGGGCAGCAGGGCGGAACGCTGCCACCCCAAAAACTTCAATCTAAAATGCAGCGCCAGAGGGGGAAGAGCGGCGGGAGGGGTAAGCTCTACCCCCCAGCCCTTAAAGGTAGATCCCCCCCAGTGCCAGACCGCGCTGCTTGGTTCCGTGCACACCACTAGTCTGCAAAGGTCCCCCCTCCCCCCACTGGCTTCTTAATTCACTGCAAGATCAGCGTGGTGGCCATTTTGGAGACTGCCACACATGCTCAAATGGCCTTGGCAAGGCCTAGGGCCTCGCAGGGACCATTTGAGCATGTGTGGTAGCCATTTATATATATATATATATATATATGGCCGCTGAAAACAAAATGGCCTCTGCGCATGCTCAGATGGCCTCTGCGAGGCCTGGCATGGCCATGCGTGGTGGCCATTTTGTTTTCAGTGGCCATTTTTATTTTATTTTTTCATTTTCAAAATTGGCACCCCCCTTCAAGTGGCGACCGGGGCACGTGCCCTGCCTGCCCTACCCTAAATACGCCCCTGACTATAAAGATAAACATATACATGAAGTGTGTTTTCAGATCTAATTCATACATACACACACACAAAAGTTCCTCTTTGGAAATGCTGTGCTAACTGCTCCACAGCTTTGATGTGAGCTGAATGGAGCCTCCATGTTTGGAAGCAGTCTATCTTTGAATGCCAAATGCTGGGTGGGCAGACAACAGAGAAGACTGATAATAGAATATTCAGGCTTTGGAAACTAATTTGGTCACCACTTCTTGGAGGTTCTCAGAATGTTGAACTAGCTTGGGTTGGCCTATGGCCTAAGTTATTGTGGTTGGGGTGCTGTGAGTTAATACAAAACAGCAACCATCTAAGTACTGCCCTTTCTAATGTCCTTATTTAAGTAATGTTAAAAGCAAAACACAAGTGGAAAGTAGTGAAGTGCTTGTTGGGTATCTTATTGCCTTTGCACAGTAGGAGCTGGGAGGAAATGTCCTGATGAATGCAGAGATTCTCAAACATAGACTCTCAGATGATGGCCGTTGTGGCTGAGGATGATGGGAGTTGTCGTAGTCCAGCAACGTGTAGGAACCCACGTTGAGAACCCCTGGTTTAATGAGAGCTTAGGTTTGACCTTCTTTGTAAGTAAAAGGGCTTGAAGACCTCTTTTTTTAAAAAGGTGGATGAGAACACAGGTTTTGTAAATTGTGGATGATGCAAGTGATTTAATGGCACTAGAGAAAGACATGCTATTCTGGTAGCTCCAGGTCTTAACACTCGCATCAGTTTCGGAGGATGAATACAACTGAAGGAAGCCCAGGTGGATGGGTGGATGGGGGAGTCAGTCATGTGACTTGCCCCTGGAGGGGGCCCAAGGCAGTGCACCCCCAGACAACTGTCTCCCTTTGCCCTATTATAGTTACGCCCCTGCAACCCTGGTCATGTGTATGGTCCTGTACAGTGCAGTGTTGGCAGAACAGTTGTGGTAGGTCCAATTTTAGAGTCTTATTAAGGGTATATAGCAGGCCTGCTCAACTTTGGCGGTCCTGCAGATGTTGTAATCCTTGGTTACTGGCGGCTACTTTAGCTGGGGATTATGAGAGCTGTAGTCCAAAAACTGCTGGGGGTGGGGCAAGGTATGTAGTGAGTTGGTTATGAGGCAAAGGAATGGCTCTCTTCAAGCCAGTAAGATCCATTTGGCTTGCAGCTGGAGAGCAATCCTAGACTTCAGGGTCTGTAAAGGTAAAGTGTGCCTGGCGACCACAGAGCCCTGTGGCTTTTCTTTGGTAGAATACTGGAGGGGTTTACCATTGTGGAGGCCTATCCCAGACCTGTAGGGTTGAAGTCCCTTAACTTGGAGGTTCCCAAACAGTGTTCCCCCTAAGATGTGTGCGTGCTCACAAGCTTTTTGATGTCCGCTCAGTCAATTTTAGATCCTGCTCAGGTTAAATCAGGAAGGTCCTGCTCTGAATATATCTGTGCACACACTGCCTTGATCCTGCCGCCCAGAACAAAACTCATCTCTGGCAGCTTTTAAAAAGGCTTTAAAGACGCATCTGTTCACCCAGGCTTTTAATTAATATTGTTTTAGTGGTTTTAATGCTGTTTTAAAATATTCTTTTAAAAAATTTAAATTGTTGTAATGTTTTAAACTTTTCATTTTTGTTTTAACTAATGTTTTACTTTCTGTTTTTATTTTGCTGTAAACTGCCCAGAGACATAAGTTTTGGGCAGTATAAAAATATGTAAATAAATAAATAAATAAAATTCTGAAAACAGATGAAAAAAATTAGAGAGAACACTGTTCCCAACCAATGTTCCCTCTAACAGGGATTCCCAGATGTTACTGACTACAACTCCCACAATCCTCAAGCAAAGGCTATTGTATCTGGGAATGCTGGGAGTTGTCATCAGCATCATCTGGGAATCCCTGTTAGAGGGAACACTGTTTCCAACCGGTGTTTCCAACTACAGTTTCCATCATCCCCAGTCTTTGATGATTGTGGCTGGATGATGGGAACTGTAGTCCAGCAACCTCTGGGGTCCAACAGTTTGGAACCCCTGCTATATAACCTGGAGACACACACATCAGGCAGTATATAAATAAAATAAAATAACTTGAGCCCATGAAAACATCGTAGAGATTATGCAATGATGTACGGTCTGGGCATTTGAGTCTGGCTTATACCAGGTTGAACTATTGGTCCAACTAGCTCAGCATTATCTACTCCCCGGGGCCTCAGGAGTCTTTCCATCCTCTTCTGGTTTTTTAATTTTATTTTTAACCTTGAGATCTCAGAGATCTGACCTGGGGCTTTATGCATGCAAATTGTGAACCTATTGCTGAACTGTACAAGTGGAGAGACATTATTCCCTTTCTTGAGACAGCAGCACACGATGTCTTCAAGTGACATTAACAGGCAGTATGTTCAGGACAATCGCAAGACGGTACTCCAAGATAGAACACGTTGTGAATTGACTGAGTTCATTGGCAGAGTCCTTGTGAAGGCCACGAGCAAAGATGGGTTTTCAAAAGGAGCAGGCAGATTCACCGAGGATAAGTCGGCAAGTTCATGGCTGTGAGTCATGGTTGGTAACCGTGGAATTTTTGTATTCACGGGCAGTGGACTGCCTCTGATTACCAGCTGTCAAAGGCAAACAGTAGGGAATGTTATCTCCAACATGCATTGCTTGTGAGTTTTTCCAGAGACATCTGACTGGGCCACTGTTGCAGACAGAAACAGGATCCCGTAGGCGCCAACGGTCCCTATTTACTAGAGATAGTCCCTGTTTTCTGGGATCTGTCCCTGGTAAATCACTTTCCATGCAAGTTGCTGGTATAGTCATTCTTCAGGATTCAGCTCGCTCCTCAGAGTCTCTGGAAACCAAATCTCCAAGTTGGTGGATGGATGCCTTGTGTATCTAGTGCACTTGCACTCTTAAGTTTTCTTTGGATCTAGGAGCCAGCCCCAAAATTTAGGTGGACACTTGAGCAAATTACTGGATTTCGTGACAGACATTGTGGAACAGAAGGGTAAATGGGCCTTTATCCTTTTATCCTTTTTGCAAGTAACATACTTAGAACAGAAACAGGGCTGTTTGGGACAAAGACATATTTTATTAAATATCCTGGTCCAGGTGCCACTGTTAAATTTCTAGGAGCTGTGGCTCCCTGGCGCCTGGGATTTGTCAAGTTCTGTGTTTGCATGTAAATGGGTGCACAGCATCCAGTGGAGGCGGGGTGGTTGTGGGATCCCACCTAGTAGTGTGTAATGGTGGGTAAGGGGCTTGGACAGTCATCCTTGGCCTGAGAACTGGCTCATCGGGTTACAAATGCATCCCTGTTTTCATCTGTGACATGTGGAGGTGGGCTCTGCTCATCGGGTTTGGTAATCTGGAATAATATGCTCTGCAGAAATTTCCCAGCAGAAATTCGCAATCTTAATTCCTTACTGACCTTCAAGAGAGCCCTTAAAACCCATCTGTTTGGCCTGGCCTTTTAGGGTCTTTAATTAGTTTTAATTATTTTAATGCTAACCTGGTTTTCAGGGTTTTAATTGTTCTGATAGTTTAATTGTTTTTTAAGATGTTTTTAATTGGTGTTCATATTTATATTTCTGTTTAATTGATATTGGTACTTATTTATACTTCTGTTTTAATTGTTGTTGGTTTTAATGTTTTCTGTTTTTAATTGTAAACCGCCCTGAGCCATTTTGGAAGGGCGGTATAAAAATCGAATAAATTAAATATATATATATTATTCATTAACCTGCTTTCCGTTTGTGTCATGCTGTAATCCAGGGATGCTCAACGTTGGGTCCCCAAATGTTACTGGACTTCAGCTCCCATAATCCCCAGATCCAGTGGCCTTTAGTTGGGGATTATGGGATTTGAAGTCTAATAACATCCGGGGACCCAACTTTGAGAATCCATGGCTTCTCAAACTTGAGTCCCCAGATGTTGCTGGACTACAGCCAAAGGCCATTGGGGGTGGGGATGATGGGAATTGTAGTCCAGCAGCATCTGGGAGCCCAAGATTGAGGACCCTTGTAGTCAGAATGGCTTGCCACGCCTCCCAGGTTGTTTGGCCACGCCCCCATACTTTACACCACACCTCTCGGCTTGCTTGGCCACGCCCCCAACACATTCACAGGCATGTCTGTATTTTCATCTGTGAAATGTTGGCTGGTACAGGGTGTTGGTCTGATTGATCAATTCTGACCTTCTCAGATGTGAGGTTGATGCAGGCAAAAATATACATCATGCCACAATTTAATGTTTTGTTTTACATGCTTTCATTAGAGCCGTGCAATTGTGGTCTGAAAGCTCTTTCTTGTCAACATGTGCTAAGTGTTCCCTATTCTTGCCTCCTTGTTTCTTGTCCTTTTTTTTTTTTTTGGTGGGATTTACGGGCAGAAATCGTAAGTGTTTCTGAATAATGGAACAAGAAGTGATGATTCAGAAGAAGGCCAAGAGATTTTGTTCTTGAGAAATGGTGCTAACATTGCTATTGTAAGCACGCATTCTCTTTCATGCTTGGCTCTGAGTTTCTATGGCATTAATTGCTGTAGATTTGTAAAGAACTCTGGACGGGACTGCCTTTGCCCCCAGCTGACACCTCGCATACATCATGGGTGGGCAGGCTTCGGGCTCCTGGGAATAACTTTGCTTTTTACTAGAATCCCTAAGACCCATCACTGGAGCCAGGTGCAGGATAGTGGCTTGGGGGAGCAGAGCAATGCTTACCGTTCAGGTAGAGTGCCACCACAAATGTGCTCAGCCCAGGTTTTTTGACTTTAGTACCTGAACCACACTTTCAGTCCATTCCTATGCAAATCCACTCCTATACCCCGCCCCCAAACTTACTTTGTTTCAGCTACCTAATTGGGCAGGGGGCAGGGCTTTTTGTGGTTGAGAAACACTTGGGAGTTGGAAAAGGTTTTGCTGATCTATTCCACACCATCATGAGATCTGCCAGTAGATCCTGATCTGTTCCTGTCCCCCTCCCCTGTCCTGTACAGTGTGACATTGTAAACCATCAGGTCATTTGACCGTTCTGATTGGTCAAGGAAAACCAACACCCATTACAAAATGCAATACATGAGCTCACCCACTCTTGCTAGTGTGTGTGTTTGCACACTTGGAGATGGCAGTACCAAGATGTCCCTCATGGTTAATATGCCAGATCTACCCATAACTCATTGGGGAGTGGTGGGTTGTTGGGCAATTCAGGCTCGATCCTGCAAATTCAACTGAGCCCAGTATCCCCAACTATCCTGACAATGCAGAAAAACAGTGATGTAATATTTTCATTTATTTTAATGATTTATACCCCACTTTTAGCCACAAGACAACAAAGCAACTTACAATAAGCAGACCACCCCAGAAATTCAGGAACCATGCTGTATAAATAGCTTAAATGTAAAACCCCTGCTAGCTTGGCAAAGAGGCACCTTTTAACGTGGTGATTCTCTTTATTTAGCAGGGGGAGAGCACAGTACCCCAGCACAGTACCTTTAACCCTAAGTTAAAACCAGCATCTTTATTTGAGACTGGAAGCTTATATTGGCTGCTGGAACAGGAATGAAGGACAGCAAGGTCAGATGAATTTTCTCTTTGGCATCTTTTTATGCTACTTCAGGCCTTCAGGGAGATGAAGCAATGCACATGAAAGAATATCTTCCCCTGCCCTCCATCACCCAATAATTGAATATGTAAGCAAGAAAGCACTTCTGTCGTCCAGATATATGTGGATTTTTGATTTTTTTTTAAAAAAGAACAGTCTCCTTATCCTGAGATAATGATGGGTTTCACTTTATAAGATGAGCCAGTGAAACTAGAGATGTTTTTTTCGCTCCCCCTTTTGAGTCTGTTGGAGTATGTATATATGTATCGATGCATTTTTACTCCCCGTTTCCCTGGACTGCCTGCAATCCTAGATCCAGATAGGAAGCCATTGAAAGGCTGGGTTGAGATGTAATGGGAAGTTACTGCCTCCAATTGGCAAGGAATAAACTGCAGTTGTCGAGGGAGAGGTTTTGAAGGAACCTATCCTAAGGGATTTTTAAGGTTTGTTCCCTGAATGCAGAATTTCAGCTTCTGTTCTTCAAAAGGGAAAGGCCTTACTCAGCCTCTCCCCTCTGCACTGGGGTTAATAGGTATCCAGGGTTGGAACTGAAGTTTCAGGGTCTTTCGTCTCAATCGCATAGTCTCCAGGATCACATTTGTCCGTATGAATCTGCCAGATTGCTCATCTCAGGCCCTGCTTGTGGTCCTTACCACTAACTGATTTGGTTGGCAGGGACTAGAGACGGGGCCTTTTCAGTTGTGGCCTCTCCACTTTGGAATGCTCCTTGGGAGGAGCTTTGCTATGTTCCCTCTCTCAGGCCCCCCCCCAATTGAAAAGCCTTCTTTTTAGAGAGGCTTTTTTGTATGTTTATCTGTTTCTGGTGGGGTTTAAAAATTTGGTTTTAATTGGGCTCAGTTTTTAATTACAAATTTTGTATTGTTCTACCTCTTGCCATCTATTGTGGTTTCTTATTTTTGTGAGCCGCCTCCTCCGGCAATATTGCACTGGAAGAACGGAGTATACATATTTTTAAATTAAAAAAAAGGAGTAGAACAAAACCCCAGGGAGAGGAGCCAGAATCAAGGGGGCAAAATTGTCTTCTGTGATTGTGTTCCAGGCAGTGGTCAGTGGCAGTGTTCTCTCTAATTTTTTTCATCTGTGTGTGGAACGAGTTTTGTTCTGGGCAGGAGCATCAAGGCAGTGTGCACGCATGTGCATTTAGAGTGGGGCCTTCCTGATTCAACCTGAGCAGGGTCTAAAATTAACTGTGCGGACATCAAAAAATGTGTGAGCGTTCACACACTGGTCAGTGGCCAAGCTGGGGATTCTGCTGAGGCAGGCGTCTGGTCAGGGTCCTGGGAGGCAGTCAGATCTCGGACAGTTCCAGAGGAAGCTCAGTTGTGTAGAGAAATCGGCACCTTGGAGAGCTCCAAGAGAGAGAGAAAGCTGGGTAGAACAAAGTACCATATTTTGTGAGTATAACCTGCACATGAGTACAACCAACAGATGATCGTCAGTCCTGTTGTTAAAAAAGCCCACAAATATCCTGCATTGCCTGCACTGCTGTATTACCCATGGGTATATATGCAGAAATATGGTATTTCCACCCTACTAGGGCCTTCTCCCCAGCCTCCTGGGGGGGGAGCTGATCCAGCAATTGTGAGAAATTGATATCAACCTGGGCAATTTTCTAGGACTGAAAGTACATCTGGAATGCAGGTTATTAGAGAATCACAGCTGGATGCTGTGACAAGGGAGGTCTACTGCATGCTATTTATGGCTCATTTCTTCAAGCAGCCCATTTGTGGGATGCTGTGGATAATGTCCCAATAATGTGTTGGGCAGAAAGCCTTCAGGTGCACCTACAGCAATTTGTTTGTGGGTGCTTCACCTGTTGAATTTCTGCCTGGACATATACTATACTAGGTCTCATTCTGTGGAACTGTGGAGGGGCTGTTCTTTGTAACACTAACAGCTTACTTAGTACTTTAGGACATTCAAATAAGTTCATTTATATTATCTTGTTAAACATGCATGGGAGTGTGTTGTACTCCTTAATGCAAACTTTACAAGAGCTTGTCAAAATCACATAACTAAAATAAATGGCCAAGCCCACTAATCAGTCATAGAATGGGCTACATAAGTTATACTGGGCAATAGCACCAGTATAGTTATTTGGAGAGTGTTTTCAATGTCCCACCATTATAAGTCTTGAATGTTCTATTGCTTATAAAATCAAAACCATTGTTCCAGCCTGCCTGGCCATCTGCACACATTCACTAGGTGTCAAGAGACACCATCCCTGAAAATTTGGTGAAAGTCCGTTGGAAAATGGCTTAGATAGAGCAGTTTAAAGCTTTTCTATTTTGAACAGGGGTTGAAAGGGTTGGCAACATTTTTTCGGACTGAGGAAGTGCTATTTAAATGATTTTGTAGTCTATTTGCATAGTTTCAGCCTTTAGACTGCATCCCAGAAAAGTGCCTTTTGTATATCCCCCTGGGATCCAACTGATTGTTTTATAATTGATCCTCAAAGTTGGGTTTTAAGAAGCAGAAAATTGAATCTAGGACTTGCAACAGTTTAGCTAAGATGGCTTAAAAAAACCCTCCAGTGATAGCATACTTCTGAATGTCCAGATGGGTTCCTTTTGACCTTTATATAAAAAGTGTTACTGCCAGCTGAACACGAGTATCATTCTGACCTGTTCTAGTGAAATCCTAGTGTGTTGGGCAGCTTTATCTCCTTTTGTTAATTAATGCGAGAATTGCCCTGTTGTTAATTAGTTGAAGAGAGCAGCCGCTTAATTCCTAGTTCTGGAGAGTTGGCAGGGACAATCGCCAACCCTGCATGATGCTGCAGCTGCCACATCCTCCTGTCAGTCAGAATGGTAAGTCAGCAGCTGGAAATCCAACATATCCTATTGAGAAGCTAATGATTGCCTTTGCGATTTCTGTGGTCGTCACCGCCTGTCTAGCAACCTGTGCAGTGGACACCTAGGCGCAATTTCTGTGCTGTGCTTACAGTTCAGATCCTAGCTTTCTGTGGGTATTTTTCTTTTCTTATTGCAAAGAGGGAACATGGCATGGATTTGCGAGGTGGACGTTGCGGGGTGTTTGGATTGGCACCCATTTTCCCATAACAGTGCTTCCCAGATGTTGATTACAGTAAGTTGTAGAAAGGCAGGACATGAATAACTAACCTGTGTTAAGTGTTCCTGAGTCTGCTTTCTTGTTCAAGAACGTAACTACAACTCCATGGTGCAAAGTAGAACAGTTCTAGATAAAAAACTTAAAATAGGCTGCAACAATATGCTTCATATAGTCTCTATTGCTCTTTAACATCTACATGAAACTGCTGGGAGAGATCATCAGGAGAGTTGGTGCAGGGTTAATATCAATATGCTGATGACACCCAAATATATTTCTCCCTATCAACTTGATCAGGAAATGGCATAACTTCCCTAAATGCCTGCCTAGAGGCAGTAATGGGCTGGAGGAGGGATAACAAATTATCCACATAGGATGGAGGTAATGATTGGTGGGGGGGGAGGGGGTGTTAAGTGCTACATGTGAGCACTGTAAGATATTCCCTTTAGGGGATGGGGCTGCTCTGAGACGTGCACCTGCTTGCTTGCATGCAGAAGGTTCAAAGTTTCCTCCCTGGCATCTCCAGGATAGAGCTTAGATATATTCCTGCCTGCAACCTTGGAGAAGCCACTCCCTCTCAAAGATCAGATATGTAGCTTGGGAGTGCTTTTGGATCCAAAACTCTTTTGGGTTGAGGCAGCGGCTAGGAACACTTTTTATCAACACAGGAAGCTGCCGCATACTGAGTCAGACCATTGGTCTATGTAGCTCAGTATTGACTACACAGACTGGCAGTGGCTTCTCCAAGGTTGCAGGCAGGAGTCTCTCTCAGCCCGATCTTGGAGATGCTGCCAGGGAGGGAACTTGGAACCTTCTGCTCTTCCCAGAGCAGCTCCATCCCCTGAGGGGAATATCTTACAGTGCTCACACATCAAGTCTCCCATTCAAATGTAACCAGGGCAGACCCTGCTTGCTACCATAAGACCAGCTCTCCTCTCTTGAAATGACAATAATCATTTCTGGAGGTAAATAACCTTAAAACAATAGTATATATATGCTGGTAAGATCCAGGCTTGACTATTGTAATGCACTCTACATGGGGCTGCCTTTGTATGTAATCCAGAAACTACAACTGGTACAGAATGCAGCAGCCAGGTTGGTCTCTGGGACAACACAAAGTGACCAGTTAACACCAATTTTTTTTATAGAATTGCACTGGCTGCTGATATGCTTCCGAACAAAATACAAAGTGCTGGTCATTGCCTATAGAATTGCTAGGTCTGGGGTACTTAAGAGACCACCTTCTTTGCCATGAACCCTGCTGCCTATTAAGATCATCTAGGGAGGTCTAGTTACGGTTGCCGCTGGCTCGTCTGGGAAGGCTGGGGCTTCTCTGTGGTTGCCCCAGGGCAGTGGAAATAAGAGCCTCTCCATCTCCGATTGCTTCCCTTAAGACACACCTCTTTTCTCAGGCTTTTAATTAAAACTAATTTAAAACTGTTTAATTGTTCTGTGAAAGTGTGTTAATTGTCTTCAATTTTTATATTGGATTGTGCATATTGCCTATGTATATCAGGCGGTCTATCAATATGATAAACGATCCCACAGAAAGAACTTCACTTGAGGGAACACTTAAAACAAGCTTCTGTTGCATTGCCATCTTGGATCGTCCCTCCACAAACATAACTACATACACAGGAAGCTGCCTTTATACTGAGTCCGGCCCTTGACCCATCTAGCTCAGTATTTTCTACACCAGGGATGCTCAACTTCAGCCCTCCTGCAGATGTTGGGCTACAATTCCCATAATCCCTGGGAATAGTGGCTATTGGCCACTATGGCTGGAAATTATGGGAGTTGTAGTTCAAAAACAACTGCGGGCGGGGGGGGGGGGCTAAGTTGAGCAGGACTTTCCCAGCCCTACCTGAAGATGCTGCCAAGGGTTAAACCGGGGACCTTCTGCATAAAATGCGGATGCTCTAACATGAAGCTATGGCCCCATCCCCATAGAAAATATCTGGGATTCTGAAGCAAGGTGCAGAACAACACCTTCCCTGGCCAACAGTGCCCTCTATAAAGGGAGCATGGCTGAAGGAGTGGAGGGTACTGGGTGGTAGCCTCTTCTTGCCAGCTTGACCACTTTTCAAGGCTTGCAGGTGGTCATGGCGGTGGCGAGGAAGGGCCTGGTCAACCGCGGCTGCTGCTCCTGTGGAGAGGGGCAGGAGTGGGGCTCGGATGAGGGTGGGGAGGTCTCTGGGGATAGGAGGCTGCAGCTTGGCCAATAGGCGGCAGCTACACCGCAGCCGTGACCAAGAGCAGTGAGGGAATTGGAGTAAAGGGATGGAGGAGTGACCAAGAGGGGTGAGGGGGATGGAAGCAATGGGACGGAGGAGGAGGAGTGCGGATCAGGTGAGGGTGGGGAGAAATCAAGTACTAGCATCCAGATGCTCTGTGCAGGTTAAGCTAGTTATTATTATTTTATTGAATACATTTCTATACTGCCCCATACAAAAATGTCTCTGGGCAGTTCACAGTCTTATACTGAGTCAGACCATTGGTTCATCTAACAGCACACTGAGTGGCAGCAGTTCTCCGGGGTTTCAGATGGAGCCTTTCCCAGCCCTGCCAGAGATCAAACCTGGGACTTCATGAATGCAAAGCAGATTCTCTGCCACTGAGTGACGGCCGAAGCCCAGGGAAAGGATGATCCGAGTGAAACCTACCAGTTACCTTGCGCTCCTTAATAAACCGACAGGTTTCCTTTTGTAACAAGTTTTAGCGGTGAAGGTCGTGGTCCTAATTATTCGTGGTAAATTTATATTCTCTGATGTGGTTTATTTTAAAGATGACTGACTAATCTAGGTGTATCTTGATATGGTGTAGAAGCCCAGGGGTGTAGCAAGGTTGGAGTGGGCCCAGAGACAAGATTTTAAAATGCAGCCCCCGCCCCACTGAAGCTCAGCTCATGAAGTAAAGAAATCTTAAATGAGGTGAATAGTGGTAACAAAATGCATGGTAAAATCTCTCTCTCTCTCTCTCTCTCCTATGTGCCACAACAGAACATCATCTTAAATTATTTTTTAAATGGTTTTGTAAATTGTGGACAATGCAAGTCATTTAATGGTACTAGAGAAAGACATGCTGTTCTGGTAGCTCCAGGTCTTAACACTCACATCAGTTTTGGAGGATAAATATAACTGAAGGAAGCCCGGGCGGGTGCGCGGCTGGGGGAGTCAGTCATGTGACTCGCCTCTGGGCGGCCTCCCCAAGACAGTGGGTCCCCGGAAAACTGTCTTCCCTTGCCCTATTATAATTACGCCCCTGTAGAAGCCTACAACAATATGCCCAACACTATCCCCCACCATTTTGCTTGCCTCTGCTCACTGCCAGCCGGATAGCTCTTTGCCGAGTGGTGCCAGACAACTTGGCAAAGAGCTGTTCCAAGACGGTCATCATCTTGCTCCTCTAGGAACATAGGAAGCTGCCATATACTGAGTCAGACCCTTGATCCATCTAGTTCAGTATTGTCTTCACTGACTGGCAGCGGCTTCTCCAAGGTTACAGGCAGGAGTCTCTCTCAGCCCTATCTTGGAGATGCCAAGGAAGGAACTTGGAACCTTCTGCATCCTCTAGTCTAGGGGAATGTCCTGCTAAAAGGCAGAGGCTAGGGAAGGGAGCAGAAGGAAGTGGTCTGGGCCAGAGTTAATGTTTCTGTGTTAACTTCTCCATCACAAAAAGTTGTAAAATAGCTTTAGAGATTGGAGGAGGGTGTGTGTACACACACCAATCACTAGCCAATAGGCTCCACCACAGCCAGCTCTCCCCTATTCAAGCTGAACTTCTTGGAGAAAACCTGCAGACTCATTTTCCAGAACTCTCCTCAGGAGAGAAAAAATGTATGTTTATTTCATAGAAGAAGTATCACAACTGTCTCTGCCATTCCTAATATGTGGCGACTATCTTCAATCATGGGGTGGGTGAGAATAGTAAATGTACTAAACTTGCCCTTGCCTTTGTCTTCATTTCCAGCTTCCCAAAGTAAATATGGATAAGATCCTTGAAGCCATCCTGATGTCTTCCTACCCTGACCATGTGAAGCATGGTTTGGTGCGGAGGGTCATCGAGGCTTCCAAGCAGTCCATGGACAGCGAGCAGTGCTGGTCCATGCTTGAGCTTTCTACCAAACTCTTCCTTGTGGGTGATACCAAGTTCAAGAGGTCTGTTGGCAAAGACGTTCTGGAAGCTTATGGCCTTTACCACCGGGAGGTCTTTGAGGAATTCTTCAATGTCCGTTTCCTCTTAAGCCTGCTCCAGGAGGGCTATGGACCCCTGGGGAAAAGAAGCCTCTACGTGCTGGATTACATCTACCTTGGGCTGCCGTTCGTTCTGGACAGCTCTTCGGCCAATGACATATTCAGCTTGCTGAGGACTGAGGTTCTGCGGAAAGTCTGTGAGAGGCCAGGCCTTAAGCAGTGTGTGAAAATCAGTAAGCTCTTGACCCAGTATCCTCAGTGTATTCCGACGGGCAAACGCCAGGCCCTCTTCTGCCAACAGCTCATCCGGTGCATTGGGCAGTTTTGCACCAGCTCAGGAAGAGAAGAAGCCATCGTGGACTACCTGGACCATGTGACCAAGGTCGGCCTCTTGCTGCAGAAAATCTGGAAGGCTCAGGTGAACTCCATTCTCCCTTCTTTGAAAGAGCTCTTCTCTATTATTTCTGCAACAGGTAAGGGTAAGCTGGGGAGGAGAGCTGGGCTTGTAGGAGCAAGCATGAATTGTCTCCTTACTAAGCAGGATACACCCTGGTTTGCATTTGGATGTTTATATTTAGATTTTACATGTGAGCGCTGCCTGCTGTTAAATACTCCCCTTAGGGGATGGGGCTGTAGTTTGGGGGCAGAGTGTTTGCTTGCATGCAGAAGGTCCCAGGTTCAGTCCCTGGCAGTATCTCCAGGTAGGGCTGGGAGAAACTCTTGCCTGCAGCCTTGGAGAGTTGCTGTCAGTCAGTGCAGACAATCCTGAGCTGGATGGACCAAGGGTCTCACTCGGTATAAGGCAGCTTCCTATGTTCCTAAGTAGGGGAGCTGGATTTAGAAGCCGATATCCCCGTGGGGCACCAAGATTTCAGTTATTCTTAATCTGAAAAGCTTATTTTTTAAACTTTTCAGGTTTTGGAGATGCAGCCCAAATAAATTGTGCTCTACAGATTCATGTGAGCCAGGGTATCGTATTGTATGACTGTGATGCATCGTGTATGCAGATCACGCATCAGTGTCGTGAAGGCAGGGAACAAACACAGGAAGACATTCAAAAGCTCAACAAACAAAGGGGCCACCGAATGTGCTCCTTGGCTGGGGTACCATTTGGTTTAGCACTAGGCCGGCCCTGATGCGATTGCAGCATATTTGTCTGGTAAAATTCCCATAAACTGGGTGGGGGAGGGAGGGAGGGGCAGAACGAGCTCGTCCATTACCAGGACTGTATGGTGTGTGCTAAGGATGTGTGAGCTGGCCCAATTTGAGCTGGGCTTGACATTGAACCAGCCTGGTTTTAGTGGGGGTGGGTGGGTCCGAATTTGAACCGGACCAGCCCCCCCGGCCTCTGCGCATGCTCGGAGGTCATGGAAATAGCCTCTGAACATGCGCAGAGGCCTGAACCAGGCTACAGACTGTTATTAAGGAGGCCTGGGCGGGGGGATGGCTGGGAGGAGCCCCTGCCACCTCTGTAGACTTGCCACCGCCCCAGGCTTGAAATAAAAGGTACAAGGGCCCTTTGGCTTAACCCACCCCCAGCCTTATATTAGGGAATTCCTTTTTACTTGTAAAGGGGAATCCTTGACAGATTCCCCTTTACGGGTATACCCGTGAACCAGCCCGCCAACTAGTCTGTCCTGGTTCAATGGCTGAACCCTGTTCGTCCGAGCGCAAAGCTGGACTGGGCCAGGTTGGTTCGAATCTAGTCCATGTTCCAACCAAACCAGTTCCAAGTGCATTGTGTGTCTGTGAGTTCTAGGCAAAGAGGCATACTGTGCTGACCTGTAGGGTGGCCGCCATTGAAGGAAAGACGACCCGGTATCTGGGCTGGGAACATAGTCCAAGAGCCTGCTCGAACATTCATTCCCTCTGTGATTTTTGGCAATGTCTTCTCTCCCAGAGGTGGAAAATAGGTGATCGTATTGTTGCACTGACAGCTGTCTCTGTGTTATCACCATTTCTTTGTCTGTACCCCCCCCCCCAACGATTGGGGTAAAATTGCAGTCATTTTTGCACAGAAGAAAGGGTTAGGGTCAGAGTTAGGGTAACAATGACTACGTTGTCTTCTCTCCATGGAGTTATATTTGGAGGACATTCCTACCAATTTTCATTTCTATTCCTTTGACATTGATTAAATTTTATAGTAGTGTGTGGTTTTAAAACTTTTGCAGATTTGACTGCTGCAGACTTGATGGTGAGGACAATAAAAGCATGAAAACACACAGAAAGCTGAAAGCATTACAATGCTATTGCCTCTTTTCCATCTCTAGGAGTGTAAACCCTGCAAAATCCTAGCTGTGAGCATTTATCTCCACAGATGGTACCCACAGCGTCTCCCGTGTGCATTCATTCAGTTGTATGGAGAAGAGTAAAGAAGTGCATTGGGTGAACACCACAGGAGATCGAGAGTTCCAGTCTTCTCTGTTCCCCTGGTGATGCTCGCTGTAGGGCTGGTTCAGATGTGATGTGCAACCATTGTTAAAGCTTGGCTCCACATGATGTCCCAAAGCCTCGGGAGCATGCATTTCCTGCTCCGCTTGTGTGAGACTCTAATTCTCCTTTTAATCTAGATTAGAAACCAAGAACTGTTGTGATGTCTGAACTGCCTGCTCTTGGTATATTCTAACCAACTTTCCTGAAATAACAGGGAAATGAACCTAAGGTTGGGAAGCAGATTTCAGTTCATTCAAGGGAAATCTGCTGCAAACCTGGGGTTCCTTTATTTCAGGAAAGTTGGTTAGAATAAACCAAGAATGGTCAGTTTGGACATCACAACAGTTTTTGGTCGGTTTCTAAGATTAGAAGGAGAATTCCCATCCTGTAAATAAAGGGTAGATCAGAACATGCATATTCTGAATTATTGGTTGAATCTATTTTTGTTCTGCCTTAATGGTCTTGCAGAAGAGCAGGAGCCTCCATCAATTGCCTTAGCCAGCGTGGTCCAATATGTCCCACTTGAACTCATGGATGGGATCCTAAGAAACCTTACCAATGATGACAGCATAACAGATGTGCAGATGATGGTGGCAATTGGCAGGTAGGCGGTACTGGCCAGTAACCATGCCTGGTGAATCCTTGGGTGTGTAAGCACAGGCTGCTTCACAAGTGATGCTAAGAATGCTTTGCTGGGCATAAACCTGCATGGCCCACATACCCAGAATACTGTGTGGAGCAGTGTATGAATCAGTAATAACTTTCCCTGACAGGCCTGTAGTGCACAGTATGCAGAATTGCGCTAGGCTACGCTAACACACTTTTAGGCAGCAGTAACGGAAGCATGGTGTCCAGATTATGAGATTATGGTGTCCAGATTATGAGACATTATTGTTCTACTAACTTCTGCTAACTCTGGTCTCTGCAAAATGGGCCAAGAAGGCACCATTTAAAGTGGTGGCTAGAGATGTGCATGAACCGGTTCGGCAGTCCTTTTATGGACATTTGTTGAAAAGTGGTATATAAATATTTGTAATACATAGTAGCACTCTATTCTGCACTGGTCAGGCATCACTTGGAATTCTGTTCTGAATCCAATTCTGGGCTCCACATTTTAAGGAGGATGCTGATAAACTGGAAGGGGTTCAGAGGAGGGGAATCAAGATGGTGAAGGATCTGGAAACCAGGTCCTATGAGGCATGATTGGAGCTGGGTCTGTTTAGCCTGGAGAAGAGACAACTGAGGGGAGATAAAGTAGCCGTCTTCAAATATAAGAAGGGCTCTCGCTTAGAAGGAGGAGTGGATTGGTCTCTGTTGCTCCCGCGGGCAGGATTAGGACCAATGGGTTAAAAGTACAAGGGAGCTGATGTAGGCTTGACATTTGGATGAATTTCCTGACTGTAAAAGCTGTTGTCACCTGCTAACTGAGCAAAGAGGCACCTTTAAAAAGTGGTGATTCTCTTTATTTAGCAGGGGGAGAGCAACTGGCCCGATCCAGCCCCAGCACACCATCCCTCCAGTGGCTGGCTGTTGCTGGTGTTTACCTTATGTTTCTTTTCTAGATTGTGAGCCCTCTGGGGACAGGGATAGATCTATCTGTCTTTAGGAACATTTTGTTGAAAAGCGGTATATAAATATCCATCATATTGGACAGTGGAACAGTCTGCCTCTTGCAGTGGTGGGCTCTCCTTTTTACAGCAGGTTTCCAAACAGGGGCTGGACAGTGGACAGCCATCGGTCAGGGATGCTTTTGGAGATCTTGGCACTGAGCCTAGAAACCTCCAAGGTTTCTTCCAACTCTCTAAAATATTGTTTCTTCCAAGGAAAGTGCTTCATTGTAGGATAGGCAAGCACCCATAACCTCTTTCTCCCTCCAAGCCTCTACATGCTCTTTCCTGGGAGCAGCCTGATGCTGGGGCCTGAGCGAGAGTGAACTTGTAGATTTTTGTAGTGAAGGGGCTGCTGCTGGAATAAATGGCCTGGCCATGATGCTGCATGCTTGGGAACGTAGGAGGGGTGAGAGCAGGAATGCCAGTTGCCAATGGACTGTAACTTCCCCATCCATATGGAGTCATAGCTTCTAGGTTCCAGGTTCACTCCTTGGCAGCATCTCCAAGAAAGCCAGCGTGGTGTAGTGGTTAGAGTGCTGGTGGACTAGAACCGGGGAGACCTGAGTTCAAATCCCCATTCAGCCAAATACTTGCTGGGTGACTCTGGGCCAGTCACTTCTCTCTCAGCCTAACCTACTTCACAGGGTTGTTGTGAGAAGAAACTCAAGTATGTAGTACACTGCTCTGGGCTCCTTGGAGGAAGAGCGGGATATAAATGTAATAGCAGGGCTGGGAGAGACGCCTGTCTGAAACCGTGGAGAGCTGCTGCCAGTCAGTGTAGATAATTCAGAGTTAGATGGACCAAGGGTCTGACTCTGTATAAGGCATAGATGTTTCTATGTCCCCTAGTATCCACTAGAGAGACTATTGTCTGCCCTTCCATGCCAAACCCATTAATTCTCTATTATTTATTTTTATTGATTCAATTTTCGTACCCCCCTTCCAGAAAGGCTCTAGGCCGCAATGCTTTGAGTTTTCACAGTAATGCAGGCAGACAGTCCTCTGCCCTCCTCTCCCCTCTCCAGGCCCTTCTCTGCAAGCACTTAGTCCTGCCTTTGGCTGTGTCCTGCGCAGCCGAAGTGCTTCAAGGCAGCGTTCCCATGCGTGGCCTCCCGGACTGGCTGCAGCTTTTCTTGGGGAGCTAATGGCAGATGGTAACGGGCGCTGCTTCCACTAAGAGGCTGCAGGCTTCTAAAATTAGCCCTTGGAAGATCGATGGGCTCTTTCTCCTCCTAAAACAACCCCCACACTTCAGCAAGGGCATGGTTAAAGAGACACTAAGCAGAGCCCGTGAAATGCAATTAGGTTCATCTGACGGATGGGCAGGTTGTTTGGTTCCTAAAGGCTCCTCCGTTCTGCAGGACAAATGATGGCTGCCAGCTTGTCTCCTGCTTCTAGGGGCCTTTCCAGATATTTACCTGCTCTTGGGTAGACTGCCCAGACATTAAACATCTGCCCAGATGACAATGCATTAGTGAGTACTTCTGTTCCTAGTAAGTGGCTGTTTTCCAGCAGTCTGTTCGATGCAGAAGGCAGAAGCGGACAGGAGCAGAGAATGTTGCTGTGCATATCACCGCTAAGCTGCAAGGGTGCTCCGAGACACATCTCTGCTTGAGGCGAAGGATGCTATGGCGCCAATCTCCTCTAAGGGTGGGTGCTCAGCATTCTCTGCTCATGCCGCCGAAGCTGCGATGGCAGCACGCAAGCATGCTCAACCTGTGCCATCAAGCCAGGCACTGGTGGCAGGGGCGTTGCTAGAGTGTGTCGGGTTGGGGGTAGAAGGCCAAGGGGCAGGGATGAACAGCATGCCTAATGGAGTGTGGAAGGGTGAGGGCAGGAGGCCTGATGGGTGGTGTCCACGTTGGTGGTGGGCCAGCGCTTGTCACGCCCTGCCTGTGCCCCGCCTGCCTGCATCTGAGGTGACTGCCTCACTCTGCCTCATGGAAAGGCCTTCCCGGGGCAGCACTACCTGACTTTGGCTGTCTTTGGGTGAGAGACTCTTGAGGCTTAAGGTGTCCTTGTAACATCTGCTTTATTCTCTACTTCTAAATAAGTGATTGTGGAGAGGCATTCTTCGAAGGCTGCAGATCTGCTGCTGCTACTACCACCACTACCACCACCACTACTACTAGAGCTCAAGTGAAGGAAGACTCGGTGTGTGTCTGATCAGGCACAACACAGAGCACATCTGAAGACCTATGCTCTGGCAGTGCAGGCGACAAAGCAGCAGTTCATTTCTGCCTGCATTGCTTCTGCAAATTCACGTTCAGCTGAGTTGTCTAGGGTTGTGAGGGGGCTAGTATGTACCCCCTTCCCCTTGAATTTAAACTTGGAACCGTTGGTCACTCGCTGTGACGTTTTTAATGACTTTTTTGTGGATAAAATCGCTCAGATTTGGGCCGAGCTGGATTCCAGTTACTGCAGAGTCATAGTCATCATCTTTATTGTTACGGTCACCGACCAGCACAATATAAACAGTACATTAGATAAACATTAAAAAGATTAAAAATACAATTTTATCTAAAATTGGGAAAGTTAAGACAAAGTAGATCTCTTATTAACCAAGCGCCGACGATTATTAATAGCAGTAATGCAATAGACTGCAGAGTCTACTATGGAGGTGTCCAGCAACTTCTCTTAGGGGATTAGTTTGGATCATTTTTCAGTTTGAGACTCCTGAGGAAGTGGACAAACTGCTTCAGACTGTACATCCTGCAACCTGTTCCCTTGCCCAACTTGGCTTATCTCATCTGATAATCATATTATCAGAGAGGGTCTGGTAAATACTATACATGCTTCTCTGAGGGAGGGCAGGATGCCTCCTTGTCTTAAGGAGGCTATAATTAGACCACCTTTGAAGAAAGCTGCAGATCCCTCAGAGAGTTAGCTAATTACAGACCTGTTTCTAATCTCCCGTGGTTTGACAAGGTGGTTGAGCAGGTGGTGGCCTCTCAGCTCCAGGCGGTTTTGGATGATGCAGAATATCTAGACCCATTTCAAACTGGCTTTTGTGTGGGCTATGGAGTAGAGACTGCCTTGGTCAGCCTGATAGATGATCTCCAACTGGCTCTTGGCAGAGGGAGTTTGACTATGCTGATCCTTTTGGATCTCTCTGCAGCTTTCGATACCATCGACCATGGTATCCTTCTGGACCATCTGAGGGAGGTGGGTTGGCACTGTTTTACAGTGGTTCCACTCCTACCTCTCTGGAAGATTCCAGATGGTGTCGCTTGGAGACTGATGTTCTGCTAAGTGAGAACTGAAATTTGGAGTCCCACAGGGCTCCATACTGTCTCCAATGCTCTTTAACATCTTCATGAAACTGCTGAGAGAGATCATCAGGAGGTTTGCTGCTGGGTGTTATCAATATGCTGATGACACCCAGATCTACTTCTCCATGCCGACCTCATCAGGAAATGGCATATCTTCCCTAAATGCCTGCCTGGAGGCAGTAATGTGCTGGATGAGGGATAACAAACTGAACTCGAATCCAAATAAGACGGAGGTACTGACTGGGCGGGGCAGGACATGAGAGATGGTTTAGATCTGCCTGTTCTGGATAGGGTTACATACCCCCTGAAATATCAGGTACATAGCCTGGGAGTGCTCCTGGACCCAAAGCTCTTCCTGGTTTCTCAGGTTAAGACAGTGTCCAGGAGCGCTTTTTATCAGCATCGGCCCATACGTCAGCTACATCCATTTCTAGAGGTGAATGACTTTAAATCAGTGGTACATATGCTGGTAACTTCCAGGCTTGACTACTGTAATGAGCCCTACGTGGGGCTGCCTTTGTACGTAGTCCAGAAACTACAGTTGGTACACAATGTGGCAGCCAGATTGGTCTGGAACAACACGAAGGGACCATATAACACTGTTCTTAAAAGAACTGCACTGGCTGCCATTATGTTTCCAGGTGAAATACAAAGTGCTGGTAATTACCTATAAAGCCCTTAACGGCTTGGGTCCAAGCTATTTGAGAGAGCACCTCCTTTGTCATAATCCCTGCCACCTGTTACAATCTTACAGTTGCCACCAGCTCATTTGGTGGCAACCCAGGACCAGGCTTTCTCTGTGGCTGCCCCGGGGCTTTGGAATATGCTCTCTGCTGAAATAAAAGC
The DNA here is from genome assembly GCF_027244095.1 of Hemicordylus capensis. NCBI lineage: Eukaryota > Metazoa > Chordata > Lepidosauria > Squamata > Cordylidae > Hemicordylus > Hemicordylus capensis. The sequence continues at coordinate 10,226,512 of NC_069659.1, forward strand.
ATCTCCTTCTCTGTTTGTTTTCAGGACAAACCTCAAAACTCTTCTGTTTTTTCAGGCTTTCAATTAGAACCAGCTGGGCCGGGCGCAGAGCATCTGTGCCTCTAGTTCTCCCCTATCCCCCCTCCTTGTTGTTCCCCCACCCCCACCCCGGCACTCCTACCCCCGGTGCTCCTGCCTTGTGGCCAGCAGGTGGGCCTGAGAGGGAGGCTGAGCTGCCCTCTCCGCCGCCTGCCCACCACCATCGTCTTCTCCCCCTACCAGAGCTCCTGTCTTTTGGACAGCAGGTGGGCCAGAGAGGGAGGCTGTGCTTCCCTCTCCTCCAGCTGCTGCCACCATTGCCATTTTCTCCCCCATACCTGTGGCTAATTAGCAGCTGCTCATGAACTCTCGTGAGAGCTGCCACACATGGGATTAACCACAGGTACGTCTTAGAGAAATACATATATGGATTAATTTTAAAAACTTGTTTTAATGATTATTTTATTCTGTTTTTATTGTCATGTATTTTAATTTGTGACTTTTAAATATTTTGAATTTTTTACACTGCCTAGAGATGTACATATCAGGTGGTATAAAAATATGATAAATACTACTACTATTTATATACTGCTCTTCAATAAAAGTTTACAAAGTGGTTTACATAGAAAAATAAATACGTAAAGAAGATGGTCCCCTGTCCCCAAAGGGCTCACAGTCTAAAAAGAAACATAAGGCAGATGCCAGCAACAACCACTGGAGGTATGCTATGCTAGGGTTGGATAGGGCCAGTTGCTCTCCCCCTACTAAATATAAGAGAATCACCACTATAAATGGTGCCTTCTTGGCCCAGTTAGCAGGTGCCATAGTTAGCAGAAGTTAGAACAATAACTTCCTGTAAAAGGTAAGATAATCACCACTGTAAAAGGTGTCTCTTCGCTCAGCCAACTTACAGCTCTCATGCACTCTCTCTCTCTCTCTCACACACACACTCACTATTGCCTTCACCACTGGAGATCTCAGTCAAATGCACAAGCAAGCTTCCCAACTGTCTCTTAACCTTTATGTTTGTTTGTTTATTTATTTGTCAAATTTGTACACCACCCCAAACTTTTGTCTCTGGGCGGTTTTAGCTTGCATCAGCCGGCCATTCTGGACTTCAGCTGGCATCCAGCTGGCCTTTCTGGATGCAAGTCTTTAGCTTGCATCAGCCAGCCATTCTGGACTCTTAACCAGCAATCTGCCTGGTTAACAAAGGAATGGACCTCCAGAGGCTATACAAATATGTTGTTTCCAAGTAAATTCCCTGCATGCATGGCACACTACAGAGAGGGGGAATCTTGAAATATGGAAGCAACCTTTTTAGTCTGCTTATTCTAGCTTCCAGATTGCACCAAAGCAGATAAATGGATATAGTATGCGCAGGACAAAAACTCCACATGAGGTGGGTCACCTCTTCCTGCCTGAAGACTAGAGCCTCATTCAGATGTTATAAGATTGTCCCGCTATAGCCAAGTACAGCGGGACGAAGAGGAAGTCCCGCCTCCCCCCCATGTCAATCACCGCCGCATCACACTGCTTATGCTTACAGTTGCTTCTGTGCTTGCCATCACACACTGGGTGTTTCCCTCTTCAGACAAGACCCACTGTAAACGTGAGCGGTGAGATATGAGACTGACTGATGTGATTGGGAGTGGGGGGGTTGGAATTCCTTGCCCTTTGACCAAGTGTACACGGCAACAATGGGGTGATTTTATAACATGTGAATGAGGCTTGGGTCAGTGCTTATTTGGAGCAACGTTATTTTCTGAGAAGACGATGTGTCGTGGCTGTATGGTCCACCCAAGAGACTGGGAGTGTCTGGGAAGGTTTCATTGTGTGTAAGATTGTTTTAAAGTTGATCTGACAGCTGTAGACACCCCTTTTAAAATGTTTGTTGTAAGAAATTGGTTGCAAGAAAACTGACTGACATCCAGACTAAATTTTATAAAATTAAGTTAAATAGTCCTTTAGTGCAACTCCTGGGTACTGTAGTTTTATTGAGTAACTTAGTCTGGATGTCAGCCACGGTTCTTTATGAAATGCTCTTAAAAAAAGATTAGCACAGCAGGGGAGTAGCTGTGTTGCTTATAAAAAGCACCATCGTGACTCCATTTAAATAGCAAACCCAAACGATTTAAAATAATGCTCCCCTAACCATCCTTTGTGCCACTAGGAAGCACTTGAATGAGTGAAATTTTGAAAGTGGATTTCATCTGGACACTTGTAAAGTAATTCATGTGTTTGTGAAATGGCTTTGCTCAGTAACTCATGATATTTTCTCCTTGCAGGATGATTGAATGGGTTTCTTGGCCCCTGGGGAAGAATATAGACAAATGGGTCATAGCATTGCTGAAGGGCTTGGCTGCAGTGAAGAAGTTCAGCATCTTGATTGAAGTCACGCTTTCCAAAATTGAGAGGGTCAGTTTGTTTCTTCCGATAGGTCTGCACACAGTGAACGCCTTGCACAAGCGCTAGTGGGGAAGCTGTATCCACCCTTGGGAGTCCTTTTGGAAATAATGGAAACATCACCATGCTTTTAGGAACATAGGAAGCTGCCATATACTGAGTCAGACCATTGGTCCATCTAGCTCAGTATTGTCTTCACAGACTGGCAGCAGCTTCTCCAAGGTTGCAGGCAGGAATCTCTCTCAGCCGTATCTTGGAGATGCTGCCAGGGAGGGAACTAGGAACCTTCTGCTCTTCCCAGAGCTGCGGTTCCATCCCCTAAGGGGAATATCTTGCAGTGCTCACACTTCTAGTCCCCCATTCATATGCAACCCGGGCGGACCCTGCTTAGCTAAGGGGACAAGTCATGCTTGCTACCACAAGACCAGCTCTCCTCTCCTTTTGGTTTGTGGTTTTGGGGATGAGGCTGTAGCTCAGATGGAGAGCATCTGCTTTGCATGCAGAAGGTCCCAGGTTCACTCCCTGACAGCATCTTTGGATAGGCCCAGCAGGAATTTCTGCCTGAAGCTTGAAGAGCCAGTACCAATCAATGTGGGGACAATACTGAGCTAGATGGACCAAGGATCTGACTCAATATAAGGCAGCTTCCTGTGTTACGGAATTCCAGACGTTCAGTACTCCAGGAACATGTTCTTGCCTTTGTCTTCCAGACAAAATCCAGGGTGCTGATTTGACCTTTTAAAGCCCTAAATGGCTTAGGCCCAACATACCTTGGGATTTATAAATAAATAAATAAATAAATAAATAAGTACATACCTTGGGCCTACTTCTGTGTTTGCTGCAGCCCTCTTGGTCCATCAATGTACATTTAAATTTGCAAAGCCTGATGAGATATTCAAGATCTTGTTAACAGCTGAAGTCCTGAAGAGGCTGAGTCAGGGTGCTTTCGTGTATTAATTGCAACATGTAGCCCGATTCTAAGTTGACGAAGGGTAGAAGAATTTCAGTGACATTTTAATGAAAATGATCTATTTTCCGATGCATTTTGTAATCTGCCTCAAGCCTTTCAAGATGTGGCAGGGTATAAATCAAATATTTATTTATGTAAAGATCTATATCCCACCTTCTTTCATTTGAATTCAAATCAGCTAACAACATATAAATAATATCCAATTAGAACAGTAGCAGACAACAGCTGTATAGATATCTTTAAAACTTAGAGAGTTAAAACCAGTAGAATGCTCAAACATGAGTAGCAGCTCAAAAATACCAAGCCTTCTGCAATGAAAGTGTCTCTAAATTCCATTTTAAAAAACCACCTGAAGATCAAGTGGCAGGGAGTTCCAGAGATGGGGTTATCACCAAGAAGGCTCGGTCACACATCCCCACCAATTGAGCCTCAGAGAGTGATGGGGACATACGAGAGAACCTCTCTAAAGGTTTGTATAAAGCTGGGCAGATTCAAGCAAGAGAATAAATAAGTAATGATAGTTCAGTGCTAATTGGTGGAATAGTTCTATTTATTGTTATGCTTGTGTTTGGTTTATGTGTGTGTCTTCTCTTCCTCGCCATAGGTCTTTTCTAAGTTGCTGTACCCTATTCTGAGGGAGGGCGCACTCTCCATCCTGCGGTATATGCTGCTTAGCTTCCAACACTCCCATGAGGCATTTCACTTGGTAAGAAATTTCTTATTCAGTGAGCAATCTACTGATAATTCACTACAATAATACAGAAACAGGGCCACATTCTTCCAGATAGATCCCATGTTTCCAAAGTTCTGATAGCCATGACATCCTCTGAATTAAAAGGAATTTACCCTTGCAACCAAAAATATTTAGTGTGTGCATGGCTGAGAATTCTGCTCCCTCAGAGGAGACCCCCCTTCACCTCATTGAATGTTGCTTAATGAGCCCCTGTTATACCTTGTGACCAGAAGGAGGCAAACTTAGAACACTGACTCACGCAGAGACCTGATGGAGCAGTTTCCTCTGAGGGTGGTTAATTCTGTTCTGCTTCAGAAACTGGTGCACTCAATCACACCCCAAACAGAGACAGAGATGCAGGGAAATGACCCATGCCCTGCCAAGGCTGATTGGAAGGAAGCAAAGCAAGATCTGTGAAACCTATAGAGGTACAAGAGGCAGCCTCTTCGGTGCTCAAGTACTTTTTGGCTCATAGGAGCCTTTAATTCATTTATTTAACATTTTCTAAGGAGATCTTGTTGTGGACACCACTGCCATCTTGTGTGGTGAACAACTACTAGGTTCAGGGTGTTCCTTGTGGTGGCACCCAGTCTTATTGACACTGAGATCATTCACACAATCAAAAACTGTGTTCTACCCGGTTTTGGGAGCGGTGGGTGCTCCCAATTTTTGGTTGTGTGGAAGCAAGGTAAGAGGAAAACCTGGATAGCTTTCCTTCCTACCTTGCTTCACACAGTCATTTCTACCCAGGTTTTCCTCTTACCTTTGTTTCCACACAACTGAAAATTGGGAGTGCACACAACTCCCAAATCTGGCCAGAACACTGTTTTTGGTTGTGTGAACAGAGAGTGACCCACCTGTTACCCACCTGTAAAGGGTGAGTTGTTCTTGATTAATGTTTCAAGAAGGTGGCAATTCATTCCACTAGCCTGGATGGCTTCGTCTTAAAGCCATCCAGGCTGGTGAAATGAATGGCCACCTTCCTGAAACATTAATCAAGAGCAACTCACCCTTTACAGGTGGGTAACAGGTGAGTCACTCTCCGTTCACACAACCAAAAACAGTGTAGATAAATTCATGGAGGACATCTATCAATGGCTACCAGTCCGAGTGTTATAGGCCACCTCCAGCCTCAGAGGCAAGATGCCTCTAAATAGCAGTTGCAGGGAAGCAACAGCAAGAGAGAGGGCATGCCCTCATCTCTTGCCTGTGGGCTTCCCAGAGGCATGTGGTGGGCCACTGAGCGAAACAGGATGCTGGACTAGATAGGTCTCGGGTCTGATCCAGCACGGCTGTTCTTATGTTCTTGTTCATCCTAGAGACAAATACCATATTTACCCAAATTGAAGATGATTCTGAATTTAAGACGACTTCATTTAAAAGTAGAGTTTAAATACAAGCTATACCTGCATTTATTCAAAAGGAATAGAACTCTAAATTTAAGACTTCCTGATTTATAATATTAAAAAAACTTGGGGGGAAACCTAGTCTTGAATTCAGGTAAATACAGTAGTCAAAGAGTTTATGGAGTGGAAAGATGTTAGTGTTCTGTGATGGTTTATATATCTTATTTATTTATTGTATTTATATACCGCCATATATACATTCTATGGTTTTGATGACATCCAGAGCAATGACGTGGTTGCGGAACAAGTGAAATTGTGCTAGCACAAGAAGATTGCTTAGTTGCACTAAAAAATGAGTTTGTGGAATTGTCTTGTGACCCCTGCTAACTGAGCAAAGAGGCACCTTTTAAAAGTGGCGATTCTCTTATATTTAGCAGGGGGAGAGCAACTGGCCCTCTCCATCCCCAGCACAGCATCCCTCCTGTGGCTGCTGTTAGTGTCTACCTTATGTTTCCTTTTAGATCATGAGCCCTTTGGAGACAGAGAACCATCTTTATTTTTATGTAAAATGCTTTGAAGACCTTTGTTGAACAGTGTTATGGAAATATTGATCATTCATTTGTCCATCCTAGAGCACTATTGTGCAAAAAAAACCAAAACAAAAAACAACCCCTGAACAAGGCTTCCTGCAGTTTTGCACACATTTGCACAGATGTTCTTGCAGTAGCACAGTATGCACCAGGCTTAGCGTGAACAGCTTGTGCCACAGTTCAGCACTAGTGCAGTGTCTTCCCGTGAGCTCCGTGTTGCTCTGGATGTCAGCCGCTGTTCTGTGTTCTGTTTTAATGAACTGTTTCATTCATGTACAGTATCTTGCTTTCTCTCGCCAATGAAATCTTGGAAGCACTGGCTGAGATTGGGGGCTTTAATTTAAAATAAACAATCCTGGCCATGTACAGGTTTAAAGAGAAAGGCTCACCCAGGTAACGTGGTGCACATTATGAGGGATTTGAGACACTTGGCCAGAGACAATATAGAACCAGAGAGGATAAGGATAGTTTGTTTGCTATATTTATATATTACCATAGGGAAAGGTGTGGGTGTGGGGGGCGGGGGAGATATAGATATAGATAAATCTCTCTCTTGGCGGTGTACATAATCCAAATTACAATATAAAAATAAAAAAACACTTTCACAGGATAAAAATAATTGAAATAATTTCACAGAGTAAAACTAGCAGTTTAAAATTAGTTCTAATTAAAAGCTTGAGAAAACAGGTGTGTCTTAAGGGTCTCTTAAAAAGCAGTTGGAGATGGATTGGCCCTATCCAACCTCAGCACAGCATCCCTCCAGTGGCTGTTGCTGGTGTCTGTCTTCTGCTTGTTTTTTAGATTATGAGCCCTTTGGGGACAGGGAGCCATTTAATTTTTTTAAAAAATGATTTCTATCTATGTAAACTGCTTTGGGAACGTTTGTTGAAAAGCGGTGTATATAAATATTTGTCGTATGGAGAAGCTCGTATTGTGACAGCGAGTGCATTCCGGAGCTCTCGGGCAACCACAGAGACAGCTACAGAGAACTGGTGGTTTAGCAGGGTTGGTGGCGGCAGCAGCCTGTGTCCAGATTGGCCCCCCTGTCCCCACCCCCTGCCACTGGCCTCCACGGCCCCATTGATGGCATAGGACAATGACGACATGGTCTGGTGGCATCGGGACTTGACTTGATTATATTGTGCCATGACTTGCCTGCTGCCTTTGCTGGCCAAGGCGACTGTGCTAGATAGGGATGTGCACAGAACTGTGGCTGGGCAGTTCGGAAGTGGCGGGAGTGGCGCTTTAAGGGCGGTGTACCTCCCTGCCGCCCCGTTGCCCTCCTCGGCCAGAAGTACCGTGTGTGTGTGATGGGCGCGTGTGCAACGGGTGAACGTGCACCTGGTACTTCCGGCCACTTCCGGCCGAGGAGGGCAACAGGGGGGCAGGGAAGTAGGAGGGCAACAGGGGGGCAGGGAAAAAAAGGTTTTTCCGAAAAAAATGATGCCAGCGGGGGGGAAAGCGGCAGGAGGGGTAAGTGTACCCTCCCCCCGCCTTAAGGCGCCACCCCGGGGCCTTCGAACTTTGAACTGGCCTCATGTTCAAACCTGTTTGGAGGCCCGTAAAAAGGGCCTCTGAACAGGTTCGTGCACATCCTTAGCGCTGGACGGGCCCATGGAGGCCAGCAACCGGCCGGCAAGAGGACCGGCAGGCCCAAGGTAGTGGGTGACGAATGGTGGACTGATGGGGGCTCTGGTGTGTAGGTGGCTAATGCTGGGGCTTGTGGCATTCAACCCCCAAAGGGGTCCCAGGTGGCCCATGTTCCTGGAATACATCTGCTCAGTTACAAATTTGCCTCTGGGGATGATGATAATTCAGGTGAAGGTGGCAATTAGAGTTATAGCTTATTTTTGACACCAGCATGAGTGCACTTAGAAGAGGTTGAGATGAATGGAATTGCTTATTTGATAGTCAACATGTGTGTAGGTGTCCTGTGTGTGTGTGTGTGTGTTGTTTGTTTAAATATTGGCTGCAAGGCCCCTGATAAGGATTGGGACCACAATTAAAGAAAAGGCCTGAAGCTTCCTTCCATCCTGATTCCTGTCCAGATCGGGGGTGTTTTCAGCTGACAACCAAATAACGACAAAAAATTTACTCTGTCTCCACAGTGGCCAGTTTGCAAAATGATTGCCAGTTGGCAGAGAAAAAAACTGAGCTGCATTTATAATCCTTACAGATCTGTGTTACAAATCCATTTTAGGCACTGCATTTGGTTATTCTGAGGTGCCTAAAACTGGCTTGGCTTTGATGTTTTTCATTTCTTTTCTTTTCAGCTTCTTCCACACATCCCCAGGATGGTGGCCTCCCTCAACAAGGAGAACTCGAACTCTGCAGCAAGCTGCCGGGAACAGCTGGCTGAGCTGATCCACTGCATGTTCTTCCGGTTTTCAGGATTCCCAGACCTCTATGAACCAGTTGTGGAGGCAATCAAAGTAAATGCTGCTGTTGGATGGCATGCAATGCCAATGAAATCTGGGTGGGAGGAATACGAAGTTGGCTTAAGATGAAATTATCAGTTGAGACCAGGACTAAGTTGTAACACATAAGCTGGTTTGATTAGAGTCAGGTTCTTTTTGTTTAGGTCTGAATCTCAACAGCGGTTTCACGTTAAGCTATGTTAATCAACACATAGCAAAGCCAGAGGTAGATTAAGCTCTTTGCTGCCACCCCAGCAGCAAGGGAGGAATTCTCTGCCACGAGGTGTGGTGACAGCCAACAACCTGGATGGCTTTAAGAGGGGTTTGGATAACTTCATGGAGGAGAGGTCTATTGATGGCTACAAGTTGGAGGGCTGTAGGCCACCTCCAGCCTCGGGGGTGGGGTGCCTCTGGGTACCAGTTGCAGGGGAGTAACAGCAGGAGAGAGGGCATGCCCTCAACTCCTGCCTGTGGCTTCCAGCAGCATCTGGTGGGCCACTGTGCGAAACGGGATGCTGGACTAGATGGGCCTTCTTGGGCCTGATCCAGCAGGGCTGTTCTTGTGTTCTTATGAGGGGGGCATTTAAATCATTTTAAAAAATGTTTAAAACTGCCGCCACACAGGAGTGCAGCGGTGAGAGCTCCCTTGCACCCACCAGCCCACCTCCCAAATAATGACGGCGGCAGGTCGGGGCAAGACGAATTTGCAGGTGCGCGGCGCCAAGGGAGCAGTGATACCCCTCCTAACCCAAGCCTGCCCACCTCTCAAATGACTGCAATTACCCAGTTTCAGGCCTTTCTGCACACATGCGTGTGCAGAAAAGCCTGAAGTAGGGTGATCCAGGCAATCCAGAAGGATACCATAGTTGATGGTATCGAATGCCGCTGAGAGATCCTGAAGAACCAGCAGAGTCACACTCCCTCTGTCGATTCCCCGGTAAGGATCACCCATCAGGCCGACCAAGGCTGTCTCAACCCCATAGCCAGCCCTAAAGCCAGTTTGAAATGCATCTAGATAATCAGCTTCCTCCAAAACTGCCTGGAGTTGGTCGGTCACCACCCTGTCAATCACCTTGCCCAACCAAAGGAGATTGGAGATTGGCCTGTAACTGTCCATCAATAAGGGATCCTGAGAAGGCTTCTTTAGGAGTGGTCTAATCAATGCCTCCTTCAAACAAGGGGGTACCCTACCCTACCCTCCCTCAGTGATGCTTTTATGATATTAACTAGGCCATCTCCAACAATCTCCCTGCTAGATAGAAGCAGCCAAGTCGGGCAAGGATCCAGAGAACAGGTGGTAGGCTGCACCGCCCCAAGCAGCTTGTCCACATCCTCAGGAATCACAGATTGAAACTGATCCAATCTAATACTGCAAGAGGGATTGCTGGACACCTCCTCCATAGACCCTGCAAAAACAGTGGAGTCCAAGTCGACCCGAATACAGGAGATCTTGTTTGCAAAAAACCCATTAAAGGCATCACAGCAGAACGACCCCGGGGACTGATTTGAGGTAGAAGTAGCAGAACTCAAACTCCTCACAACCCAAGATAGCTCCGCTGAGCGCGAACCTGCAGCCACAATGCGCGCAGACCAAAAGCTCTTTTTTGCCGCACGCACCACGACCACATAACTCTTCAGATGGGTCACATGCTGAATCCTTTCAGATTTGAACCGAGTTCTCCTCCACTATAGGCTGCTTGGGCCTCCCTCCCTCTGTCACTGATATGAAACTCCCAGACCAAACCACAAAGTTAGAAACATGCTGTTTTCACTGGTGGGTTGCAGGCCTTGTCCACACCACCCCAAAATTAAAATTAAAATTAAAACCCAAAACCTCAGGAAATTTCATTCTGTTCCTGGGAAAAATGAAAAACTCTCCCATTGGTAACAATGGGGCACCTCCTTGAGCTACACGAAGATTGCAGTCACAGGTGCTCCTTGGAGGCCAGCTTGCAAACTGCAAGCTCTTTACTATGCATCTGTAATATCAAACTGCATGGGCCTCACTCACGCAGTCACTGAATGACTGACTAACATGAAACTCCCAAACCATGAAAGAGAGAAACATGCTATTTTTGCAGGTAGGTTCCATTCCTCCCCCTTCCAACCCTCAAAATCCACCCACCCAAAACTTCATTAATGCCCCAGGAAATGTGGGAAAACTCTCCCATTGGAAAGCATGGGGAATGAGACCTCAGACACACAGGAACGGACTAGTGATGGCAGTTCTGGAGGGTGGAGAGGATGGGGAAATACCTGCAGAAAATGACTAATGTCATCACCAGCACTGGCACTCAGGATCCTGCAGGAGGCAAAAAGGATTTTGTGGGGAGATGACCCTGTCCCTGCTGTTCAGTTGCCCTCCACTGATGTCTTCTGGCCAGTTGAGTATGCAGCATGGCACTTGAATGCCGTGCTGACCATGCAAATGGCCACAGCACATGCACTGAGGCCAGCTGAGCTGTGGGGGAAGAGTGCCCCCCCAGTGGTATCCTGTCAGCCTCTAGACGTTCTCCATTTTTAAGGGTGTTTTCCACTGCCCTTAACACACACACCCAAAATGCTGTCACTGGCGGAAGGCTCGCAAAAGTTACTAGAGTGTGTATATGTGGAGAGGGGCAGGCTGATATCCTAACTAACATTGCATTGGTGCAAATGTTTGCAAGGCTGTTGTGCTAAGACTGGAGCTTGTATTCAGACTAGTGTTGTATAGTGCAAATGTGCTGATGTATTTGCCCTTGTGCAACAAGGCGCTTCTCATGTTACAGCGAACCCCTGTGCAAGAGTGTAATTTTGAGCATCCTTGTGATTTTGCACAGCTACACACTCTTTTTGTACTAGTGCAATGTTTTGCAAGCACCACATTTGTTGGGGTGTTGGTCCGTGTTTGTCCCTGCACCTGCCAACTGAAGACAGTACCTCATGCTTCTGATGAAGTGAACTCTAGCCCATGAAAACTCATGCCACAATGCACCTGTTTTTAAGATGCTAACAAGACTGTTATTGAAATTACTGGATGACTGATAGAATTGAAAGAAGTGCTAATTCTGTAAATTTTATTCTGTGCTTTTGGTTATGTTGTTCTTTGAAGGCTCTTCCCATTCCAAATGAAGATCGAATTAAACATCTTCTTGGACAGAATGCTTGGACCTCCCAGAAGAATGAACTGGCCAGTTTTTATCCCCGCCTGGCTTCCAAGTCTGAAACGGGGAAGATAGGGTTAATAAACCTGGGGAACACCTGCTACATGAACAGCATCATCCAAGCTCTTTTCATGGCCTCTGAGTAGGTATCCTTCCTGCCTCTTGCTTCCTCCATCACCCCTGTGGTTAATGTTCTGTCTGTTTTCATATTTTATTCATTATAGATCCTGGTGTCTGTATATGACTCTTGTTGTGTGAGACTGGCCCTAATGTTTTGCAGCTTGGAAGGCATGCAGAGTTTTTTGGTCTGGTGGGGGCATGCCCTTGGCTCCTGCCTGTGGCTTCCAGCGGCAACTGGTGGGCCACTGTGCGAAACAGGATGCTGGACTAGATGGGCCTTGGGCCTGATCCAGCAGGGCGGCTGTTCTTATGTTCTTATGCTTCAGATATCACAATCAACCATAGTCTGTTGTGACAAGAACGTGCCACATCAAACTTTGGACTGGAGTGTTCCAGCCCTCTCATTGTATGCAAGGGGAGCAGATTGGAAACTTCTCTCTGAGTGCAAACACACTGCAGTTTCCCATCAGGCCTGAATATGGGGGATTTGTGTTGCGCAAAGCTGAGTGGATGCACACAGTTGCACCATCTTTTGAGGTCTCAGTCTACTTGCACACGTGTTGTGTTTGTGCACCAAAGAGAGCAGATAGCTTTGCCTAATTCCCAGCAACATCTAGGGACTGAAGAGGTTTTATAACGTGAGGTGCACCACAGAGTCCTCGCCTCTTTTCTATTTTGAAAAATAGCCATCTGGCCCCCCCAGCCCAGATTGGGACTGTGGCAGGATGTATGTTAATCCATGGTGCCAGTGCAGATTGCACATGCACACCCTTCAGTCAAAAGAGACAAGAACTTCTGGTAAGAACTAATCTGCCTGCTTTCCTTTCGTTATAATCTTAATTGATAATTACCATCTTTGCAAGTTAGCCCTCTTGCACCTCAGATGTCTGCCATCTTGAATTGAGAGGGATGATATTACGAGGTGTCTCTACAACTGTACTATATTTGGTTCAAATAGGTTAGGTGGTTCACAAGTTAGCCCACTTGCCCTTCAAATGTTTGTGTGTCCCCCATCTTGGAATGGACAACATCATCACAAACTATGACATTGAGGTGTCCCTACAACTGCACCAAATTTGGTCCTAATCAGTCCAGGCACTGCAAAGTTGATCGTGGGAGGGGGAAGTTTAATTGTTTTTTAAGATGTTTTGATTGTTATTTATATTTCTGGTTTAATTGTTATTGGTTTTAATGGTTTCTGTTTTAATTGTAAACCTCCCTGAGCCATTTCGGAAGGGTGGTATAAAAATTAAATAAAGAAATAAAGTTGCACACACGGTTAATTGGGTGATCTCATAAGCTTACATTCCTTAAGGAAAGTAGGCTGAAAACACTGATGGAGTGCAAGTAGCATTCTTAAAGTAACGTCTATTTTGGCCTTTAATTTGGCTTTTTAATGACAGAGTATGCTTACCGTTTCAATCTTCTAATGTGTTTTTTTTAATTAACTTTTCAAGTTTCAGGCATTCAGTGATGAACTTAGCAGAGAGCAACTCGCAGCCTTTGATGGCAAAACTACAGTGGTTGTTTGCCTTCTTAGAGCACAGCCAGGTAATTTAATGAACCAATAGCAATTGTTGTGTTTCTATAAAGGTTGGTGAGTGTTGAAAGCACATTACTGAAAAAATGCATGCAGTCTACAAGAACCTTGTAAAGAAGCCTGGTATTACTACAGCAAATCTTCCTAGCCCTATTCCGACAATGTACTTGCGTTGAGATGACTCTACACACATACATGTTTTTGTGTGAATAGCTGTATATGTGTTCATTTGAAAGGTGAATCAGGGTATAGGCCCCCTGAAGTGCAGGATGATGATACTACTACTACAACAATATTTATATACTGCTTGTCATCAACCAGAGTTCTAAAAGCAGTTTACATAGAAAAATAAATAATACATCAAGAAGATGGTCTCCTGTCCCCAAAGGAATCATAATCTAAAAAGAAAAATAAGGCAGATGCCAGCAACAGCCACTGGAGGGATGTTGTGCTGGGGTTGGATAGGGCCAGTTGTTCCCCCCCCCCGCTGCTAAATATAACAGAATCACCACTTTGAAAGATGCCTCTTTGCAGGGGTACTGCTAGGAAGTGTACTTCTGTACCTGTATTCAACATAATGTGTGAACGACAGTGCATACAGATTTGTACATGTGTACACTGTACAGTTTGTACATGCATTGAACCATAACATGTGAATAAGGCTTCTAGAGTGAGGCTGAAAGAAGGTGGTTTGCTTAACACCTGATAAGATTTGTACCAGGGGATTGACACATGGGGTGGTTCAGACGTAAACCTGGTTTCTGATCTTGGTTGGCAGGACAAGGGTAATCTGTAGCTGGCTGTTTGGATTCAATGGCAAACCTTGTTTGCTCCAAACCAGGTTTGGAAGGAATTACCACGTGTAAAGCGGGGGATAAGGGGAGTGTGCATGTGAGCCTGAGGCTCCTCCCTGCTTGGTCACGTGGTCCCCGAGTCACCTCTTAGTCACTTCATTGTATTGGTTCTTCTGACCCAGCCCTTACTATGTTGCTTTGCGTTGAGTACAGTTAAGATGACAACCAGTTTTAAAGCTGGACAGCATTGGGATGGAAATCAAAGGAGCTTTGTTGGGCTGGCAGCTTTTGATGGGGGTGGGTGGGAAAGTGATACAGCCCTACCTTTGTGTTACAGTCCTACCCTTAGCCTCCATTAAAGCAGCTGGAAGAAGAGGCAGCTGGGCAGTCTTCCCTGTAACAAGGATTTCCAGAGGTTGTTGACTACAACTCCCAACATCCCCAGCCAAAGGCCATTGTAGCTGGGGATGATGGGAATTGTAGTCAACAGCACCTGGAAATCCCTGCTACAGGGCACACTGTTGCTGAGCTATGCTTTTACAGTATTCATTTAGAGAATTAAGTTGAGCTGAAAGTTCTCTGTGAAGAACTTTCAGCTTGCAATTTGTGGGGGCAGGGTAGGATGGTTCAAGGTCCCCTAAAATTGGGCTTCCCCAGCTCCCCTGTTTTCACATCTGCCTGCTTGGTAGCTGAGCTCTTTCCCACAGCTGCTAGTAGCCTTTAAAAAAACAAAACACAAGTGATGGAGTGTCATATGGAAGGGACTTGTGGGTAAATAAAATAGCAGCCACCAGAAATCTGCCTCAGTTCGAACCTCCCCGCTCCTGATCATCCCCCAAATAAACTCCCCTCCAATTTCTCCACCTGTGAAATGTGGGGCAGGGAACATTTCAGCTCAGTTATAAATTTTACTCCGCATTTCTGCAATGAAAGAGCTCTCAAGACAACTTACGGAAACGTAAAATAACAATGCAGAAATGAAACCTTCTAGAATGTAAAAGCACCAGCTTAAAATCTGAGAAGACCATTTCAGTCACTTCAGTGTCAGAAGACGTTACAAGCACAGGTAAATGGGGTGGACTTAGCTTGATGTCTAAGAGACAGCATCCTGGACGATATTTCCCTGGCTCATTACATTTTGGTCATTGACCAGCTAAGCTCATGTGATTAAAAGGGGGCATGCAAAGTGCACATCGACATCCCAAAGCCCTCCCAGAGCATTCCTTTATCAGATGGGGGATGCTGGTCGTCCAAATGGGTCACGTATAGGGCTGCCCTTCAGATGAATGCAATAAAGGGGCACTCCGGCAGGATGGTGGACCATAGGAAGCTGCCTTCTACCGAGCCAGACTGTTGGCTCGGTAGAAGCTCAGTATTATCTGCACAGACTGGCAGCAGCTCTCCAAGGTTTTGGGCAGAAGTCCCTTCCGGTCCGACTTTGAGATGTGCCAGGGATTTGAGCTGGTACCTTCTGCCTGTAATCAGATGTTCTTCCACTGAGCTACGGTACCATCCCCTCAGGGGAATATCTTAGTGTTCACATGTAGTCTCCCATCCAAATGCAAACTAAGGTGGACCCTACTTAGCAAAGGGGTCAATTTCTGCTCTCTACTGCTCTCCTCTGAGAAAGATGCCATGATGGGTGCACACTCAGCAAATTCATCCAAACAGGTTCTCTCATGATAAATGTTTTTTTTTTTGCATCTTTCCACCATTTTGACACCTGCCTCCTGTCATCTCTGTTTCCTTCTTTTGCCAGCGGCCTGCGATCTCTCCTGAGAGCTTCTTTTCTGCTTCATGGCCACCCTGGTTTGCCCGGGGTGCACAGCAGGACTGCTCTGAATACCTCAAGTACCTGCTTGATCGGTGAGTTGAATCCCTCCTGCAGAAGTGCAGTTGAACCTCTAAATGTGATTTGGAAGAACCCCTTTCTTGAATGTTTCTTGCTGGTGATGCCCTCCTTGACTTGGGAAAGCCAGTTTGGAATAATACCCATAAGTTCTAATGCCGGGGGGGAAAGGGGTGAATGGTAACACAGACAGCAGTCTTGAAGAGACCACTTTCCACTTATATTAAAAGAACTGCATTGGCTATCAGTATGTTTCTGGGCAGAATATAAAGTGCTGGTTATAACCTACAAAGCCCTAAGCAGCTTAGGTCCCGGGTATTTAAGAGAATGCCTTCTTTCTTATGAGCTCTGCCACCTATTGAGATCAACTGGGCAGGTCCGTCTGCAGTTGCCACCAGCTTGTCTGGTGGCTACTCAGGGACGGGCCTTCTCCGTTGCCCCTCTGAGGCTTTGGAATGTGTCCCCTGCTGAAATAAGAGCCTCCGCATCTCTGACAGCTTTTTAAAAGGCTGTTAAAAAAACATTTTTTCATCCAGGCTTTTAATTAGACTCATAGAATTTAAAATTGTGTTACATTTTAAAAAATCGTATTAATGTTTTAATCATCTTTTGATTTGTGTTTTATTTACCAGAGACGTGATTTTGGGGTGTTATATAAATAAACTCCTTTCTCACAGAGAGGATTTACAGGCATTTAGCCGGTGTATCTTTAAGATTCTTTATTTTCCTATCCCCTCCTTAACTTTTGCAGAAATGTACAAAAGAGACCCTCTTCGGCTTGCATTTGTTCATATCATGGCTTGTTTATACCACAGCCCCCTGGCTCATCTGAACCCAGTTAAACTGGGTTTGTTGAAAGCTGCGGATTAAACACGTTTATCATGATATCACGTCTTAGCAACAGAAGTGAGGGGAAGGAGCTCAGGTGCATTCATTACCAAATAAATAATCAAGATTTATTCTGTTGTTTAAGCCTGCCTGCTAAATGGAAGCTGCTCTCCAAGGTATTGGACAGAGCCCTTTCCCCAGCCCTACCTGGAGATGCCAAAGCTTGAACCTTCTGCATACAAAGCAGATGTTCCACCACCAACCTCTGTCCTGTCTCCACTTCTTTGTGTGTTTTGATAGCAAGTAAAAACCATGCTCTGTCAGTGCTCTTCTTTCATTGCTGGTCACTGAAGATTTCTTTTGGCTGCTGCTTAGAGTATTTTTGCGGTGTTACTGTTTGGTAGCTTCTAGTAATTTTATCTTATGGTTTACTAATGCTGTAAGCTCCTTGGAGCAGCCTAACCAGGTGGAAAATGTGGGGCAGAAATGATTAAAATACATATGTTATAGAACGTACCTGTGACTTGAGGTCATGCTATTCCCTGCCAGCAGCAATCATTGATATAGAGCAGGAATGGGATATATGTGCACAGTACCCTGACCTCAAAATATGGACAATCTCTACTAGACACTGTGGAAGGAAAGGAGGGAGAACTAGACACTTAGCTGCCATTTTCAAGGGCATAATACATAGTAACATCGTAGTGGCTAGAGGCACAAGTGGCCTCTGCAGCTCGAAGAGCCTTTTATCAGCATTGACTGATACGCCAGCTGAGACCTTACCTGGATGGAGATAGATTGGCCACATGCTCTAGTAACCTCCTGTTTCAATTACTGCAATGCATTGTACATCTTTAGTCAAGACACATCTGTTCTCCCAGGCTTTTAATTAGATTTACAATTTTAATAGTTTTAAATTTTAGATTTTTAATGATATTGTAATTGTAAACTGTCCAGACACATGAGTTTTGGGCAGTATAGAAATTTGTTTAGTAAATAAATACACCCATAAATGAGGTTGCCTTTGAAAGCAGTGCCGAAACTGTAGTTGGTCCACAATAGGGCCTCAGGATTATTAACTGTCTGGGGTGAGGCATTTTGATGATGCCATGCCAGTGCTTTGTCAGCTGCACTGACTCACATTCCGTTTTCAGGTCCAATTCAGAATACTGACTTTAAAGCCCTAAAATGCTTGAGACCAGGTTACCTGAGTGAGTGCCTTGCCCCATATGTCCCTACCTGGACCTTGAGATCTTCTTCAGAGACCCTACTCTGAAGCAGTGATAACTAGGGAGGGGGCCTTTTTGGTGACGTGTTCCTCGTTTAGGGAACGTTCCCTAAACGTGTTCCTCATTTAGGGAACAACTTCCCCAGTAAGGTAAAACTGCAATCATCATTTTGTTCTTTTAGATGCCAGGTGAAGACTTTTTTCTCTTCACTCAGGCCTTTAAAAAAAGTTTTTAAAAGATTTAACAATGTTTTTGTATTTTATTGGACATTTTAAAATGTGCTTTTAATTTGTAGTATGTTGTATTCAATTGTTTTGTGTTTGAGCTGCCCATACAATGGTAGTTATGGGGTTTTTATTGTTTACTAGCTTTACGTACCCAGCATTGCTCAAGTACTTAAGAGGGGTGGTTGTTTGGGTTCCCGGGTATTGTTGGGGCTCCCAGGTGCCCCTCGCAAAGTTTGGTCCCAGTAGCTTGGGTTCCCAGGTATCCTATGTTACTTGTAGGGTCATACTGTTGTCGGGGTTTCCGGGTATCCCAAATTGTGGTTGCTAGGGTTCCTGGGAACCCTATATTATTTGTAGGGTCATGAGAAGCCACTTTGCCAAGTTTGGTCCTGATAGCTCAAAGGGTGTGGGAATGTATTGGGGACAGACATTCAACATTGAACTTTATTTATATAGATTATATTATTATTATTTTATTAAGCACATTTCTATACCACAGTATACAATTTAAAGCACAAACAATAATAAAAACATTAACATAATTAAACCAATTTAAAATATAGATTTAAAACTCTATTAAAAAACTACAGATTAAAGGCCTGATTAAACCGATATGTCTTGATTTTTTTTTAAACATCCTGAGAAGGGGAGTCCCCAATTTTGTTAGGGAGTGTGTTCCAAAGCCCCAGGGCAATCCTAGAAAAGTCCCGGTTTTAAGTGGCTACCAACTGAGCTAGTGGCAGCCACAAACAAACCTTCCTAATGATCTTAATATACAGCAGGGTTCATGAAGAAAAAAGGCATTCTCTTAGATACCTTAGACCCAAGCCATTCAGGTATTTTATGTTATCTTATTCTGACCTTAAGATAGATAGATTCCCTGGTAATGTTCATCAATGTTATGGTATCTTCTCCCCCAACCCCCTTTCCAAAAAGCCTTCATGAAGAAGAGAGAACTGGAAGAAGAATTTACCAAAAGCTCAAAGAATCCACAGTGGTGTCTCAGCCTGGTCAACGACACTCCCCAAACAAGACTCTAGTTGAAAAGATGTTTGGGGGCAAAATTACAACAAAAATCCGTTGTCTGAAGTGCCTCAAAGTCTCTTCCAAAGAAGAAGCCTTTACAGACCTCTCCTTGGCTTTCCCACCAGCAGATAAGCACACACCTATACCCAGCAGTAGCAGCACCTCAGTTTTACCTGTAGAAGAACTGGGCCCACAGTCCATTCAACCAAGCATAGACATGCAAAGTCAGGTAAGTGATTTGTCAAGACGATCAGGGAAGTCTAACATTTCTGGAGAAAATCCCTCCAAAATCTTGCCTGTTGAAACTCTGAGGCCAGAAGAGCAAGAGAGCTTTCCCCCTTTGAGGCCCAAGCAAGACTCCATGAAGCCTGATGAAGAGTCGTCACTGGTTTTGCAGGAGCAAGTTCGTGGTGCTGAGGCCTCCAGATCCGTCCCTGACTTGATTAATTATTTCTTATCACCTGAGATGCTGACGGCAGAGAACCGATATCACTGTGAGAATTGTGCATCCCTTCAGGATGCTGAGAAGCTAGCAGAATTGACTGAGGGGCCTCACTACCTCATTCTCACCCTGCTGAGGTTCTCCTTTGACCTGCAAGCCATGAGGAGAAAGAAGATCCTTGACAACGTCTCCGTCCCGTTGGTGTTGAAGCTGCCAGTCCTGATGTCCTCAAAGGAACTGAGCAAAGCTAGTCCTGGGAAGAACACAGAATGTGCCTCTTCACACAACAGCTTTTCTTCTGTGGTGTACGACCTCTGCAGCGTAGTGGTGCATTCTGGAGTCTCCTCGGAGAGCGGCCATTATTACTGTTATGCAAGGGAGTGTGAAGATGCCACCAGTGGAAGTGACCAAAAGGATGTCTCTTGGAAAACCCCCATGGAAAAACCTCTGGATGTTGCAGTCCAGTGGTACCTTTTCAATGACACCAGGGTCTCCTTCTCTTCTTTTGAATCCGTTAGCAACGTAACTTCCTTCTTGCCCAAAGACACGGCTTATCTGCTGTTCTATAGACAGAGGATGACCAAGCCAAGGAGCGTAGGACAAGAAGCTGCCGCTGAGTCTGGCTGGGTAAACGGAGAGTTGCATTCTCCAGATAAAAGCTTGATGGAAGCCATTGCGAAGGATAACATCCTCTACTTGCAGGTGACATTTTACTAGCGGCAGCTGTTATGGTTTTAGAGGTGATGATAGCTTAATATTTTGCATGCGATGATTCCCAATTACAGTTTTTATAATCGTAAGTTGGGGTCCCCAATCTTAGGTCCCCAGATGTGATAGGACTATGACTCCCATTGTCCCCAGCCTCAGTGGCCTTTGACCATTGCAGCTGGGGATGATGGATGACAATCCAACAACATCGGGGACCAAAAGCTGAGAACTGCTGTTGTAAGGCAGAGTAGAAATTAACTGGCAAAAGTAAGATTTATCAAGGCTGCAATAATTTAATCAGTTAATCAACTGGAAAGCTTTTTTAAAAAAACTAAAAAGGCATCCCTGATTATATTTATTTATTTGATGTACTTTATATACCACCTCAGCTCACATGTTTAAGTGGTTACATGATTAATGTGGAGCATTTTTTTAAAGTAAAAATGCTTATAAAAATTGTAGATGACAAAAGCCATCTTAAGAGGCATTCCCCCTTTTGCCTCTCATAGGAGGGAATGCCTCTTCTTGATATTGCTCCTGCCGCAACACATGGAATGCATCCTCCTTAAAACAAAGTATGCTTCCTGCTTCAGGGCTGTTACTGCTTCCCATGTGCAAATGTATGCAAGTTTTAATCTACCAACAAAAACTCATATGATTGATTTTAACTGAGTGTTTTTTAAGTGACAGCCTTAATTGAGGTGACTCTGGTTTAAATCCCCATGTAGCCATAAGCTTTTAGGCCAATCTTATTCTTTCTCAGGCGTGTGTGTGTGTGGTAGTTGATGCTTTGTAGTAGCAAGCATGAATTGTCCGTTTTGCTAAGCAGGGTCTGCCCTGGTTTGTATTTGAAGGGGAGACATGTTTGAGCTCTGTAAGGTATTGCCCTTAGGGGATGGAGCCACTCTGGGAGGAGCATCTGCATGCAGAAAGTTCTAAGTTCCCTACCTGGCATCTCCAGATAGGGCTGAGAGAGATACTTGCCTGTAACCTTGGATAAGCCGCTGATGGTCTATGTAGACAATACTGAGCTAGATGCACCAATGGTCTGACTCGGTATATGGCAGCATCCTCTGTTCCCTGCTCCTGACTTCTGTACATAAAGCGCCATGCACATTTTCCAGGGAATGCCTTCCATGTATGCAATGGAAGCAATAGGAAATGGGGCGGGGGGCGGGGAGAGCACCCTTGTCACACCTTCCACTGAACATGTAGAGATTGAGGCAGACAGAGCTGGCAGGTGCAATTCAGCTCTTGCATGAATTTGCAAGGTGAAACAAATAGGAGCCAGCGTGGTGTAGTGGTGAGAGTGCTGGACTAGGACCCGAGTTCAAATCCCCATTCAGCCATGATACTAGCTGGGTGACTCTGGGCCAGTCACTTCTCTCTCAGCCTAACCTACTTCACAGGGTTGTTGTGAAAGAGAAACTCAAGTATGTAGTACACCGCTCTGGGCTCCTTGGAGGAAGAGCGGGATAAAAACGTAAAATACTACTACTACTACTACTAATAATAATAATAATAAGTGTGATTATTGAGCCTTGGGGGCGCAAATCGACCTATTTTTATTTTGTGACGATAACTGCAGTGCTGCTTCTCCTAGTAAGCTGACACAATTCCCCCCCCCACCCTTGAGAAATAATTCTGTGTTATGATGTGGTACTGTATTTACTTGAATCTAAGACTAGGAGTCATTCATACAATCAAACACTGTGTCCTACGCAGGTTTGGGAGCTGTGTGTGCTCCCAGTTTTCATTTGTGTGGAAGCAAGGTAGGAGAAAAAGCTAACCAAGTTTTCCTCTTACCTTGCTTCCACCCAACCAGAACTTGGGAGCACACACAGCTCTCAAACCTAGGTAGGACACAGTGTTTGATTGTGTGGATGACCTCTAGGTCCCCCCCCAAGTTCTTTGATATTAGGAATTGAGGGGCCATCTTAAATTCAGAGTGCTGTTTTTTGTTTTTTAAGGGGGTCATCTTTTATTTAGGGTTGTCTTCTAGTTGGGTAAATATGGGTATTGCTTATAGGGGCATTCTGAGA
Organism: Hemicordylus capensis; assembly: GCF_027244095.1. Lineage (NCBI taxonomy): Eukaryota > Metazoa > Chordata > Lepidosauria > Squamata > Cordylidae > Hemicordylus > Hemicordylus capensis. The sequence continues at coordinate 10,248,940 of NC_069659.1, forward strand.
AATTGGCCTACAGCCAGCAACAAGGCATTTTGGGAAACAAGTGGCAGCCCACCCACCCCCACCAGGTGCTACCAGGAAAAGCTTGCTGATGCGAAGTTCGTTCTCCCTTCCACCCTGACACACACATGCACACACATGCACACGGTGGCAAAATGTTGGGGGCTTACTAGTGACCTATTGCTGTCTTTATCTAACTTGACATTAATAATGGGCTTGTTTTTTTCCGGGGGGTTTTGCCCCACAGGAACAAGAAAAGGAAGCCCGAAGCAGAAGTGCCTACATCTCAGCTGTGCCCAAATCTCCACTGTGGTGGAAAGACTTTGACAGAGACGACGAGGACGACAGCTCATCGGGGGGATGCGGGCATGCCCCTGGCGGGGGAGGGTCAGGCTCTTTCCATGGACTTGTCTTTTAGCAGTGCCGTTTTGCCCGAGCCCAGTGTCTGACACTGTAATAGTCAAGCAAGGATCCTCGCACTCTACGTTTTGGCCTTTTTATTTTTAAGAATGGAAGAACTAGTACCGCAATGTTGGAGAACACCACAGAGGTTTAACGGCCGTGCCCCCCTGTCCATTGGATGCTGGGGACTGTAGTTTTGTGAGGGGTGGTGAAGAGAGAATTCTCAGCTCCGCTCTGCCTAAGAACTACATTTTCTAGAGCTGGCTAACCTGGTTCAGCTTTTAGTGCACTTAAGGGCTCCTCTGCAGGAGGAGTGGGCAAAACCCGCTCAGAGGGTCTTTTCTGTCGATTCAGGGAACAAGACACAGCAAGTTGCGCTTGTTTGGGGACCTTAGGGCATTTTGCCAGCTTTCCCTGGCACAAACTCTGTTGCAATGCCCTTTTGGAGACAAGGTGTGAATGTTCGGGCTAATGGAAATCCCCCTTGTGTGTCAGGATTAAAAAAAAAATCTCAGAAGAGTGAGATGGGTTTGAGGGAAGCAGGAACCTGATGGGTAAAACAATATGGAGGTTTGTGAGGTAAAAGGGCAAAGTAGTAAATTGCAATGAGCCTTAGGTATTTAGGTGCCCTAGTCTAAATATTAAAAGGATGCCTCCTTTGACTCCTTTTCTTCCTCATAGTAGAAACCGAAGCTCCTGTAGCCCCTTTTCAAGCATCCCACCTGGCCCTGTGGCATGTAGGGCTCCAGGAAGACCTCAGACCCACCTCCATTTTCACCACAGTGCTACAGCATGTTGAATCCAACTGCTGCTGCAGCAAAAGTGCTGCCCTCTACCCATGTTCCCTGTAACAGGGATGCCCATATGTTGTTGACTACAACCCTTAGCATCCCCAGTTGCAATGACCTTTGGCTGGGGATTATGGGAGTTTGGGTCAACAACATCTAGAAACACTGTCCTCGCCCTAAATGGTCTCCTAGGGATGCTTCATGTTAAGGCTGGTCCTGACCTGTATCTTCCCTTTGAAGAAGAAAACCTAGAGTCATAAAGAGTTGTAACATTTGAGCCGATCGGTCCTGGCTGGGGTTATTGGCTTTTTCATTAGTGTGTTTCAAAGACCTTGGCTCATGTGGGCAGGTCTGAAATATAGAACAGAGGTCGGTAATATATATAACTGATTTAAAAAAACCCTGGCTGTAACCCAGATGTTTTTAGAGCTGGGAAATCCATGCTTATAGAGCTCAATTCATTGGTTGCCCTAATCTAGGGTTAAAGGCAAGCTAATATTTTAACATTTCTGTACCACGAAATAAACTAATATAAACAATGCAAAAATAGTTTTTATTTCTTATAGAGAAGCACCAAATCTGTGGTGACTTTGTTTTCCTTCTGAGTTTATTTTGGGGCATCAAAACAGATGCCACACACCGGGGTGAGAGCAGGTCTTATGGTAGCAAGCATGAAATGTTCCTTTTACTAAGCTGGTTCTGCCTTGGTTCGCATTTGGATGGAAGACTATCATGTGAGTGCTGTAAGATATCCCCCGTAGGGTAGGGGTTCCCACCCTGTGGTACTCCAGATGTTGCTGAACTACAGCTCCCCATCATCCCCAGACACAGTAGATTATAGCTGAGGATTATGGGAATTGTAGTTCAGCAACGTCAGGGGTACCACAGGTTGTGAGCCCCTGCCTTGGGGGATGGGGCCATAGCCCAGTGTAGAAGGTCCCAGGTTCCTTTCCTGGCATCTCCAGGTAGGGTTGGAAGGGATTCCTGTCTGTAACCTTAGAGCGATACTGCCAAGCAATACTGAGCTAGATAGACCAAGGGTCCGACTCAGTGTAAGGCAGTTTCCTGTGTTCCTACAGGAAGAGATGGAGGTAGCATAGCTGAGAGTTACAGTGTGTATTTTGGATGCAGGGAGCCTGAACTGAACCTCCTGGCATCTCTAGTTAAACACATTGGCCCACATCTGGAATAAGTAAAAGTTTGTGGGAGAGTGTTGTACGAGGTCAAAGCTGTTGTGCTAGCTGCCTGTACAACAGTTGTGGCATCCCTCATCTGTTTTAATAGAAACCTTTGCACACGAGCACACTTCCTCAAATCCCCCTTTTTAGCACAACGGTACACTTTTCTTGTGCTTGAACATCTTTGTTCATTATACAGGTGCTTCATTAGGATGTCAGCCACTATCTTGAGTATAAGGGCTGAGAAGATCCTTGCTTGAGGTCTTTGGGAGCTGCTTCCGGTCAGAGAAGACAGGCCTAGGTGGACGACATACAAGGCAGCTTCATAGGAAAGGGAAGAGAGAGCGCTAGTAGGGAAAGAAAGCACAGATTAAGAGAAGAGTGCATGCATGCTGGTTCCATGTTGGCTGCTGTAAGGTATTCCCCTTAGGGAATGGGGCCATAGTTCAGTGGCAGAGCATCTGCTTGGATGCCAAAGGTCCCAGACTCTCTCCCTGGCAGCATCTCCAAGATAGTGCTGGGAGAGACTCCTGCCTGAAGCCTTGGAGAGTTGCTGCCAATCAGTGTAGACAATTCTGAGCAAGACAGACCAATTGTCTGACTTGGTATAAGGCAGCTTCCTATGTTTCTATGTTCCTCTTTCTCACCTCATCTTGTTGCATGGGTGGACCAGGCCTTAGGCCAGATCTTCAAACGCAGTGAGATGCAGTGGTAGAATGATGAAGTTGGACTGTACCACTGCTGAATGTTTCCCCTCATGTAAGCAAACGCCCAGAAGAAACCTTGTCAGCAGAAAACTAGCACATAGGAAGAAATATATCAGCCCCTTGGCCTGCTGTGCTGATTTTTCTGTTTGCAGGAGAGAGATGTCCCCATCTCTGGCTTCCAGTGTAGGGGAGTATTCAAAGATTATTATTAAAATATATAAGAAGTCTTACAGTCCATTCTGCTGCACATGTTGTCCAAGGCTTAGTGTTAAGGGCAGGGTGCGAAGGGGCCTGTCTTAACTGTGACAATTAAATCACAGAATGTTAGAGCTGGAAGGAACCTGAAAGGTCTTCTAGATGCTGCTCAGTGAATAAGAACACAGATAGGAGAGCTCTGCCTTTCAGGCACATATCACATTTATTAACAGCAAAAAAAAATAAAAAAAAATTAAGCTCAAGATCAGTTTTACAGGTTAGGGTGTGTCGAAATTATTTTTCTAAACCCACGAAGAATAAATTAATAATTTAAGGGATTAGCAACCTACAGTGACTAGAAAAATTAATAATGCGCTCAGGGAATGACACCACAAGACAAAAACACTGTACACGTTTTTTAAAAAGAGTATTCTTGTCCTACAAAAAATATTTTTATGAAATAAACATACTCCCCCTCCCTTGCAACTGTCACACATCTCAGAATACACAACAAGGTATCAACAAAAATTGCATTGCTGCTTTTGATGAAATTCCCTAAAGGTAAAGGCTACTAGTCAAGTGTCTCATTTGAGTCCTTTAAAAATGTTCCTCGATGTTTGCGGTAAGAAGAGTAGAACCCTTCTGTTCTATGGAACCTTGGCTTTTCTAATCCTGGCTTCTGAATATCGGAATTCCTTATTCTAAAAGCTGGTCTGGATGGGTGTTTTTAGGCTGGGGTTCTCAAACCTGGGTCCTGAGGTGTTGCTGAACTACAACTCTCATCACTCACAGCCAAAATGGCCTTTGGGATGATGGGAGTTGTAGTCCAACAATACCTAAGGAACCACATTTGAGAATCACTGTTCTTGGGCCCATTTGGTGATATGGCAAGACTCTACTCCACTCACCTTCTATCCAAATTCAGCTGAGGGTCAAATGCCACATGCCACTGGTTCCGACAGCCTTGGGCGGCAGCAGCAGGAGGATGTGTTTCCCACCCACCCCTCCTGCCTGGGTGAGCCTCCCGTGAATTCTTCTTGTGATGTAGGTTAGAAAGAAACTAAGATCAGTCATGACACCTGAACTCCTGATCCATCTTGGCTTATTCAGACCAAGCTTCACACGGGCTAGTTGCAGGGGCGTAACAAGGCTGGAGTGGGCCGAGACAAAACTTTAAAATGGGCCCCTCGCTGATACACACACACACACACACGGAGGGAGGCAGGCAGGGGGGTCGAGAGACAGAGAGAGATACTAGCCAGGTCGAAGGAAGGATCATAATGAAGGAAGCTCTGTGGGTGTTGGGGAGTCATGTGACTTGCCTCTGGGGGGCCCCTCGAGGTGTGGGGGCCCCCAGGCAGCTGCCTCCCCTTGCCTAATGGTAGTTACGCCCCTGGCTGGTTGGTGGTGCTGAAATGTGCTAGACTGGAAAAGAATATTCTCCTGCATTATACAGAATGGGAGAGAATATTCTATAGAATTTTTCTACCCATTCAATTAAATGCCTTGGAGAATATATATATGTAAAAACATTTTTAGGTGGGACCAGGCTTAATCACATCTTTTGTTCTGTAGCGAACAAGTCTGCTAATGTTCCTGTTGCAGATCTTCTAAGGACTGCTGTGAAATCTGGTTCACATTTGACATGATTTCTCCCCACACCTATACATTGCATTTTCCAACAGGAAGGCTTCATTGTTCATCAAAGGGGCAGAAACGTCAGAACTGTCCAAAGCCTCCACTGTTTGGATTAATGCTTTTTGATTCAGCAAGACATACAGCATATACGGATGCTTGTGATGCCACATTGCATCATGGCATTAGGTGTCCTTCCTTCCTTCAAATGTTAATCCTCACAACACCCCTGTGATGTAGGGAAGTGAAAGAGTCACTTTTGGGGGGGGGTAGAATCAAGAGTTGGGGTTGAGCAAAAGGCTGTAACTACTGAAAATCCTGCTGCAGAACTCTCCAAACAACCTCCTGCAGATTAACCAACAGAAACCAAGGTTCCTGGAGGGCCATTAACACAATGGAAGAACGGGAAAGATGTCCATTAAGCAATAGCTCCATGTGGCACATTTGGCAAGGAGATGGGAAGCAGATAGGGGAAGAGATCTGAGTGAAGTTAGCAAAGAAAGGCTGGAAATTATGATGGGGAAATGAGGGACTGCACTTAGCTCCCCTTCTGGACTCAAATATCGGAAAAGGGATTGGGCTCAACTTGAAAACCTGGGCTGACCTCCTGCACAGCCTCCTGCATCTGTTTAGCACACTGTGGGTGATGCTGCATCTTCTGTATGGCAGTTGTAAAAGTGCACATTTGTGCAAATGTGGACAGTGGGCAAGGGAGTTGGGTAATCCCCTAGCCAGTGGAAAGAATGGCAGTGCGACTGCGCAACTCCCTTGTGCCATTTTGGTATTTGCACAACTGTGTACTTTTGCAAATAAATAAATAAATGCTTGTGGCACTCTGCATGGTATGTCAGCCCTGGGGAGAAGAGTTGTCACCAAAAGCAAAACTCAAGGCAGGTTTTGAGGCACAGCAGAAGAATCAACACAGATACAAAAACAATGAAGACTAACAAAGGTATCTGGGTACTATCCTCTCCTGGATGTGTTGCACACCAGAAGAATGCCAACAGACTTGCAACGTGTCTCTGGTGGGCTTTGCACAACTTGCCTGGAGAGTCACTGCTACTCCAAATTCAGCACTGGACTAAACAGCTCCTGGGTTTATCCTTGGATAAAGCAGCACGTTATAGCCTGCCCTCAAATATTATTTACATGACAAGCTTTGTGACTGACCGGAAGGCTGAGTTCCTGCTAGACTCGTAAAAGGATGTTCTGTGATACATTCAATAGAATGGGTAGAATAATTCTCTAGAATATTCTCTCTCATGTTAAATAATGGTGGCGAATATTATTTTAAGAACATAAGAACAGCCCTGCAGGATCAGGCCCAAGGCCCATCTAGTCCAGCATCCTGTTTCACACATTTTCCAAGTCTAGTTCCTGCCTTCTCTCTTTCCCTCAGCTGCCCCAGGCCCAATCAGCTCGTGATTTACTTTTTGGTTATTACTTTAAATCCAGTAGTGCCAGTACCCGGTGTGCACTCTGGAGATGCACAGGCAGAGAGAGAGAGGTTCCTATTTTTGTCCTTCATTTGTGTCTGGACTTTCCCACTTCAGATTCTGGTGGGGAGGGGGTAGGTTGCATCATTGAAAATGCCCTCCCTACACAAAGAACACTAGTATGTGGGGAATAAAGTTAGGCTAAAACTCTTATCCCTGATATCTAAATTTCTACATGCAGGGATTTTTTTTTTAAAAATGGGAAAGCACCCAGTGTGGTCCAGTCCACTTACAATTGTACCATCTCGTCTGCTCCTTTGGAAAGCAAGATATTGGTGGGAGACAGGCTGGAAAGGAGCAGGGTCAGGGCTGGTCTGTACAAAATCTTGTATAGACCTAGGGCCAGGGTTGTAGGAAATACAAAAACTCCCTACTGGTTGATTTGTCAAGGGGTTTCCTTTATCTTCAGTACCAGAAAGGAGGTTCACTGCTTTTGTACCTTGGGGATAGGAACATAGGAAACTGCCATATACTGAGTCAGATCATTGGTCTATTTAGCTCAGTATTGTCTTCACAGACTGGCAGTGGCTTCTCCAAGGTTGCAGACAGGAATCTCTCTCCGCCCTATCTTGGAGATGCTGCCAGGAAGGGAACTTGAAACCTTCTGCTCTTCCCAGAGCGGCTTCATCCCCTGAGGGGAATATCAAGTTTCCCATTCATATGCAACCAGGGCAGACCCTGCTTAGCTATGGGGACAAGTCATGCTTGCTACCACAAGACCAGGTCGCCTAAGTTTTCCACTATGAAAATTGCCTCCACCCCAAGGGGGTGTCTCACCTGTGTTGTGCATGTAGTGCTAAAATAATGATTAGGGTCATGGACAGAGGCAGTATACCTGTGAATGCCAGAAGCTGGGGATAAACCACAGGGGCCTTTAGGTCCTGCTCATGAGCTTTTGGGAGGATTTTCCTGGCCATCTCTGGAAACAAAATGCTGTACTTGATGGAACTTGGTCTTTTAAGTCCTTTTGTATTAAATCCCACCATCCCAAAGACAGGATTGTCCACACAACAATTCAACCCAACCTGGACCCTCCATTAATCCCCATCATCTAGAAAGCTACAAGTTTCTTTTTCTTTTACTAGGCCTTGAAATAAATCTTTTTTGTAAAGTTACAGCTGTTTTAACAGTCATAAGATCAGTGCACAAAACGGGACGACACAAAGTCCTTTTTCATTGGTAATCCAAGAAAACCTGAATGCAAAACAGTGCAAGGAAGGGCACTGCATGAGGAAGATAAATTAAGTCACAGGAAGACGGTCACAAGACAGAAGGTCAAATCAGAGCTCGGATTTATGATGTAATGCTTGTTTTCTGTTCCTAGAAAATGGTACTGGAGAAAAGAGATTCTGTCCAGTGCAGCCAGGTGAAAGACAGATGTAATTAGGTGGACAGGTACTGCATGCAAGAAGGTAGCAGAGTTAACAGTCAGCAGTTGATGATGAAAACCCATTCTTAGGGCTCCCCCCCTCCAATTAGCTTTTATCCACATAAAAAAGCAAGCCCCAGGTAACAAGTCTCGATGTCCTAACCTTCCTGTATTGGGAAACCAACTTCTAGTGCAAGGATGTAATAATTCATCACATTCAGAGACTCAGACCTACACACAGTGGGGTGTTACTACAGCTCTCCATGCAGTTACTGCTTCATGCCAGTAGGTGGGGAGTCATGAGGTTACTACAGCATGGCATTACTAGACTTCTCCATACAGCTATCATTTCAAGTGAGCAAGTGCAGCGGCATGGGGATATTACAGTTACTCTTTCATGAGCAGTTACTCTTTCATGGCTCCCCCACCGCTGCAGTAACTCCTTGCAACTGTTCTGTGACTGCCTTCTTTCCAGTCTTTTGGACTAATGGGATCAACCAGATAGCAGAAGGGTCTGATCACAATAGTCAGGTAAGGGTTATGATTCTCATGAGATAACCTGGTTGTTTCAAGCTTTCATCCAGGGGCAACTACATAACCCACCTGGCACATTGAGAACATGGGTAAGGAGATCCAGGCAGAGTGGCAGGTGTTACCACAGTCCAGTGGCCAATTCTTCAGCATGTGCCCAGCACATAAATGAACTTTCAGTTAACTGTGCCACTGCTCAAACCACTTAAGGCAGCTTTGGAGTGGGGTAGCAAACATGAGTTAGGTCCATGATGGCCATGACAGAGATGCACATTTACCTTTAAGGCTATCCTCAAATTGTTTTTAAACCCAGTGTGTGTGTGTGGGATCTTTCGTTAACATTAGGGGCAACAAATTCATTTGTTTTTTTAAGACCCAGTCCAAGCAGCAAGACAATGGGCAATTCCAAATGCACTCGTTAGAGCTGAAGTGACCATGCACAAACATTCAAACTTTGCCAGGTTTTCCAATTTTGGCAAATGTTCAGTGTGAAATCTAAAAGTCAGTGGCTGACCTCCTGACGAACAAAGTGCTTACAGAAGGACACTGCAGAAGCACAGAGCTGATGGACATACGCTAAGTCTTTAGCTGGTGTCCCAGATCACTATTGCGTTACTGCCAGTGTGCTTATGCAACTTGTGGCACACCTCTTGTGCAAGAGCACAATTCTGTAAAATCATAGTGTTTTAGCGCTATTATGTGATCTTGCAGTAGTGCAACTTGCGTTTGTTACACAAGCACTTCATTAGAGAGGGTCTCAGCCTATGTTTTGAACCGGCAAGGTTTTTAACTTCAAAAATTGAGTGCATTTGACCCACAGGCAGGCATCAAATTCTTAGGCTCTCCCCCACTAGAAACAGAATCCTGGACTAGATGGGCCAATGACCCAATACAACAGGGCAATACTTGACGTTTTCAATATTAATCTCATAAGCGGTCAGACACCAAACACGGTCAACTACTAAACACAACTTAACACCAACTATCAAGTACTGTCTAACATCAAAAGCTGAGCTCAAATATTACACAATATTGGAGACAGATGTCAAATATTCAGTGCATATTCAAAACTATGCAAATATCCAAAGACTATCCAGAGAAGATTTGACACTGCAATTTGCAAAGGGGAATTTTGAAGATCATTTTGGGGAGAAAATCCATTTCCACTCAAGCTTACACACATTTTCAAGAAACTGATATATGCAGAAGGAGAAATTATTGTTCCCCCCACTCTCTCCCACACCCCTACTCCTTCAGGAAAGCTCTTGTGTGCTTTTGGGTGGAGAATGCCTGTGATTTGCAAAAGAAAGAAGAAACCAAGGTTTACAAGGGCCTCACTGAAAATCAAACACAGTTAAAGCCAAGGGTCAGCATTTTATGCTGTATCAGGTTGGGAGGTGGAAGAGGGAGGCAGAGTGCAACAAAAGATTCCAACAGGAGGCTAGAATTCCACCCAACTAGCATGAGTTTGGCTCGGTGCAGGTGTATGCTGCAGACAAGGAAGGAATACGGCGATAGCAGGTATGAGGTGCCTTCAGCGATGGTTGAAAGCAGACAACATGCAGGGCGCCAAACATCCTGGTATTGCTATCTTGAAGGTCCCAGATAATGTGTCCAGCAGCTAACCCATAGCAATCCTGGCACTTTGAACACTGGGGAACAGTATAAGCCATGTCTTCCCCTGAAATTAAGTTTGCTTTCAAAGATGACCACCCACCCTGCCCCAAAGGTCCTTCTAGAATGATGGCAAGAGGCCTAGCCTTGGTGGACGGAATGGTTGGGTCTTTGCCCTGCCAGGAGGTTTTCTTCCTTCTCTGGTCTACTTCCAGCTGTTACTACTTCGCCACCTTGGTGGGCTCAGAAGATTGCCGGACGTCAGTCCATTCCTGCATGGTGCTCTGCAGGGCTTGTGTCTTTTCCTTGTCGACCTGCACGTAATCGACCTTCTCGTCCGAGGCAACTGATGAGGTGGAGGGCTGGAGAGGAAAGCAGAGGTTGGGTGACGTGTATATCAGCACCAAGCAACACAGAATTGTCTTCTGTGCTATGAGCCCCACCGCCCATTGAGATCATCTGGAGAGGTTTGTCTGCAGTTGCCACCGGCTCGTCTGGTGGCTACGCAGGGAACGGGCCTTCTCTGTTGCTGCCCCGAGACTCTGGAATGTGCTCCCTGCTGAAATAAGAGCCTAACAATTTCTGGCAACTTTTAAAAAGTCTCTAAAGATGGAAGTTTGGGGAAGAATACAAATGTGAGTGAGTGAGTGAGTGAGTGAATGAATGAGTGAATGAATAAATAAATAGAGACCTCCAGCCAAGGATCTAGCCAATCATTTCAAATCAGGACACAATATCTAACCTTGCTCTGCCTCCTCAGCAACGCCCCTTTGCTCTCTCACACCCAAGGAACATAGGAACGTAGGAAACTGCCATATACTGAGTCAGACCATTGGTCTATCTAGTTCAGTATTGTCTTCACAGACTGGCAGCGGCTTCTCCAAGGTTGCAGGCAGGAATCTCTCTCAACCCTATCTTGGAGAAGCCAGAGAGGGCTTCTCTACCCTGACCTTCTCTAGCCCACTTTGAGTCCTGAACTGGTGGTGACCAGAGGGGTGTGCAGCAGGAAAGCAGCTGATACACCATTACTTGGATGTGGGTAAAGGAGGGAACTGGATGGCATCACAAGGAAGCTAATTGTCTTTGCTAACGTGGCAAACAGGCACCTTTTAATGTGGTGATTCTCTTTATTTAGGAGGGGGAGAGTAACTGGCCCTATCGACCCCCAGCACAGTACCTCCAGTTATTGTTTATGGTGTCTGTTGATGTTTCTTTTTAGATTGTGAGCCCCTTGGGGACAGGGAGCCATCTTATTTGTTTGTTATTTCTCTGTGTAAACCACCCTGAGCTATTTTTGGAAGGGTGGTTGGTATAGAAATCGAATGAATGAATGAATGAATGAATGAATGAACAGAGCAGGCCATGTGGTATTCCCTGACACCTATAAAGGCTTCTAGGTCATAACAAATGTCTTCTATTGAGTCAGACTATTGGTTCATCTAGTTCAGAACTCTCTACACTGACTGGCAGCGGCACTCTGGGGTTTCTGAAAGAGGTCTTTCCCAGCCCTGCTTTGAAATGCTGCCAGGGATTGAACCTGGGACCTTCTGCATGCAAAGCAAGTGCTCTGCCACTGAACTATGTCTCCTCCCCAAAGGTCAGGCTTGCTTGCTGATCTGAGCAGCTAGGAAACTCTGCTCTCTGATGGACTGGCTTACACTGGAACATAGGAAGCTGTCTTCTACTGAGTCAGACCCTCGGTCCCTATAGCTCAGTATTGTCCACACAGACTGGCAGCGGCCTCTCCAAAGTTGCAGGCAGGAGTCTCACTCTCAGTCCTATTTGGAGATGTCAGGGAGGGAACATGGAACCTTCTCCATGCAAGCAGGCAGGTGCTGGAGGAGAGCTGGAGGAGAGCAAGCATGACTTGTCCCCTTAGCTAAGCAGGGTCCACCCTGGTTGCATATGAATGGGAGATTTGATGTGTGAACACTGGAAGATATTCACCTCAAGGGATGGAGCCGGTTTGGGAAGAGCAAGAAGGTTCCAAGTTCCCTCCCTGGCGGCATCTCCAAGATAGGGCTGAGAGAGATTCCTGCCTGCAACCTTGGAGACGCCTCTGCCAGTCTGTGTAGACAATACTGAGCTAGATGGACCAATGGTCTGACTCAGTATACGGCAGCTTCCTATGTTCCTATGCTCTTCCCAGAACGGCCCCATCCCCTAAGTGGAATACCTTACAGTGCTCACACATGTAGTCTCACATTCAAATGCAAACCAGGGTGGATGCTCCTTAGCAAAGGGGACCATTCATGCTGGCTACCTGAAGACCAACCCCTTGCTTTCCCAGTTTCATTGCTACCATACTTCATCTGCCTACCAACCACATAGCCTCTTCCTAGACCCTGTGTGTGTACTGGATTTCCTCATGCCAAACTAAGGTTGTCCTTCCTTAATAATACATCCCACTATGAAATCCAGATCACTGGGATAATCAACAATATAGGCCCTCACAAGCAGGGCATGAAGCAAGAAGCACCTGCTATTCAGATGTAAATTACTGAAAGACGGAGAGCTGGTCTTGTGGCAGCAAGCATGACTTGTCCCCTTAGCTAAGCAGGGTCCACCCTGGTTGCATATGAATGGGAGACTTGATGTGTGAGCACTGTGAGATATTCCCCTCAGGGGATGGAGCCGCTCTGGGAAGAGCATCTAGGTTCCATGTTCCCCCCTTGCTTCTCCAAGATAGGGCTGAGAGAAATTCCCGCCTGCAGCCTTGGAGAAGCCGCTGCCAGTCTGTGAAGACAATACTGAGCTAAATAGAACAAGGGTCTGACTCAGTATATGGCAGCTTCCTATGTTCTGGGTTGATAGCCTTGTCCTCTGTCTTTCTCAAATCTGTGTTCGAATCCACCTTGTATTGAGAAAGCAGCAAGGGGAAAGGATTTTCCGGGACCAGGAAAAACATGTTCCTGGGATGTGGCTGCAGACGGTGTGAGCAAATGCATTAGAAAGGGCCACACCTTTCTGTGCGGGCCAGGTGAGCTCGGCTGGAAGTCCAGGGCCAGGTAATCGACACTTCCTGTGCTCTTCTTTGTGGCTGGGCTGTTTGTGCCACTGGGAATCGGAGATGCAGAGACTGGGTTTTGCTACAAGAGGAAAACAATGGCCAAGAAGGAATTAGTAAAATGCATAGAAAAGCCACAACCAAACATTGCGTACAAATCCACATCTTAAAGATAAAAATATAAGAACAAAAAGATCTGTTCCAAGGGCAGGAACATAGGAAGCAGACTTATACCAAGTCAGGCCACTGGGCCATCTAGCACCATACTGTCCACATCAGGGGTTTCATCCCATCCTGTGGTCCTCCAGATGCTGCTGATCTACAATTTATTGTGGCTGGGGATGATGGGAGTTGTAGTTTGGCAGCACCTGGAGGACCACAGGTTGGGAACTCCTGGTCTACACTGCCTGGCAGCAGCACTTCCAAGGTTTCAGGAAGGAATCTCTCCCAACCCTACCTAGAGATGCTGCCAGGGATTGAACCTGGGACCTCCCACATGCAAAGCAGACGCTCTGCTACTGAGTTATGGCCCCCTTCCCAACTTGGCCCAGGAGATATGGGTTCAGTTTCTACTTCTGCCTGGGTTCACATTGCTGCTTCACTTCTCCATGTGCGAGCTGGAAGTAACATTGGCTTCCTTCACCCAAGCTGGTTGGGCGGATGAACCTAATCTAGATTGCATATACAGATGATAAGTGGTAGCAATAATAAAACAAGAGATATTTGTGGCCCTTCTTAAAAGACAGGCCTTACACGTGTGAATCTGAAAAAGGCACATTAGAAATGGTTGTGCAGGTCCACCTGGTCAAAACGGAATCAGGTGTACCCGGTACTAGACAGACCAAAAGAAATAGAGGACAACCCTGGGTGGTGCCCAGGCTATGGATTCTACAGGGACTTACCATGGCCACATAATTTTCTTCACTGTCTCCTGAGTCAGTGCTGGTGATACTCTGCGTAGAGATGGGGCGACAGTACTGGGAAAAGTTGGAGTTGAACGTCTGGCTGCAGAGAGAATTGACAAGAGAAATGCATATAGTCCTGAGGTTACATGTGTTCTACAGATGGCTTCAGTGTGTTACGGAAGAATTGGATTTGCAAAGCTTAAGCTTCCCAGTTGAATGTCAAGGAGAACAGCAGGATGGGGGGCAGGCTGAGAATCCACAGCTCAGCATTGGGTTGTGGGTAGCATAGAACCCAGGCATGGTCAAGGGCAACCAATCTCAGGTAAACTGCAGTGCTATTTCATTCATTCATTCATTCATTCAAGTTTGTAGAGCGCCTCAAACTTCCTTCCCTGGGTGGTTGACAACAACATAAAACAGATTAAAATTAAAAACCTTAAAATAATTTAAAACCGCAGTCAAGTTAAAAAGCTTGGGTGAAAAAATAAGTCTTTAGAGACTTTTTGAAATTTGTCAGAGAAGGGGAGGCTCTTATCTCAGCAGGGAGTGCATTCCAGAGTCTTGGGGAGGCAACATAGAAGGCCTGTCCCTGTGCAGCCATGAGATGAGCAGGTGGCAATTGCAGATGAACCTCTCCAGTTGATCTCAGTGATGGCAAACACCACCACCATCACCAACAAAAACAAATATTTATATACCGCTTTTCTACAAAAGTTTCCAAAACGGTTTACATAGAGAAATAATAAATAAGATGGCTTCCTGTCCCCAAAGGGCTCACAATCTAAAAAGGGGCGGGGGGGGGGGGAGATAGACACCAGCAACAGTAACTGGAAATATTGTGCTGGGGGTGGATAGGGCCAATATTCTCCCCCTGCTAAATAAAGAGAATTACCACGTTAAAAAGGTGCCTCTTTGCCCAGTTAGCGAAGAAGATGTTCTCTTAAATACCCAGGGCCTAAGCTGTTTAGGGCTTTATAGGTTACTAGTCACATTAGGCCCGTTACAATAACGGGCGCTAGAAGAACCGTTGCCGTCCACGCCTCCGCCTCACCTCCTCCAGGCCTCCTCTGGCAACTGGCGGCGGCGGCAGCGACGCCGGGTGGTTCCCGCCGTGGGCCAGCTTCCCCCCGGGCTCCGGCTTCCCCTGGGCCCGCCGCCTTCTCCGGCCTCTCCCCCCGTCTCCTTCTGGCCGGGCCCGCAGCTCTGGCCGGGCCCACCGCCTCCCGGGCCTGCCGCCACCTCGCCCGGCTTCTCCCGCTGCCTCCTCGCTGCGCCTCGCCCGGCGCCTCGGCTCCTCGGCCTCTCCCCATCGCTGCTGGGCCAGGCTCACCAGCTTCCATGGCCGCCGCAACGAACCTTCCGCTCCCGCTCAGCCAATGAGAGGCCGTGCGCTCCACGCATGCGCAGAACACCTCCCAGAGACATGGACACAGGACACGGACACAGGTACCCTAGGGTTTTATTATATAGGATAACCAGTACCTTGTATTTTGTCTGGAAACCTATTGGGAGCCAGTGTAGCTCGTTTAGTATGGGAGTAATATGGTCTCTATAAGATGATCTGGAGACCAACCTGGCTGCTGCATTCTGTATCAACTACAGTTTCCAGACTACATACAAAGGCAGGTGCTATCCCCAGTGCCCAGTCATAAAGAGAGGCCTAGAGTGGCTGAATGGAAGACTACGTCCATCCCAAACAGGACAAAGCTTGCCAAAGAGAAGCACTTCAAGAGGGAAGAGAGACATAGATCATTTTGGCTCCCAGCACAGCATATGTGATTGGGGAAGCCTGGAGTATCTGAACCAGACTCTGGCTCATCTCTGTGATACGATGTCCAGTGCATTTGGTTATTAACCAAATGTATGAAGGTTCAAGCACACCAAGGACATGGTGGATGTCCCCTTCATCACTGGTGATTATCAGGAGGGGCTATAGCTCCGTGGCAGAGCACCTACCTTGCGCATTAAACGTTCCAAGTTCAAGCTCTGGCATCTCCAGCTAAAAGGATCTCAGGTAGCAGGGCATGGAATACTCTATGCCTGGAACCTTGGAGAGCAGCTGCCAATCAAAGTGAGGAATATTGGACTAGATGGCTCAATAGCTAGACTCAAAATACGGCAGCTTCTTACGTAGCTCTGGCAATTCAACACTCTCAGATAGGGATGTACACGGAACCGGTTCCGTGCACTCCCAAGAAGGCAGAGGTGTGTTTTGCTTTAAATGGCAGGGAAGGCGCCGCCTACCTGCCAGCCCCCACCCCGACACCTTCCCCCCGCCGGCACTCTTCCAAAAAGCGGGCAGGCGGGGCTGCAGCATGCCTCCTTGCAGCCCGGAACCCCTCCTGCCCTCTGAACCAGTTTGAACGCTAGTTGCCGGAAGTGGTTCGGTGCTCCTAGAATGGAACGCCGAACGGTTCCGTGCACATCCCTACTCCCAGAGAGCTGAAGACCTATATATGTGGCAACTTAGCCCCAGATTTCCAGCATCCAGGCAAGCTTGTACTGTGGCATTCTGGGAAACCCCTCCCCCAGGGGATCTTGAACTTGGCTCCCCAGAGGTTGCCGGACTACCAGAGAATAATGGAAGCTGTGGTCCAAAAACATCTGGGAAGCGTAGTTTGAGAACTCCTGTTCTACCCAGTTTCTGCATCCCCAGGCAAGAGGAGACTATAAGGGACTGAATGTACATGTATATAACTCTCTAGAATCCAGAGAACTTCTTTCCTTCTATAGAACTTGCAGGCTGATGATTCCAGAATTTAATGGCTACATACTTTGAGTATACAGACTCTGGCCCTATCAGACACAACACAGAGCCACGGAAGCTTCCAATCTCCCCCAAACAAGAGAAGAATTCCCTCCCCAGGACCAGAAGATGGACAACAGTGAGGTTTGTTTTGCTGTGGGTTGGTTTCTTTGTCCGCCCCCCCCCACCACCATTCACCCAATCCATGACTGATCCTTGGCTGCTCTGTGGCATGCCTCTTGCAACCAGCCAAGAATGACATTTGGAGGGGTGGTTCGGACGCCACGCGATGACAAATCCAGCTGCGCTTAAAACGAACAAGTCAGCTACACACTTTGGTTTCAAAGCTTGGTTCATTTGGCTAAATTGAACTGTGATTAAATTAGGGAGGCACATTCGGATGGAAAAAAACCCAGAATGTTCTAATTCAACTGAGCTTCTGTGTTGCATCAGAACTGTGTTGAAGATTCACTGAAAGAGGCTGTTGATTTTGAGATCCAACCTGGCATGTGACATATGAGAGGCATATAGAGCAAAACGAAACAACACAAAACACACCCAACCTCATACTCACCCAGGCCTGGACCAGGATTTTGTGACTGGGGATTTGAAGGGAAGCTCATCAATAACCGTATTATTCCTCAAGTCCAGCGGTGTTGGCTTTGCTAGAGCAGAAAGAAAGTTGAGTTAGGGTTGAGCAACGGTTGAATGGACTTTATTACTCAACAAAAAGTATCATGTTTCTCTTTTTCATGAACCCTGTCGCTTACTGAGATCAAATGGGGAGGTTCAGTTACGGCGTGGTATATATGTTGGTAGCCTCCGGACTTGACTACTGCAATGCGCTCTATGTGGGGCTGCCTTTGCACGTAGTCCGGAAACTGGAGTTGGTACAGAATGCGGCAGCCAGGTTGGTCTCTGGGTCATCTCTGACAGACCACAATAATCCTATACTAAAAGATCTACACTGACTACCAATAGGTTTCCGGGCAAAATACAAGGTGCTGGTTATAAAGCCCTAAACAGCTTAGGCCCTGGGTATTTAAGAGAACGTCTTCTTTGCCATGAACCCCACCACACATTGAGATCATCTGGAGCAGTTCACCTGCAGTTGCCACCAGCTCATCTGGTGGCTACAAAGGGTTGGGCCTTCTCTGTTGCTGCCCTGAGATTCTGGAATGCACTCCCTGCCGGGACAAGAGCCTCCCCTTCTCTGACAACTTTCAAAAAGTCTCTAAAGACTTATTTTTTCACCCAACTTTTAAAACTTGACTGTGGTTGTAAATTGTTTTAAGGTTTTCATTTTTAATCTGTTTCATGTTGTTGTAAACCGCCTTGTTCCTTCTGGGGAAGTGTGACCCCATCCAGAACTGGCAGACGAAAATAGTCTCCTGAGTCCCGACCCTGTACAATCAGTACCTCCATCTTATCGGGATTCAGTCTCAGTTTGTTATCCCTCATCCAGCCCATCACCGCCTACAAGTAGGGATGTGCACAAGCCGTTGTCGCCTCCCCGCCTTGCCGGTGGCTCTCTGAGACATTCGTGGACATCCCTACCTCCTGGCAGGCATTTAGGGAGGTTATGCCTTCTGCTGATGATGTTGAAATGGAGAATAGATTTGGTTGTCATCAGCATACTGATAACAACCTGCACCAAATCTGGTGCAGAGGCTATATGTCCACCCACATACTGCTCCATTAGCAGTCATCATACCTTCAGCAATTTTGCAGCCCAACAACATCTGGGGACCCAAGGTTGTGAACTTATGGATTCATAGATTTTGGGGAATGAGCAGGCTGCTGCAGAACCCACAGCCTTCTGACTTCAGCTGGTCCTTGCCTACTGAATGGGACGAGATGGGGAGACGGGAGGAGTACTTACCTTTGCGGTCAGGTTTGAGGTTGCGGTTGACTGGCGGAGGCTGGATCTCGCTCATCCGCCGGTGAGGCTGAGCGCTACTGCTGCCTTTAGGAACTGGGAAGGTCGAGGAGGACAGCCCCACCAAGTCGAAGTGATGAGGCCCAGGACTCATGGGGATGTAGAGGTTCTGGGAGCTGTCATTTGACCTCTCTGTGTTGAGCAGGATAGAGGAGCCTGGGTTCATGGGGACGTAGTTGTCCTCGGAGTCGGCACTGTGGGAGCGAGCCACGGTGGCTTTGTTTTGCTGGGAAACATACAGAAGGAGACACTGAATCACAGCAAAGCAAGACTTGATAAGGCCACAAAGACCCCATGCTTTGGGTTCAGGCAAGTGGGATCTCTGGAATGGCTGCACACCAGCATCCTGAGAATCCTAGCTTTAAAGTGTGTGTATAGTAGTTATTATTATTTTTAAAGGCAAGTTTCTAGTCCTTAGGCTTCAGAAAAAAATATGGTGGCAGTGCCTGGCATAATCTCAGAAGGTTAGGCAAGAGGCTGGATAAGAACAGGGGTGGGGAATTTGGGCTCTCCACCCATTGCTGAACTACAGCTCCCATCATCCCTAGCTGTAATTCATTGCAGCTGGGGATGATGGCTGTTGTAGTTCAGCAACAGGTGGAGAATCATGGCTGCCTACCCCTGGACTAGAAGATCTCAAAGGTTCCATCTATCTATATATTTAATTCTCTTAGCCGGCATGCGTGTCCTCCTGGATTTGGCGGTGGAACTCTTGCGAGCGTTCATAGCATTGGGCGAGAGTTCAGGGCAAAGGAAAAATGGCGGCCCCTGGGAGGCGGTGGCGGGACGACCTGGCCTGGCCAGGCCGTGCCGTCCCGGGTAAGGGGGGGAGGCGGTGGCAGCAAAGCCTGCCCTGCCCGAGGGAAGCGGGAGGCAGCGGCGGCAGTAGCCTGCCTGCGGGAAGCAGGAGGTGGTGGTGGGACAGCCATCCCGGCAGTCCCAGGTAAAGGGGAGGTGGGGGCAGTGGTGGCGAATCCCGGCCTGGCCTCCGGGGGTGGGAGGCAGCGTGTCAGGCCGGCAAGACAAGAAAGTGGCAGGGAAGCAGTGGAGAGACTGCAAAGGGGGTGAGAGGAAAAGAGAGAGTGCAGAGTGGGGCAGGAGAGAGGGGGAGGGGGGCAAGAGAGAGTGGAGCAGGATGGAGGGGGAGGGGGCAAGAGAGAGAGGCAGGAGGGAGAGGGAGGGAGAGTGGGGCGGGGGGACGGGACAGCCAGCCCCAAATAGCGCACAGATGCTCTGTGCGGGTAGGCTAGTTCAGTTCTAAGAATCTATTATTCTATAAGGGTGTGTGGCCAAGATGGTGACAAATTGGCAACACAACTCACAAGCTCCTGCCTTAAAATTGGACTTCTCCTCACTGGAGCTGAAATTCTCAAGCAGAAATGATGCAAACCCTAGCCATGACAAGTGAAGGCAAGACAAGAAAAGAAATAGGAACAGCCCTAACAATCAGCCAGCTAAGGTAGGGAAGCAGATGAGGATTGACTCCTTCCTTCCCACCAACAGAGCCTTGTGTACAACCTTCACTCTCCCTACGAAGAACAGGTTTAGGGTCCTGGGCATGGAGAACCCTCCCTCACCCCACAAGGAGTCTGCTACCAGGGAGACTGCATTACCTCAGGCCTCTTCTTCGCTATTTAAGAACTCTGGCCCGGGAAACCCCCTGGAGCAGAGAGATAGGAAATCTAAGAGGGCCAAACGTCCCACCACGAATTGCTACCAGAATACTTAGGTAACACCTGCCTTTTAATGCAGAAACCATAATTCAACTTGTAGAACACCTAAACACAACAGCCACAAAGGTAGATAAGCTCAGGCACGCCTTTGATGCGTTCATAGCATGAGACAACTATAAGAGTGGGGGAAACTGAGCAGAATTCCCAGGGATCAAGGAGCAGAGCATTAATGACACAGCATCTTTTTTGGCCTCTCCTCACACCAGCTGGTGACATTTCATTTTGCAGTCCATACATATGGCGTGTCTAAGCTATAAATCAGGAGGAGACTGGCAAGTGAGCCCAATCTGGCCCTGGAGCAACGCTATGCAGCCCGACAGATCTCCAATATCCTTTGACCATTCCCCACGTGTGTAATCAACAGAACGAAGAGGAGAAGTTCCACCTGCGGGGGCTAAGCAAGGGCTAATAACTCACCAGGTGCGCATCAAGTCCAACATTCACAGACTCCGCTGACTGCATGGCACTACTGGGCTGGGGGTATTCGTAGGTCTCACAGGAAGAAGCTGAAAATCAAGGGCTTTGAGATTAGAGAGGATGAACGGTAGCAGTTTCCTGCACTGAGCAGGGGGTTTGACTAGATGACCTCTAAGATCCCTCCCAGCTTTAAAATTCTATGATTCTAGGAAGGATCTTTTGTGAGCTGCTTTAAGGCTATAAAGTGGGATAGGCGTGCCCACATAAATATATAAATAAATAAATAAATTTCAGATTATTTATTTAATCAAAGTTTTTTAACATTTTGCTCTTTAGGTGCAATGCTTCACAAAGCAGCTCATAAAAAATACACAGTTATATATTTTTTAAAAAATTAAAAACCACGGAGCAAGTAAAAGCCAAATAAAAAGAGCAGCTAAGAAGAATCTACTAAAAGCTTCGTGGAAGAGTCAGCCGATCACAGTCTTCTTGAATGAGGCCAGAGACAAAGCCTCTCCAGGTAGGACATTCCACAATCATGGTGCCAACACTGAAAGAGCCCGGCCTCTGATCATAGCCAACCAAAGATCAGTGTCTAAATACCAGTTGCAGGTGAGCAACAGCAGGAGAGAGGGCATGCCCTCACCTCTGTGGGCTACTCAGAGGCATCTGGTGGGTCACTGTGGGAAACAGGATGCTGGACTAGATGGGCCTTGGGCCTGAATCAGCAGGGCTGTTTTTATGTTCTTATGAAACGAGTCTCTGGCCAGCCACTATGAAGCTCATTTTAAAGTCCTGACATATTCATATGAGTGCAAGTAGTCTCACACTATTCTTTTCTCACACTAAGACTTCCCTCACTGACTTTAACTACCCCTCTCCTACACCAGATTTGAAAGTTAAACAGCTGAGGCCCTACTACAAGTACTGAATCAAATCCAGCAGGTGTCTATTAGCAACAGGGACTTCTCAGTAGTGGTGCCAACTTTGGAAAATGTCTTCTCCAAAGTGGCTTGCTTGGTGCCCACACAATACTGCTTCAGCTCCGTCCCCCTTTTAAGGCTGAGTTTGGCTGATGTCATCTGCTCTATATTCTCTTGCTTTGGAGTTGGTTTGGTGCGTTATGATATAATGTAAGGGTACTCATTCATGTTTCCACATGAACTGTGGAAATTGTGGATGTTGCTGGACTACAATTCCCATCATTCCCAGCTGCAATGGCTGAATGTGCCCTGATGATATTAGACTACAACTCCCGTCATCTCCAGCCAAAGGCCACTGGGGTAGGGACCCACATTTGAGAACTCTTGGTATAATATAATGTTTATTTAGACTATGACTGCTATACAGTTGGGTTACGTTTTTGTATTCCATTTTGATTTTCCGCCTTATGGAGAGTGTTGGTTTACACTGCTAAAAAAAAGCAAGATCCATTTTTGTATAAACAAACAAAACAAAACAGCTGATTCCAAAAGATTCTAATGGCTGTCAGTGACAAGCAGCTCTTCCCCAACGTTCAGAAAGGTCAAGGGCCCCAAATTTACCTCGGTGCAGCCTGCAATTCTCCACTGCTGGCAGTGTGTTTCTCCTAGGAATGGTAGCAGCAACTGGGCCCATGCTGAGGCCTTCACTGTCCAAATATCGCTGCTGGAGGCTGCCCCACCGTGCCTCTGCCTGTCCTGGCTTGGGAGGCCGCGGAGGAGGAGCAGCTGGAGTTTCGTTGGAGGCCACTGCCAAGGTGTTGTGGTTCTTGTCCAGCGTGAATGTCCTTGGGATCTGATAAATGGACAAAGGGCTGCCAGGGATGTCATACGAATCTGTGGAAAGCTCTCCAAAGTCCCTGCACAGGGTATTGTTGGGGGTCTTAAAGGTGTAGACCTCCTCGCTATCCGTTTCAGAACCAGTGAGGCTCGATTTGGTATGGGCATAGCATCCAAAGCTCCTCGGAAGGTCGTAGGCGCTGTCCCTGAGCTCTGAATTATGCCGGCTTGGTTTGGGCAAGCTGTAGAAGCCGTGGACTTGTCCGCCCATCCCGTTCACACAATGGCCATTCCCTTGGGAGAGCTTCTGAACAGATGGGTCGCTCTTCATGAAGAACGAGGATCTTGTGGCTTGAGAGAAACTAGCACTCCTAAAAGAAGACAAGCAAAAAGAATGAGTCTGTCTACTGGGTCATATATGGATATATGTAAACCACAGCTTTTCATTCATTTAATATTCATCCTGTCTCCCCAGGCAACTTGGGAAATGTAGTTCTGTGAGGGGTGGGTAACAGAATTCTCAGCATCCCACCAGATTACATTTCCCATTATTATCTGAGGAAAGCTGTAATACCTAATCTGGTATAAAATGGTAGATATTTATGGTCTTCAGAGATAAGCCCGCAGATACACAGAATAACTGTGAATACAATGGGAGGATTAAAGAGTATTAAGGTGTAAGCAATTGGTTTGCATGATGTGTTTAGAAAATTAGTGTTGAGAGTGGAAATCTGCATTAGTAACAGAGATATGGATTTTCTGGAAAAAAATTGAACTGGGAAAATTTCTGGAACATTTTCCAGAAACATTTCACATGCAAATTTTTCTTGTTTGCATAAAATTTATCTCAAAATTTTTTATTATGCATGTTTTCCTGATGCCCTAAATAGATTATGATCTGAACTGGCATGTTATTTAACCTGTGCATTTGGTGTTGTTGTTTTTTTAAAATCTATCATATTGATTGTCCACACTGTTTCTCAAGTTGCCACATATTTGATAGGAGAGAATCAATGAAACTATTTAGTGTGGTTTAAATGTTAAAACAATTTCAAAGCTTTATGTGGAAAGCAATTATTGTTATTAGAATAATCAGTTATCTGTAAAACATATAGGTGCTTTCTCACACACTTCCTAAGTGTGAGGAATCACCCCTAAAAATATTACTTACGGCTTACTTACGTCAGAGGGCTATAGGCCATCTCCAGCCTCAAAGGCAGGATTCCTCTGAGTACCAGTTACAGGGGAGTAACAGCAGGAGAGAGGGCAATTCCTCAGCTCTTGCCTGTGGGCTTCCCAGTGGCATCTGGTGGGCCACTGTGTGAAACAGGATGCTGGACTAGATGGGCTTCCTTGGGCCTCATCCAGCAGGGCTGTTCTTATGTTCTTTGAGATTGACAAGCTTGTCTGATATTGCATAGGCATCCATCCATTGTTACGAATGAATTTTATGAAACAATGGCTGACATCCTGACTAAATTTCTCAATAGTACTACTCAGGGAGTAGTCTAGAGTAGGGTTTCTTAACCTTGGGCCTCCAGATGTTGTTGGACAACAACTCCCAGAATCCTCAGCTGCAATGGCTTTTGCTTGGGGATTATGGGAGTTGTAGTCCAACAACATCTGGCGGCCCAAGGTTAAGAAACCCTGGTCTAGAGGCCTACTACATTTCTATAGGACTTACTCTAGTAAATTTAGTCAGGATGTCAGCCACGGAACTTTTAGAAATGGAAGACTTTTCCACAGAAAAACAAAGGATGGGGAAATTTTTCAGAAAAAAATCTATTTTGGACATCCTTCAGCAGAAGGATTTAAACCCCACATCTCTGATTAGCAGCAACAATTAGGTGTATCATGAGATCTATTTAATTGTAAGATAGACATTGTAACTCCCCTTTCCTCTAAAGAGCCCAGAGTGCCATGAACCTCTCTGTCCTCCATTTATTCTCCAAAAGTCTGTGAAGTAGGCTAGGCTGATAAATGGCAACCACAGGATGTGGTGATGGCCACTACTTGGATGGCTTTAAAAGGGGCTGGGGCAAATTCACGGAGGAGAGGTCTGTCAATGGCTACTAGTCTGATGGCTATAAGTCACCTCCAGCCTCAGAGGCCGCCAGATGCCTCTCAATACCAGTTGCAAGGGAGAAATGGCAGGAGAGAG
This sequence comes from Hemicordylus capensis, assembly GCF_027244095.1. Lineage (NCBI taxonomy): Eukaryota > Metazoa > Chordata > Lepidosauria > Squamata > Cordylidae > Hemicordylus > Hemicordylus capensis. The sequence continues at coordinate 10,273,520 of NC_069659.1, forward strand.
GTCATGCCCTCACCTCTTGCCTGTGGGCTTCTCAGAGGCATCTGGTGGGCCACTATGTGAAATAGGATGCTGAGCAGGGCTGAATTTTACTTAAGAGTTTTTCTTGTTTAATTGTAGTAAGGAGAACTCTTATAATGTGGCAAGGTTTTGCCATATTGTATGTAAAATTCGTTCAGGTTTTATGTAATGTCTATGTTTGTTTTTTCTTTTCTGACTGATCTATGATCATAATAAAGTTCTATCTATCTATCTATCTATCTATCCATTCCCACCTACAAACAATTCTCCATGGGAGGTTAGCTGTCGGAAACCCCTGCTAGCTAACCTGGAGGATACACACACACACCACAAACAAGAGATGCCAGGGATTGAACCAGAAGTTTTCTACGTTCAAAGCAGGTGCCCAACTCCTGAGCTATGGTTGAAGGAGCTCTCAGCTGAACAGCCAAAGCCATGTATTCTGAAGGGTCCTAGCCAGCTTGCTCTCAAGATGGGTTGTTTTATTTATAAACTTTCATTAATCCATTCTGAGATGAAGCCTATTTGAATTGTTAATGAAAAACAGATGTAGGAGTGAAATTCTCCTAAATCCAGGGAAAGCTCTTGGGTTCACGAGAACCCAGCTATGACCCATGCAAGTCTGTCCCAACCTTCCTCGCGCTCCATGTGGTGTCGTGCTCCCCACACCCCACTCCCCCACGGGCCTCCTGCCTGCCTCCTGCCCCACTGTTTGCCAGCTCTTCCTGCTTTGGCATGCTGCAGCAGTGGGTGGGCGGAGGTAAAGGAGGGAGGAGAGAGGCATGCAAAGGGGTGGGCAAGCTGGTGGAGGGTGCAGGAGGTGTACATGAGTGGCAGAAATAGCCAGAGCAGCTGATCAGCTGGCAGAGCCAGATTAAGCTAGTGTGGGGCCTGTAGCATATGTTATAAAGGGGCCCTAAATTTTAAAAAAATGCCCATAAATATTAAAACATAAATTATTTACTTGCATAGTAAAGTGATTAACTTTTTTCATTTGCTATATTTTGGAGTATGGGAGACCAAGCCACAAACTCACACTTACTACAACAGTGAATATTTATATACCGTTTTTCAATCAAAATTCTCAAAGTGGTTTACATAGAAAAATAAAGAGTGGATAGATGATTCTCTGTCTCCAAAGGGCTCACACTCTAAAAAGAAAATTGTGGTAGGCACCAGCAACAGCCACTGGACAGATGCTGTGCTGGGCCTTCTCTTAAAAGACACATTTAGCAGAAAAGGGATATTTTCTCTAACATGCACCAAATAAAACTGGTAACGTTTTAACTTTAATTCCCAGTTGGAAGCTGGGCATGTGGGGCCCTCGAAAACGCGGGGCCTGTAGCAAATGCTACATTCGCTACTATGTTAATCCGCCTCTGTCAGCTGGCTGAAGGGGGCAAGGAGGAGGTGATTCCCAGGGGCAGAAGCTCCCGTGTCCTTGGGACACCCTTGAACCCTGGTAGCTCTGCCCCTGAATAAGGGACCACTGCACTGGAAGCACCATACAAATGAACGAACGAATGAAAAAAATTAAAGGCAAAGAAGCACAAAAGAGACAAAGTACATTTCTGAGGGGCAAACTTGCTTTACAGACTAGATTTCTATGGTGTGTTTAACATTATTGCTCCCTTTAGGGAGCATTCACATTAATGGAAGCAAGCCCATGGGAAACTAGATGGCTGGCTGATGGGGTTGTATGGTATTTTTATGTATGTATTTTAAAATTTTTTAATTAGATCTGTTTTAATATTTTAGCATATTTTAATTGTGTAATTTTTGTAGTCTTGTTTTAACATTTTCTATGTGAACCGCCTTGTGATTATTTAAATGAAAGGCAGTATATAAATTTAACAATTTTAAAAAATTAAAATTTTTAAGCTGCACTCTGTCTTTTCTTCAAATTACCACAGAGGTCCAGCAGTGGGGGAGATGGTACAGTGGGGGCAGGTTCTTTTCCCACCCTCCTCTAGTGCTGCCAATAAATCACTGAAGACTCTTGTAAGAGCAGGATGTAATAAATACCTGAAAAATCCAGGCATCTGAAGGATCGTCTACTCCTATGTGAACTTGCCTGTATGTTAAAGGCATCTTTGAGGACCTTTCTTGGGGTTAGGACTGGTTATCTAACATGGTTAAATATGATTAACCACAATGGTCTGACCGGGATTGCTGGGGAAATTTGTGTTCTCACAACCAGCTTTGCATGGTTCAGCCATCCTGGTTAACTCTTTCACCAGGATCATTGTGATTCTGAGGATGCAGCGTATGTAAACCGCTTTAAGAACTGTTTTCTTAAAAAGCAGTATATAGACGGTGTGGCCTACCACTTGTTCTCTGGATCCTTGCCCGACTTGGCTGCTTCTATCTAGTAGGGAGATTGTTGGAGGTGGCCTAGTTAATATCATAAATGCATTGCTGAGGGAGGGTAGGTTAGTCTTGTCTGAAGGAGGCAATGGTTAGACCACTCTTAAAGAAGCCTTCCCTGGACCCCTTAGCAATGGACAGTAACAGGCCAATCTCCAATCTCCCTTGGTTGGGCAAGGTGATTGAGAGGGTGGTGGCTGAGCAGCTCCAGGCAGTCTTGGAGGAAACTGATTATCTAGACCCATTTCAAACTGGCTTTAGAGCTGGCTATGGGGTTGAGACAGCCTTGGTCGGCCTGATGGATGACCTTTACTGGGGAATCGACAGTGGGAGTGTGACTCTGCTGGTTCTTCTGGATCTCTCAGCAGTGTTTGATACCATCGACCATGGTATCCTTCTGGATTGCCTGGGGGAGTTGGGGATAGGGGGCACTGCTTTGCAGTGGTTCCGCTCCTATCTCTCGGGTAGATTCCAGATGGTGGAGCTTGGTGACAGTTTCTCCTCAAAACAGGAGCTGTTATATGGAGTCCCTCAATGCTCCATTCTGTCACCAATGCTTTTTAACATCTACATGAAACCGCTGGGTGAGGTCATCAGGAGGTTTGGTGCTGGATGTTATCAGTATGCTGATGACACCCAAATCTATGTCTTCTTTTCATCTTCAGGAAATGGCACTCATTCTCTAAATGCCTGCCTACAGGCAGTAATGGGCTGGATGAGGGAGAACAAGTTGAAGCTGAATCCAAGCAAGACGGAGGTGCTCATTGTGGGGGCTCAGAATCTGAGGGGTGAGTTAGATCTTCCTGTGCTGGATGGGGTTACACTCCTCCAGAAGGAGCAGATGCGCAGCTTGGGAGTACTCCTGGACCCAGGGTTTCACCCTGGTATCTCAGGTGGAGGCCGTGGCCAAGAGTGTTTTCTATCAGCTTCAGCTGATTCGACAGCTGCGCCCATTCTTTGAAGAGGATGACCTCAAAACAGTGGTGAATCAGCTGGTAACCTCCAGGCTTGACTATTGCAATGTGCTCTACGTGGGGCTGCCTTTGTACGTAGTCCGGAAACTTCAGTTCGGAATGCGACAGCCACATTGGTCTCTGGGGCAATCCGGAGAGACCATAACATGCCTGTTTTGAAACAGTTACACTGGCTGCAGATATGTTTCCGGGCAAAATACAAAGTGCTGGTTATTACCTTTAAAGCCCTGAACGGCTTGGGCCCGAGATATCTCAGAGAGCGCCTTCTTTTACATGATCCCCACCACATGTTAAGGTCATCTGAGGAGGTCCGTCTCCAGTTACCACCGGTTTGTTTGGTGGCGACTCAGAGGCGGGCCTTCTCTGTAGCTGCTCCCGGTCTGTGGAATGCACTCCCAGCAGAAAGATGCAATCTTAATTCCTTACTGTCCTTCAAGAGAGCCCTTAAAACCCACTGTTTGGCCTGGCTTTTCAGGGTTTTTAATTTGTTTTAATTGTTTTAATGTTTGCTCTGGTTCTCCAGGGTTTTTAGCTGTTTGAATGTTTAATTGGTTTTATTCTGTTTTTATAGTTTTGATTTTAATTGTTAACTGGTTTTACTTGTTTTTATTCTATTGTAAACCGCCCTGAACCATTTTGGAAGGGCGGTATATAAATCAAATCAAATCAAATCAAACAAACAAATAAATAAATAATAAAAATTAACAACAATATTTGTATATTCCTTTTCTTTTTAAGCATATCTGCATCATAGATTCAGGAGACATTAATTTTCCTAGGTCTTTTAAAATATTCCTTGGACTGTTGCTTTTTTTAAAAGTTCGGCTGCTGTTTTAATATGTTTTGAACCCTTTCATCATTTCTATTCTGCCTTTCTGCCAAGGTCTAGTTTTACTAGTGCTTTAAATTACTGCCTTAATTTTGTTTTCTAACATTGTAAACTGTCCTGGGAGTAGTAACACTGGAGGGCAGGACAGCTCTTTTAAAAATAATAAATATATAAAGTACCACAATATTTATGTGCTATAACTTTTTAAGTGGATCATAAAATACAGAATGGAGCCCTTCTATTAATTCCTGCTCAATCAGATTTACGATGCATACTTCCACCCCCCGCCCTTTTTTTTACTGTTTTCGGTTCAGCTCACTGAAAAAGGCCATGTAACCTTCCAAAAAACCTCAGGGTTCCTCAGAACACATGAGCCTTTGCAATTGAAAGAAAGATGATTTTGTTCAGCTCCTTTAACTGTACTATGCTTCTTCATCAATGGGTGGCACTGTGTATAAAACGATTACAGCATACTGATCTATACACGGTGGCAACTGCTTCTTCTTGTTACCAAAACACTGCTCTGTCCTTTTGTGGAACAACCGGAAAGGAAAGATGTGTGGTGTCTTGTGTTGAAGGACATCAATTGCCTCTCATTGTTTGATATCAGGGAGTGTGTTAAATATTCCGATGAGGTACAACTAAACTGGTGGTGGGGAAAGATGCCATGGAACAGTGCTATTTTCTGTTCTGTGTAACTGTTCCCTGCTAACTGAGCAAAGAGGCACCTTTTAAAGTGGTGATTCTCTTCCGTTTAGCAGGGGAAGAGCAACTGGCCCTATCCAGCCCCAGCACAGCTTCTCTCCAGTGGCTGTTGCTGGTGTCTACCTCACATTTCTTTTTAGATTGTGAGCCTTTTGGGGACAGGAAATCTTATTATTTCTTTTTCTATGGCTGCATTCTAACAATCACAGTGATTCTGGTTAGAGTTAATCAGGATTGCCGAGCCCTGAGGAGCTGGTTGCGAGAACGCAAATTTCCAGGGCAGTCCTGGTGAGACTGCTGTAACTGCAACTAACCAGGATAGATAACCAGGACTGATTATCTAACATGGTTAAATGTGGTTCACCACAGTGGTCTGACCAGGATTGCTGGGGAAATCTGTGTTCTCACAACCACCTTTGCATGGTTCAGCCATCCTGGTTAACTCTTTCACCAGGATCATCATGATTCTGAGGACACAGCCTATGTACACTGCTTTGAGAACTGTTTTCTTAAAAAGCAGTATATAAAAATTAACAACAATATTTTTATCTCCCTTTTCTCTTTAAGCACATCTGCATCATAGTCTTGATCTAGTTTAATATTTGGAAATTCAGCTTCAACTTCCCACTGAGTCATGAAACTCACTGAGCAAATCATTTCCCCTCAACCTAATCTAGGCTTAATTTTTTTTAAAAAAAAAATTCACATTTTATATCCCGCTCTTCCTCCAAGGAGCCCAGAGCGGTGTACTACATACTTAAGTTTCTCCTCACAACAAACCTGTGAAGTAGGTTAGGCTGAGAGAGAAGTGACTGGCCCAGAGTCACCCAGCTAGTATTTGGCTGAATGGGGATTTGAACTCGGGTCTCCCCGGTCCTAGTCCTAGTCCCAGTCCTAGCAGGCGACGAAGATGAGGGTGATGGAAAGGGAGACTCTCAGCACATGGAGTGACTACAAATAATAACTACTGCTATATTTTGCTCAGCATACCTAGACTTAGGTATGCTAGACTTACATACCTAGACTTAGGTATGCTAGACTTACATATCTAGACTTAGGTATGCTGCCTTATACCAAATGCTACTTAGGAAGCTGCCTCATGACTTATGCCTTAGACCACTGGTCCATCTAGTTCAGTACTGTATACACTGACTGGTAGTGGCTCTCCAAAGTTTCAAGCTGGAGTCTTCCCCAACTTGGGACCTTCTGCATGCAAAGAAGATGCTCTGCTTCAGCCCCATCCCCTGGATAGGGTAAACAAGACACAGACTTGGCTCATTTAGCAAACCAGGCCCTGCCCACACCCTACCTGATGTTCTCTGATTTCCTGCTCATACACTGGTGTAGGAAGAGATAGTCTTGTGGGGCACTGGCAGAAAGGGTGGTCCGGATATGATTAGCAGGTGAATCAAACGTGAAGAGGGTGGGCTGGCTAGAGTGCGAAGGAGCCGACGACTTCCGTTCTCGCAGGAGCCGCTGGTTGGAGCCACTCAGTTCGGCCGGGGATGAGCGTGGGCCATGATTCACAACAGGAATGTTTCTGATGGAGTCTGCAGAGGAAGAATAACACAGTTGCCCTTCATTGTGATCAGCATTAGTTACAGTGCAAGGTCCTCCTGATACTTTCTCAAGCCTCTAGTACAGCCCAAAGAAATGGCTGACACCCAGAATGAGGCGGTTGCAGGGGCTAGTTGCACTAATTCAGGAGCTTGCGTTCCGGACTAGCACTGTGCTAGCTCAGTCAAGGTGTGCAGCCTCTGGCACATCTCATGTGCTTGGCAGGAAAACTTTTTGTGCAATACTGCAAGAGCGCCTTGAGCATTCCCACGCATTCATGCAACTATGCCGTCCTCTTGCACTAGTACCACTTTGTTCGCTGAGCGAGCCCTTCAGTAACTCTCCAAGCCCAGGAAATTTAGGACAGACAAAAGGAAGTACTTTTTCACCCAGCGCATAATTCATCTATGGAATTCTCTGCCACAGGATGTGGTGGTGGCCACTAGCTTGGATGGCTTTAAAAGGCGCTTGGGCAAAGTCATGGAGGACAGGTCTATCAATGGCTACTAGTCTGGGGGCTACGGGCCACCTCCAGGCTCAGAGGTAGGATGCAGCCTCCCAATACCGGTTGCAGGGGAGAGGGCCTGCCCTCACCTCTTGCCTGTGGGCTTCTCAGGTGCATCTGGCGGGCCACTGTGGGAAACAAGATGCTGGACTGGATAGGCCTTGGGTTGGGCCTGATCCAGCAGGTCTCTTCTTATGTCAGCCAATAAATTTCCCCAGTGCCCTTCTTAAGAACATCAGACTATAAGAAGAGCCTTGGTGGATCAGACGATGAGTCCAAAATCCCGTTTCTCACAGTGGCCAACCTGAATTCTGTAGAAAACTCACATGCAGAGTGTGATGGCAACTGCTTTCCTTCTACTGTTGCTCCATCAGCAGCTATATTGAGAGGCATACTACTTCTGGACATAGGGGCTCCACATAGCGATCATGGTTAATAGCCACTGACGAAAAGATCATAGGAACATAGGAAGCTGCCATATACGGAGTCAGACCCTTGGTCCATCTAGCTCAGTATTTTCTACACAGACTGGCAGAGGCTTCTCCAAGGTTGCAGGCAGGAGTCTCTCTCAGCCCAATCTTGGAGATGCCGCCAGGGAGGGAACCTGAAACCTTCTGCTCTTCCCAGAGCGGCTCCATCCCCTGAGGGGAATCTCTTACAGTGCTCACACATGTAGACTCCCATTCATATGCAACCAGGGCGGACCCTGATTAGTTAGGGGGACAAGTCATGCTTGCTACCACAGGACCATATCCTGTATGAATGAGCTGAGCCCTTTTAAAGCCATCTAACTACTGATCATCATCAGCACATCTTTTGGTACAACGAGTTCCATAAAATAATGAGGTGTTGTGTGAAGATGTGCTTTTCTATCCTGAATCTGCATATCCTGAAACAGAGGTTCCCAACCTTGGGTCCTCAGATGTTGGACTACAACTAAGAGGAGAGCTGGTCTTGTGGTAGCAAGCATGACTTATCCCCTTAGCTAAGCAGGGTCCACCCATGGTTGCATATGAAAGGGAGACTAGAAGTGTGAGCACTGTAAGATATTCTGCTCAGGGGATGGAACCGCTCTGGAAAGAGCAGAAGGTTTCAAGTTCCCTCCCTGGCTTCTCCAAGATAGGGATGGTGTAGTGGTTAGAGTGCTGGACTAGGACTGGGGAGACCCGAGTTCAACTCCCCATTCAGCCATGATACTAGCTGGGTGACTTGGGCCAGTTACTTCTCTCTCAGCCTAACCTACTTCACAGGGTTGTTGTGAGGAGAAACGTAAGTATGCAGTACACCACTCTGGGTTCCTTGGAGGAAGAGCGGGATATAAAATGTTAATAATAATAATAAATTAATAATAATAATCAACAACAACAACCTTGGAGATGCCACTGCCAGTCTGTGAAGACAATACTGAGCTAGATAGACCAAGGATCTGACTCAGTATATGGCAGCTTCATATGTTCCTATGTTCCTAACTTGCATCATCCCCAGCCACAATGGGCAAAGGCACTTGTGGCTAGTGATGATGGGAGTTGTGGTCCAGTATCATCAGGGGATCCACAGTTGGAAACCCCTTGCCCCAGGATCTTCTGCACCACACAAAGATCCTGTGGCAGACCTGCAGGAGTTCCTTATGGATCAAAGTGGAAAGGATTCTTCTTCTTATTTATATCTTAACTTTTAAAAGAAAACTTCTTAAAGAGTTTTCCATGGGGGAAAAAAAAGAATAATAGGGTCCCAGAAGGTTACACAGTTTGAAAGCCTCGGTTAAAATCCCACAAAACAGGATTCCAAAGCCAGCTCAACTCTCCTGGCTGAGTTCTTCATGTTGCTGGTCCATGTTCCTTTTTCACAGCTGCTTCTAAGCTGAGGAACAGAGGAAAGGATTCACGCCTGGCCCACTTGTTAACAGCATTTCAAAGCCATTTAAATAACACTATTCTAGACCACTTGGCGTGAGGCCTAGACAGCGCTCTAGAGCAAAACACCTTCACAGAAAGCATTGCCTGAGCATTAGACACATTTGACATTTTCTAAATGGGCATCCTGGAGGGCCCATCACTCTGTCATGCCCGGAGGCCACAGGAAAGTGCATGTGTGATGCAGCCTACAGGACGACTGGCAGGATTTGTGGGCCTCAGGGCAAAGATGAGTCAGTGCTCTGAGGGGGTCTAATTTTGTCAGCAGGATGAATCCCAGACGTCTAAATGAGCCCAGGGTTCTCTAACAGAGGGGCTCTGCTTACTAGGGATGTGCACGAAATGGAGTTTGCATTTTGTTTTGAGCTCAAAACAAAACAGAGATGGAGGAGATGTTTCATCGGAACAGCGGTCGACCTAACCAAACAAAACTTGAATCGTTTCTGAAGCATGGTTGCCGGTCACGCGTGGGTGAACCTTCTCAGTGCTGGCCTCAGCTCTCTGGAACTCCCTGCCCCTTGATCTTGCTCCCTCCCTGTTCAATTTTAAATGAAAATTCAAAATTCTTATTTTATCAGACCTTCTTTTAACTATATATATTACTCTCAATGACAGCCCCACTTTAATGGATTTTAAAAAACATCTTCGTGCTTTTATTATTTTAGAAGCTGCTGGGTTTTTAAAAGAAAGTTTATTTTGTTGTGCTTTAAAAGAAATGTTGTAAGCCGCCATGAATTCACACATGAAGAATGGCGTGCGTTTTAAATAAAATAAACAAACTGCGAGGTTGGTCTTGGGTACGGGGGCAGGCAGGTATACTGCTCTCCAATTCAAACTCAAGGGGCACAGTGTTTGCTGGTGTTCTATCTTGTCCTAAAGTGCACGACCCATTTTTGTGAAGAGAATAGCTGTCTTCCATGTTCCTTTGCCCCACAAAGGTTCTCTGCACTTCCCAATTCAGGGAAGGTGGAACAACAAAATACTAGTACTGTGCCTTCGCTCATTTTAGCAGAAAGGGTTTCTTTCTCACATCAGAGAAGTATAGATTCTGCTTGCATATAATCCCTGGGGCCTTGTCAAGAGAATCCCTTAATACGCTGCTAGATCTTTTCCCCTTCCTCCTCCCTTAAAGAATCTGTATGTGCTTTGTGTAGCTTTGTGTAAAAGCGAAAGAAATAACCCAAGCAGCAGCCCCATTGTGCTATTTATTAGTGTTTTTTCTTCTCTTCCTTCCTTTTAGCATATTTATTACATACAGTTACATTTCTATATAGCCACCTAATGGCACAGCGGGGAAATGACTTAATTAGCAAGCCAGAGATTGCCAGTTTGAATCCATGCTGGTATGTTTCCCAGACTATGGGAAACGCCTATATAGGGCAGCAGCTATATAGGAAGATGCTGAAAGGCATCATCTCATACTGCGCGGGAGGAGGCAATGGTAAACCCTTCCTGTATTCTACCAAAGACAACCACAGCACTCTGTGGGCACCAGGAATCGACCCTGACTCAACGGCACACTTTACCTTTTACATTTCTATATACATAGGAAGCTCGGGTGGGGGCGGGGTTCTTAAAAGAAACTAACTCAGTGCTGGATGTAGCCCAATATTTCCCCATTCAAAATTCCACACCAAAAAGGCAGTTTATCTTTCCAAGAAATTCGCCATTTTCTTTTCCTTTCCTTTACCATAAGCCAATAATTTGGTGATATTCAGGCTTGAATCACTATGTGGGGGAAGTGTCTGATGAGCGATGTCAAACAGAAGTGACAAGGGATGAAGATGTGAAGCTAATTGACACATTAAAAATCAACACGTCTCCAGGATTGGATGACATATGCCCAACAGTTTTTAAAAGAACTCAAATGTGAAACTGTTGGTCTTTTGACAAAATTATTCAAGCTTGCACTAAAATCGTTGCTAGAAAACTGGAAAATAGCCAATGTAACACCAATTTTACAAAAAAAAAAAAAAAAATCCAGGGGAGAACTGGGAAATTACAAGCCCATCAGCCTAACTTCTATCCAGGTAAACTGATGGAGTGCATGATTAAAGCTAGAATGATTAAACCTATAGAAGAACAAGCCTTGCTGATGAAGAATCAGCATGGTTTTTGGAAAGGGGGGCTCTGCTTCAATAACATTTTAAAATCCATTTAGTGTTTTAAAAAATATATGAATATGGATGAGGTAATCTTGTAGACAGTATATATACTAGTACTTTGGGTGACGGAGGAATAGCTGTAGGAGAACGAAGCAAGCCAGAGATTGCCACAGCAAGAAGGAAGAGTTAATCTCGCTCCCCCTACACACGCCACTGTCTCATTACAGATCAGGCGCTTCACCATGCTTCACTTAGCATGATGTGTAGTTTGACATTGTTATTAGTTTGACATCATGTGTAATTGAAATACTACCTCCCCCAGTTTCATTCACCAGAATGGCCCTCATCTCTGCTGTCTGAGCTTCCTCCTCTGAAATGCTAACAGAGACAAGGGATTTCTAACTCCACCCCAGCCGTTAATGTTCTTAGTGACGGGGTCACAGCAGGAGATATAATGGGAATACATTTTTGAAAATCAATGCCGATGTCAATGGCATGGCCTCCCTTGGGGTGAGCGGCATGCTTTTACTGGAGTTTGCTGAAAGGGTGCCCTCCCCACCATCTCTATCCTCGCCCCCCCCTCCTCTTGCCATCTCCTTTTGTCTTCACAATCGCTGAGGGAAATATGGAGTGAAGAACCTCTTTTAAAACCAGCGTTTCTCTTTGTTTCAGTCATTCATTTATCACTGAGTTAAAAATCACAGTAGGAGAACCTCTACAATGCAAACATCAATCATCTCTAACCTCAAATTAATGCGTATCCCATGCCCCCCATTTAGCTTGTCTGTGTGGTCTGTATTATCAGTATATAGTTTATATTATTGTAGTATAGTATAGAGTGTGTGTGTAGATATAGAGATATACAAATATAATATATCACTTAGCTTGTCTGTCTGGTATATTATAGTATTATTATGATCTATATATACAGTATATCAGTATAATATAGTATATAGTTTATTTCACTTAGTTTGTCTGTCTGATGTAGTAGTAGTAGTAGTAGTTTATTTACTCCATTATTATTGTTATCATCAGGAATATTTATATGCTACCTCTCCGCAAAAAAAGCTCTCAAAGCAGTTTGCTTTGCAAAAGGAATGAGTGGATGGTTCCCTGACTCAAAGGGATAACAATCTAAAACAAAACACAAAGAAGATATAAGAGATCCACCATTTTAAAAAGGTGTCTCTGGGCCCTTTGGGCAGGCGTTAATTTATTTTCATTAAAACCATTCAGATATTTTCCAGCCAAGGGAGTGAAACCAGGAGCTTGGTATCTATATATTTAAATATATGACGGGGGCTATTCTGAGTTAGCCTCCTGGTCCACGTGGCTGTAAGGCATTGGCTTTGTGTGTTTCAAAGCGCCCAGCAAACCTTTTGCCCTCTTGCAATTTGCACCCAGCAGACCTGGCTGACTAGGTGTTGAGGTGCAAGGGCACCCCTCAGCTGACCCCACAGGCCAGCCCCAGATCACCTAGGCATATAAAGGCTTGGCCACAGAATAGACACACTGCGGGATTCATTCCTCTGAGCAGCAGTTCACTGTGCCTATTATCTTCTCTGGGACTTCTCTTGGCCCCACCCTGACTACACCCTTGCCTCTGGCACCTCGGACCAGGTGCGTAGCTTGGGGTGAGTAGTGGGCTCATGTTTGCCCCTCTCCCCAGGAGCCCCTTGCGCATGCCAGCCACGCCCCTGCCTGAGATGTCACACGCAGGGGGTGTGGCCAGCACCAGAAGGGGCCGGCGCCACCCTCCAGACTTTTTTTCCCAGCCAGCTTCGTTGTCTGCCGGGCGCCTTGAAAAAGCCAGCTGGTGAATAAGGCCAGCCAGAGCTCAGCAGGAGGGGTGAAGAGTGAGCTAGGCAACTCTTCATTGCTGGGCGGCTTTGGTCCTTTGAACCCATCCACCTGACAGAGACGGGCCTTCTCGGTCGCTGCCCCGAGATTGTGGAATGCGCTCCCTGCTGAGATAGGATCCTCCCCATCTCTGGCAATTTTTTAAAAACACCTGAAAACCCATCTTTTCACCCAAGCTTTCCCAGCTTCCTAAAAAAAAAAGGGGGGGGGTTAATTTCTGGTTTATTTTTTAAATTGTTAGATAAGTTTTTTGTATATGTTTTTAACTGGTTTTATGTTATTGTTAAGCACCCAGAGATGAAAGTTTGGGGCGGTGTGCAAATTTGATAAATAAATAAATAATAGCTCCACCTCTGTTTCGGACCCTGACCTGCTTGTTCTGGCCTCAGCCTTGCCTTTGGACCATGCCCTATGTGGAAGGGAGGAGGGGAGGAGAAGTGCCCAACAGAAGGAGGAGAGGAAAAGGAGAAGTACCCCACCAGGAAGGAGTAACCGTGCCACTGGTGAAGGCTCACCCTTCACCCACGTCCTTCCCCTGCTCATCATTGGCGCTTTCTCCTGACCCTAACCCTCGCCATTCTCATTTTCAACATGAAACCACTCTCTTTCCACCACAGCTAAAAAAATGCCAAAACCTGCCCTCTCTCCACTTGGACACCCCCACATACTTTGCAGTCAGAATAAATAGTGCAATGTAAACATACTTGTGAACATGTGACTGCTTATTCTGACAGTGTAATGCGCTGCTAAGTGGCTCTCCCCCCTCACACACACACACACACACACACACACACACACACATACACAAAGCATGGAATTTGAGGCCTTGGTGTGTAATCCATCCCCATAATGAGCTGCATGCAGAGAGAACCTTTCTCCATAATCTCTCATTGGCATCATTAAAGTTAATGTTAAATATTGATCAGTGGTGCGCTTAGGCACAAACCAGCCAGCCAGTCCCACATATTGGCTTATATTAATGTCCCCTTTTCTATCTTAAGAGAAACCTGTGGTCTTCTGGGGGAGAAAAAGGAGGAAAGACAATAGACATGTTAATTTCTATTGCTCCACATGGTAGAGGAGGCTGATGGCGGTCCTTTCATGAGGTGAGGTGAGGCAGTCACCTTAGGCGGCGGGCTAGTGGGGTGACATCAAGATGTCAAGATCTCCTCACCCCAGTGGCGTAGCGAGGGCATAGGCAGCCTTCTCCCCCACAATCAGGGGTGTAGGGGGGAGAAGGATGGGGTTAAAGAACTGGGGGTCTCGAGCTGCTGAGGGAGGGGCCCCCAGTTCCACCCCTCCCTATCTTCTTCATTATCTCCTCACTCCAAGGGGCTGCCGGAGAGAGAGGTGAACACGGGGCCCCTCTCCCCTAGCTATGCCCCTGCCCGCAATGGCAGCTGCAGTGGCACACTCCCGACCTCCCACTGGTAGCAGCGGTAACTCCTGCCCCCAGCAATGATGATGGTGACTCCCAACACCAGCAATGGCAACAGCAGCTCCCCCCGCCCAATGACAGCGTGCTCCACGTAGTGCGGCACTGGGGGTGGACAGCTGGTGGGGTAGAAGGGGAACCCGCAGCGCTGCTGGAGCCTTCAGTGCTCCCACCACTTCCTTCAAGGTCTGCGGACACTCTCTCTCTTTCTCTCTCGCTCTCTCAGCCTTCACAGCAGCCCCAGAGGTGGCTAGCCAGGAGGGTGGGGGCGGCGAGCGCAGCAGCCCTAGGGAGCCTTGAGGCTCTTGGTACCCGTGCCCTCAGTGATAGCTCCGCCCCGGCCTCACACCCTTTGCAAAGCTCGCAAGAAGCATGAGGAGGCTTGCAAAGTCCCCTCACCCCAAACCCTGCTCTGCTTTTTAAAACTTGCAAGGGTTGGTTCTGAAAAGGGGCTGGCCCCCACTAGGGTTGTAGGGCAAGGCAGCATTTCACCCTTTGCCTTAGGCCACCCCTACTGATGATCTTGTACAAAGCAGGTGCCTGTTTGTTTGTTTGTTTGTTTGTTGTTTTAATAAGGCTGTGCCAAACATTATTGGGCGAGAACCTTCAGCTTGAGATCTTAGGAGGGGCAAAGGGGGGTCGAAAGCATTACTGTGCTTAAAGCCACCCCCTGGTTTGCAGCTGGGGATGGGAGAGAAGGGGAGTACCAAAAGTGATCCTTTGTTGAAATCCCTCTGTTCAACAGATATAGGAGGGATCTATCAATCTCTCAACAGCCTATACAAAGATGGGTGCAGCATTGGTTTACATATATACAGTGTCAAAGGAGGAGAGCTGGTCTTGTGGTAGCAAGCATGAATGGTCCCCTTTGCTAAGCAGGGTCTGCCCTGGTTTGCATTTGAATGGGAGACTGCATATGAGCACTTTAAGATATCCCCCTAGGAGATGGGGCCGCTCTGGGAAGAGCATCTGCATGCTTTCATGCAGAAGGTTCCAAGTTCCCTCCCTGGCATCTCCAGAAAGGGCTGGGAGAGATGCCTGCCTGCAACCCTGGAGAAGCTCAGAACAAAACAACTCTTTCCGATTCGTAACATTTCAATGTTTCGAGTGCCATTTTGGAGGCCTGTTTCCCCCTTGCTGATTGGTTTTCTGGCACTGGCTTCTGATTGGCTTGCAATCCTATGGGAGTTTGGGGAATAGGTTAAAATGTGTTTAAAACCATCTGCTTGCCCATTTCTTTTGTGGGTTGGGTGGTAAGTATCCAGAGGCGCTCTTATCCTTGGACTTCCGGGCCGCAGTCCAGGACCTCGACAGCCCTTGGGGGCCCCCAGATCTTCTTTAGTCTGTCCCAGAAGATATGGTTGCCCAGCCGAGCATTATGATGCTTAATTTACAAGAAGGTGGGGCCTCCAAAGGCCTTTAGGTCCAGGCTCCAAAATTACCTAGGTGAACCTCTGTAGGTAGGGCCCATCATGCCCTACCACCCAACCCACATTGGTGTACCTAGCAGCTACCCATGGGGAACAATGGGGTGTTTCGAGTTTCCACATTGTTCCCTATGGCCGAATAACTCGATACGATAGTGGTGTGCCCGAACCGGTCCGGCGGCCATTCCAAAGAATGGCCGAACTGCCGGACCGGTTCGGACTGGGCTGGTTCGGGTCCGGGTGGGGGGTATATCTTTAAGGGCGGGGAGGGCTTGCTTAGCCCTCCCGCCTCCTTGCCCCCGCCAGCGCCCGTATTTAACATTATAGGGGCGCTGGAAACCAGCCGCCCCCCCCCCGCCGCCGCCACCGCCGCGAAATCACTCTTAAAAACATCCAGCCCTCCCTCCCTCCCAGCTAGCTGCCCGCCCGCCCCCCCACCCACCCACCCAGTCGCTCACCCGGTCGGTAGATACTAAGCGAGAGGAGCTCCGGCACAGAGCTCCTCTCGCTAGGAAGGCCTCCGGGAGAATGGTGGCTTGCGCGCGCGCGCGCATGCGCGCGCTGCAAACCACGCCGTTCTCCGGAGGCCCGGTCTACCCGCCGGGAAAGGGCCGGGTAGACCGGGCCTCCGATCGCTGGGTAGACCGGGCCTCCGATCGCCGGAGGCCCGGTCTACCCAGCGATCGGAGGCCCGGTCTACCCGGCCCTTTCCCGGCGGGTAGACCGGGCCTCCGGAGAACGGCGTGGTTTGCGGCGCGCGCATGCGCGCGCAAGCCACCATTCTCCCGGAGGCCTTCCTAGCGAGAGGAGCTCTGTGCCGGAGCTCCTCTCGCTTAGTATCTACCGACCGGGGTGAGCGACTGGGTGGGTGGGTGGGTGGGGGGGCGGGCGGGCAGCTAGCTGGGAGGGAGGGAGGGCTGGATGTTTTTAAGAGTGATTTCGCGGCGGTGGCGGCGGCGGGGGGGGGGGGGGGCGGCTGGTTTCCAGCGCCCCTATAATGTTAAATACGGGCGCTGGCGGGGGCAAGGAGGCGGGAGGGCTAAGCAAGCCCTCCCCGCCCTAAAAACAAGGCCCCCCTTCGGTGCCGGTCCGGACTTCTCCGGACCGTGCACATCCCTACTGTGGAATAACACAGAGGCAAGTCAAGAGCGTGCCATTACTCAGGGGTGCGCCTTCTCGCTTTCAGCCCAGGGACGGGCATCACAGTTTACGTCCGCACAGCAAGAGTGCAGCTGAGAGGCAAACACATTCCTGGCCACAGGTTATCAGAAGAGGGGTAAAACACCACCAGCCTCGGCATATAAGAGGGGGAAATGGAGTCTGCGTCTAGTGATGGTACTGATCTAGGCTGGCAGCCAGATATTTTAAACCTTTCTAATCTCTTTTTTAAAAAGTGATTTCCTCATTATCCTGACAGCTTTGAATATCCTCGCCTGGAGCACTAGACAATTACTGTGCACACACCTTTTTGCACAGTGTTCCCTGTGCCTATCTCTGCAGCATAACCAGTCTCTTTTGGAAATTACCACTCAGCAGAACATATCAAGATGATATGCATATGGCAGACCTCATAATGACGAGGACTTTCCTGGGCCCGGTGATGGCGCCTGAACCATTTCGCCATTAGCAGCTACCATAAAGCTGCAACCCCTTCCCCCACAACATGTGCTTATATTCATGGATCTATCTTTCGGGCCAGACACGCAGAGAGGGAAAAAAAGCTGATTTTCTTTTCCATGCATAATAATATTTCCCACCAGAAGCATTCCTTCTTCAAGATAAGGGCAGAATTTACATAAGAAAGGTCTGTTTGTGCAAGATAGGCTTGGCTGAACAACTCTCTTGCATCAATATTCACATACAGCTGAGCTATGATCAGCAGAATCAGTTTCTATAGGACTCTGTCACGTCAGGCTTCAAAGAGAGAGTAGTATGTTCAGGGAAGGGCTGTAGGCCAAACAGCCTGTCGCTCGGCGGGGTGGGGCAGAGCAGATGTTTTGGGACACCCTTGTTATGTTTCCAGGGGCACCCTGGATGGTCACTACTGCAGACAACATTGACTTGGCATGGGTGTTGGCATGAGAGGGGAGCTGGTCTTGTGGTAGCAAGCACAAATTGTCCCCTTTGCTAAGCAGAGTCCACTTTGGTTTGCATTTGAATGGGGGATAACATGTGAGCACTGTAAGAGCCCTTAGGGCAGGGCCGCACAACTTTGGCCCTCTTGCAGATGTTGGATTACAACTCCCATCATCCTTGATGATTGGCTACTATGGCTGGGGATGATGGGAGTTATAGTCCAACAACAGCTGGAGGAGGGTCAAATTCATGCAGCCCTGCCTTAGAGAATGGGGCCGTTCTGGGGTAGAGCACCTGTCTGCTTGCATGCAGAAGGTTCCTAGTTCCCTCCCTGGCATCTCCTGATAGGGCTGAGAGAGACTCCCGCCTGCAGCCTTGGAGAAACCACTGCCAGTCTGTGCAGACACTCCTGAGCTTGATGGACCAAGGGTCTGACTTGGTAAAAGGCAGCTTCTTATGTAATGTCCAGTTCTGAGAAATGTGTACGACTCCCCCAGTGACATGAGAAGGCAGGTACTCCAAGCACAGCCCCTGTGCACACGCAGCGGTACCTGCTGTTTCCATCATAGCTCACAGGGATGGCTATGAAGATGTGCAGGGAAGATGCACAGGGAAAGATGCACTTTCCCCTTAGGGGAGGCACTGAGCGGAACTACACTTCCCAGATGTCTCTGTGCACCTTCTGTCTCCACTGGTGCCGGAAGTGGCAGGTACTGCATGGAGATGGCTTTGCTGAGAGTGCTCACCTCCATGCAACACCTTTAACGAGCCTGTAAAGTATTATTGATTGATTGATTGAGTGCCATCAAGTCGGTGTCGACTCTTAGTGACCACATAGATAGATTCTCTCCAGGATGATCTGTCTTCAACTTGGCCTTTAAGGTCTCTCAGTGCTGCATTCATTGCTGTCGTAACGAGTCCATCCACCTTGCTACTGGTTGTCTTCTTCTTCTCTTTCCTTCAACTTTCCCCAGCATTATGGACTTCTCAAGGGAGCTGGGTCTTCGCATAATGTGTCCAAAGTAGGATAGTTTGAGCCTGGTCATTTGTGCCTCGAGTGAAAATTTTGGATTGATTTGTTCTAGAATCCATTTGTTTGTTTTCCTGGCTGTCCATGGTATCCTCAAAAGTCTTCTCCAGCACCAAAGTTCAAAAGCATCAATACTTTTCCTATCTTGCTTCTTCAAGGTCCAGCTTTCGCATCCATAGTGTGTCACGGGGAAAACCATTGTCTGAACAATTATAATCTTTGTAGGTGTAGAAACATCACGGCATTTAAATATCCTTTCCAAGGCCTTCATTGCAACCTACCAAGTGCTAGTCTGCGACATATTTCTTGACTGCTGGATCCTTTACTGTTGATGGTCGATCCTAAAAGGCAGAAGCTATCCACCACTTCAATGTCTTCACTGACAATTCTGCGGCTGGTTGTTGTACCCACTGTCATTAGTTTAGTCTTCTTTACATTTAGTCGTAGTCCCATTTTTTCACTGTGCTCCGTAACCTTCATTACTAGAGCTTGCAGATCATCCGCATTCTCAGCTATCAGAGTGGTGTCATCAGCGTAGCACAGGTTATTGATGTTTCTTCCTCCAACTTTAAAACCACGCTCATCTTCTTCCAATCCAGCTTCTTTCAGTATATGTTTAGCATATCAATTAAATAAAGAAGGGGAAAGTATACAGCCTTGTCTTACTCCTTTGCCGATCTGGAACCAGTCTGTTTCACCATGTTCTGTCTGGACTGTGGCTGCCTGTCCCGTGTATAGGTTTCTCATGAGAACAATGAAGTGTTCCGGGATGCCCATTTTCCTAAGGATATTTATGCCCATAACACAGGGGTTCTCATCCTCCGGTCCCCAGATGTTGCTAGACTACAACTTCCATCATCCCTAGCGACAACAGCCTTTGTTCAACAACATCTAGGGATCCCAAGGTTGAGAACCCCTGCCATACAACAACAACAATAACATTTATATACCGCTTTTCAACAAAAGTTTCCAAAGCGGTTTACATAGAGAAATAATAAAGAAATAGAATGGTTTCCCGTCCCAAAAGGCTCACAATCTAAAAAAGAAACATAAGACAGACACCAGCAGCAACAGTCACTGGAGGTACTATGCTGGGGGTGGATAGAGCCAGTTACTCTCCTAAATAAAGAGAATAAGCATGTTTAAAAGGTGCCTCTTTGCCCTATTAGCAGGAGCATAATACATATCCAAGCTTCCCAAATCTGGATGGGCTAATTTGCATATCATGCAAATTATGCAGAAACTAATATGCATATTTATTTATTTATTTATTTATTTGACAGATTTCTATACTTTCCCCTCCTTCTCTGCCCTCCTGTGTGATGAAATCCAGAGTAAAATCCAGGCAACCCAGGCAGCGCATTTGAATTCCATGTAAATCTGGGTGGAATTTAGCAGCCAGGTGGAGGAGCCAAAATCTAGGGCTACCCTAAATTCTGGGGGACATGGCAACCCTACTGAGAGGCCACCCTACTGAGAGTTTGCAGCTGACACAAGATTTGAAGCAGCAACCGCACAGACCAGAGTTCCTCTTTAAAGCCACTATGCACCACAAGCTCTCACTTTACAAGTTGAGGGTTCACACAGGGACCCCGCACTGACGGCTTTCCAGATTACAATCAAAGCCGAAGAGTGGCAATGAGCAAGTGAGTGAGCTCAACCATCTTCCTTCCACGTTCCTTGGGGTCAGATTTCTTCCTAATATCTAATTCCACTTTCTTTTTCACTCTGCTACCTGCACACTTTATTCCCCTCTATCTCAGTGTCCTTTGAAGCTTCAGTTGTCGCCAAGATTCCTTTGTTGGCTCTTTTGTCCCAGGAACCTGCAAGTTGGTGAACTGCCATAACTGTAAGCCGGAGCCTAATAACAGGGCTGAAACCTGACACTAAGTTCCATTTTGAGCATGGTGCTTAAGAAAAACAGGATAAAGCCAATGGCATTTGACTATGGTTTCCCATGGCATCCCATGACCCTATCATGCCTTGCCCTTTCACTCTTGTGACCTGCAGTCCTCACCTTTCAGCTGTAGTATCTCATGTTTGAATGCTCCTCCCATATAAAATGGCATGCCTGGGAGAATGGACCTAACCTAGCATTGTGCACCCATTGACAGGTGCTCTAGAGAGCAGGGATTCTCAACATTGGGTCCCCCCAGATGTTATTGGACTTCAACTCCCATAATCCCCAACCAAAGGCAACTGGGGCTGGGGATTATGGGAGCTGAAGTCCAATAACATCTGGGGACCCAATGTTGAGAATCCCTGCTCTAGAGAAAGTCTTAACCTTGGGCCCCCAGTTGTTGTTGGACTACAACTTCCAGAATCCCCAGACATGGCCTTTGTGGCTGGAGATTCTGGGAGTTGTAGTCCAACAACATTTGGGGGCCCAAGGTTAAGAAACCCTGCTCTAGAGACCCGATGCATCCACCCACCAGCTTGGAGGTTTAATTTCTAGACTCTGGGGAAGGAGCTGAATCGTGAAGAATGACAACTCTATCTACTCATGGGGGAGGGGGGGGGATTGAACAAGGCAACTCCAGGAGGCAAAGCCATGAACAAAATAGGGACTGTGATTTAGCAGGGGCAGATTCCTGAAAATGGGCACTGTGCCTGTTAAATGGGGACAGTGGGGAACCGTGGAACTCTGATGGCAGTGGTTTGGAAAACTTCATGGAGGAGAGGTCTATCATCGGCTACTAGTCGGAGGGCTATAGGCCACCTCCAGCCTCAAAGGCAGGATGCCTCTGAGTACCAGTTGCAGGGAATAACAGCAGGAGAGAGGGCATGCCCTCAACTCCTGCCTGTGGCTTCCAGCAGCATCTGGTGGGCCACTGTGTGAAGCAGGATCCTGGACTAGATGGGCTTCTTTGGGCCTGATTCAGCAGGGCTATTCTTATGTTCTTATGAAGGTATAGGCAGGATCGGCCCTAGGGCTTGGGGCACCCTAGGCAAAGTTTGGTCTTGGCAACCCCTCAGCCGAGAAGCATGGAGCCCCAGATTTAACCTGGGCCATACAGGCTGCTCATTCGTGAGGTCGAATAACCAGCCCATACAGATGACCAACAAATGACTAGCCGATGCTGGTTTGAGGATACAGTGGGAGAGAGTTCCCAGTCTATTGTGGGGGTGGCGGGGGGAAGTTCTTACACTTCAGAGATGAAAAGATGCTGTTGTTAATCTGGAAATCCAATCTGAGGCAATCTCCTTTTGGAAACGAATGCTGAGGCAGGCAATTCATCTTCAAGGGAGGGAGCGCAGCTTATGGGACTCGCTGTTTATTGGGGGCTGAGGTGCAATGAGCACAGAAGTCTCTGGGGTGCAGAATGTGCAGGCCCCCTAGGAAGCAGAGTGCATTACATATTCTAACATTTCTGGGATGAGCAATACAAGTGTAAGAGAGAATAACTGGCAGTGCTATATTCTGGCACGGTTTATGCTCCCCACCCTCCTCCAAGAATTGGTGCCTTAGGCAACTGCCTAGGTCTGCCTATTGAATGGACTGGCCTTGGATACAGACTAGGTGAAACGTGCATGGTTCAAGCAGTGGTGGCACAAGATCTCTCTGTGCCCGAGGCAGGGTGCCAGGTTCCATCCCCCTTGTGTGCGTCTTCCTCCCCTTCTCCCCACCACCCCTAAAAGCAGGGAGGCAGTAGAACATCTTGTCAATTTGCTGGTGCCCTAAGAATGGTGCCTGAGGTGAGCCCCTCACCTTGCCTCATGGAGGAGCCGCCCTGGGTTCAACATTACACAGTAGCAAACCCAGGCTTGACACTGGAAATCAAATGAAGCATTATGGTGAAAACATGAGGCCAGTTCAGATGATACTTTTAAATGCATGATTAGTATATTGGTGGGTTTTTTTTTAAACCCACTTGGAAAACAAATTCAGATGAACAGAGCAATGCAGGTAGAGTGAATGATCCTATCTTGGGCTTTATTGTGTTTACAATTCAAACTCAATGGTTGGGGGTGACAGCAAACAGAATTTAGCAATCCAGATGAAGTTTGCTCACCCCTAATCTAATCCCATGATAGTGGCTAATACATATTTTAAATCCTACATTATAACTTGTATTTAAATCCTAGGTAGAGAATGTATATTTTTCAGTTCAGATGATCATTTGTACATGTGTAGAGGAATCAAATCACACATTGGAAGTATCCTCTGAATGGGCCCGTAGTTTTGCCTTTGTGTGCTTTTTAGCCTACTTTCCAGTGGGCTTATGAGATCACCTGGCATTCAGTGTGTGTATCCATGTGTCCGTGTGTGTGTGTCAGTCCGTGTGTGTCCCCCATCAACTTCGCAACGCCTGGACCAATATAAACCAAATCGGGAACAGTTGTAGGGACACATAGGGACACCACAACGGCGTAGTTTGTGATGATGTCATCCAGCCTGATCCAAGATGGCGGACGTGTAAACCTTTGAGGCGCAAGTGGGCTAACTTGTGAACCGCCTAACCAATATGAACCAAATTTGCTACAGCTGTAGGGAGACATAGGGATGCCCAAATGGTGTCATGTGTGATGATATCATCCACTACAATTCAAGATGGCGGCCGCATGAACATCTGAGGCTCAGGCAGGCTAATTTGTGGACTGTCCAACCAATTTAAACCAAATTTGGAACAGCTGTAGTGAGTGACACACAGGGACACCTCAATGGTGCAGTTCGTAATGATGACATCCACCCTGATCCAAGATGGCAGACACACGAACATTTGAGGCACAGGAGATCTAACTTGTGGACCTCGATTTACACCAAATTTAGTCCAGATGTAGAGACAGTGAAAGGAAAGTGGGCTGATTAGTTCTTACTAGAACTTGTTTAATTTTCTGTTAAACATCAGCCATAAGAGGTGTTCCTGCAGCTGCTATTTCCTCAAGAAGGGAAGCTCTCATTCATGCTAATGAAAGAGAAATAGTTTGACAATGATAAAAGAGAAATTGCTTGACAAGAAACAGGGAAGCTGTTTTAGGTATAAGTAACAGCATTTTGAAGCAGCATGGCTTTTAAGAAGAATCAAAGACACTGAGACTAGGATCACCAAATCCACTTGACATTTAATCTGCATGGTGTGCTTATGTTTGCATAAATACAAGCAGGCGATCAGCGTGAGCTGTTTGTTCGAAAACTGTTATGTGTGAATATTTTTCACCACTTTAATCACAATATGCTAACATGAATAAATGCCTAGTGGAACCTTACCATGTAGTCAAGGTTGTGTAGAGAGATAATTTTGTTTCTGAGAGATGACAACAGACTTTAAACTCCTTAGTTGTAAGGAATAAATAATACAACAATAATAGCTTCCTTCTAGCTCATACTAGCTTACTTTTGCCGGGGCCTTAGCACTCACACTGCGATGGGAGAATACTCGAGAAATGTCATCCTAAGGCCATCATTGGCCTTGCATGTAATTTGCTTGTGAGACATAAGCACATACTGGTTAGTGGCAGTGATGTTACCAATGACAACACACACAGAAAGGATTTAAAAAAAGGTTAAATTGGCTATTATTTTATTTTTCAAAGCATTTCTCAGAATGCATAACTTCTCTGGTCTACTACGTGAGCCCATGAAACATAATCATGTGCACTGCTCTGAGCTCCTCGGAGGAAAAAGTGGGATATAAATGTGAAAATAAATAAATGAATATAAATAGAATAAATGTATTAGCCTGAATGTCAGCTATAGAAAATACAGCCAAATCAATAAAATATAGAGGCAGCAATTAAGAGTGAAAGCTAACACAGAGAAAACTTAAACAAAAGCACTAACACAGCAGATCAACTGGATGCTCACCAAAAGAGAACTTTCTTACAATGAGGAAGGGTTGGGGGGACTCCAGGGAGCTTCATATTCTGGATGCCACTGCAGAAAAAGCCCTTTCCGGAGTCCCCACCAACCAAACTTCAGTTGATTAAGTTCACAAACATAATCAACTCAAGTTCAGAAACTTGAGTCCTCAGGTGTTGTTGGTCTATAACTCTAGGCCAGGCGTTCCCAACCTGTGGTACTCCAGATGCCGCTGAACTCATTGTGGCTGGGGATGATGAGATTTGTAGTTCAGAGGCATCTGAAGTACCACAGGTTGGGAACCCCTGCATTGTGGCTGGGGATGATGTGAGTTTTAGCCCAAAAATATTTGAGGAGACAGATTTGAGCACCTCTGAGTTAGGTGATGCGGGTAAGGCAGGCCGGCTCAACTTTGGCCCCCAAGCTGTTTTTGGACTACAACTCCCATAATCCCCAGCCACAGTGGCCAATAGCCAGGGATGATGGGAGCTGTAAGCCAAAGTTGAGCCGGCCTGGGGTAAGGGGATTTTTTTTTACTACGAAACCCCTGGCAAGCTTCCAAAGAACACTGTGGATTTCCCACAAAATCCTCAGAGTAGCTCTACTCAAGGCCTGCATGTTTCCTGCAACTTCTCCTTTGGGCATGTGTCAGGCAGGCGCGTAACAATGATAGGGCAAGGGGAGACAGTTGTCTGGGGGCCCCACTGCCTGGAGGGGCACCCCAGGGGCACCTCATGTGACTCCCCATTGCCCCCTGCCCAGCCCCAAGGCCCCTCAGCCACTTGCCCTCTTCGCCGTCTCTCCTGCTTGTTCTGCTGGCCCGCAATGGAAGCAGCAGACAAGCTGCAAAGAGCTCCTTTTCTCCCGCCTCTCAGCTGATCGGCGGGTGGGCGGGGCTTCCACGGAGGCCTCCGTGTAGGCCGCAGTGAAGCCTGAACTCAAGTAGGGCCCAAGCCAGCCAGGAAGGAGGAGGCAGCCAGAGTGTTCTCTGCAGCAGAAGACCCCTTGCTGCCCTGCTTAACCCAGACCAGCATTTGCCAGGTAGAGTGTGAACTCCTTTTTGTGGTTACCTTTCCCGCCCCCCCCCCCATATATAGGGATCTGCTTGCCATAGGGCTTGGATATGGGGGGGGGAGGGACCGAGAAGTCTCTGAATATTTATTTTGAAACAGCTTGGAAAATTTGCTGACTTAAAAAAAACTATCTAAAAAGTCCTATAAGTGGCTTGTTTCATGGCAGAAAATTGCAAAAACTTCTGGAACAGTATTTTATTAATTTTATTTATTCATTCATTCATTTATAATGCACTTATGTTCAAGTTGTTTTGCAACCCAGAAGGTCTAAGTGAGAACTGTGAAGCATGTGTGGTGCTTTTATTTTATTTTTCTTGTGTGTGAACTGCTCCCCAATAACTTGCAGGGACTTCAGGGTCAATCTGGCCAACATGTGAATGCAGCACCTCCATTCCAGAGGAGATGTGTCTTAAAGGGCTTTAAAAGCCTCCTGTGAAAAACCTCCTGCAATCAAACTTGACTGAATGTGTTCAGAATTCTGAGAAAACAAACATAGGCTCACCCTGCATGGTTGAAAGTCTCCTTTGCTAATCTGCAGCGAGGGGCCCATTTTAATAATTCATCTTTCTAGTGTGTCCTAGGCATTAAAAGTAATACAAATGTATAGTACTCAACGTATATCACTATATATTGTGATGTGTGTGTGTGTATTCAGTGAAATGTATTTGCAGGCAGCATACTTATTTTGGAATATCAGACTTAAATCCTTGGGGGCCTGGGGTGTGCAGAGGCCCTGGACTTTGGGTGGGGGGGCATTTTAAAATCTTGTCTCTGGGCCCACTCCAACCTTGCTACGCCCCTGGTGTCAGGGACCAAGCTGAGAGGGATGGGCAAAGAATCAGTGCAAGTATCATCATATCCAGAAATGCTGGGAACCTTGTAAAGAGCTATTTCTTTTTAAAGGAAGGACTGGAAGAGAGGGGAAGGGAAACACGAAGCCTTTCCAAAGAGGCAAACGTCTCTTTGAGACACAGAGGAATGAGAAAATCTGAGCCACGAAAGAGAAATGAAGGAGGGCGGCAGGGAAGAGGGGAAAGGGCCAAGTCAGATCACCCTGACCTCAAAGCATTATATATCTCAGTTATTCTAACTGCAATCAATTCTTTGAAGGGCAAGGGGGGGGGCAGAGCGAGGGAGTGCTGCATATAAAGGCAAAGCTATACATCTCTTTCTGGCTAGCCTTGTCTGACCTTGCCAGTGTTTTTATGCAATTCCCAGGAGATCTTCCTCCAAATTCTAATTGCTTTTCCAGTCATCTTGCGATGTTTTTTGTCTGAAATAATAATACCAATAATAATAAAAATACCAGTCAGTAGATTCTGATGTGCTAACCCCTGCTAATTTGGCAAAGAGGCACCTTTTAACATGATGATTCTCTTTATTTAGCAGGGGGAGAGTAACTGGCCCTCTCCACCCCCAGCACTGTACCTCCAGTGACTCTGGCTGGTGTCTATCTTATGTTTCTTTTTAGATTGTGAGCCCTTTGGGGACAGGGAGCCATCTTATTTGTTTGTTATTTCTCTGTGTAAACCACCCTGAGCCATTTTTGGAAGGGCGGTATAGAAATCGAATAAATATATAATATAATATATATGTGTTGCCTTAAAACCGATGGAACTAATTTCAGTCTTTTCGTGTCTTTGATGCTGTCCCTTCATACACCCATTGACTTACTTGGTTTACATTATGTACCCTCAAGGAGCCCAACGTGGTGTAAATGGTTATGTTTATCTTCACATCAGCCCTGCGAGGTAGGTTAGACTGAGAGATAAGCAACTGGCCCAGAGTCACCCAGTGAGTTTCATGGTTGAAGGAGAATTGAACTAAGGTCCCCCTGGTCTATCGCACCGGCTCTCATTCTTAACGGGGACCATTCAATGAACTGACCAAGGACTGCAGGTCCAGATATGATGACTCTACCCACTGATTCACATCCAGGTGTACAGATCTGCCCCTCCCGCAAGCATTTTCAATCTCGTTGTTCTGCACAGGACAATGACAATAAAGATCTATCTATCTATCTATCTATCTATCTATTTGAGGAGTCCCACCTTCATTTTACTGAACAATCCCAGCAAACTTAATCACCCTTCTCTCCCTCCAAAAATTTAGTCCTCACGCTTTCCCTCTGCTCATATCTTCATGAGCTGAGACACAGGAAGACGGCTTTTCAACCTTCTGGGACATGTTAGGAGGATATCAAAAGACATTTCTTTTAATCACGCAGGGGAGGGAAGTATCATCGGGACAGGCCCATAGCAACTGTGCATGCCTGAATTTTATTGTTGCTGGTGTTGTTTGGTGTCTTGTGTTTGTTTTCTTTTCTTTTTTCTTTTTACTGAGAGCCAATAGATCATAGCAGCTAGAGTGTTGGAACATAGGAAACTGCCATATATTGAGTCAGACCATTGGTCTATCTAGCTCAGTAATGTCTACACAGATTGGCAGCGGCTTCTCCAAGGTTACAGGCAGGAATCTCCCTCCCTATGTTGGAGATGCTGCCAGGGAGGGAACTTGGACCCTTCTGCTCTTCCCAGGGTGGCTCCATCCCCTTCCAGTACTATCTTCCAGTGCTCACACATTGTCTCCCATTCATATGCAGCCAGGGCGGACCCTGCTTAGCTAAGGGGACAAGTCATGCTTGCTACCACAAGACCAGCTCTCCTTTCCTGGACTTTGACTAGGGAAACCCAGGTTTAAATATGCACTCAGCCATAAAGATTGCAAGTATAACTTTGGGCTCTTGTTATTCCTCAGTGTAACCTACATCACAGGGTTGGTGTGAAGATAAAGTGGGGAGAGACAACTGAGCTCTGGAGTAAAAGTGGGATGATAATAATACAGATTTTAATTTTTTATTATTGCTTAACTACAACTCCCATCACCCCCAGCTACAATTTATTGTGGGTGAGGATGATGGGAATTGTAGTCCAGCAACATCTGGAGTACCACAGATTGAAAACTCCCAGTATAAGCCAGCCAGGAGGCTTTACACACAGGGCTTCTACTCTGAATCTCCTTCGGGAGAGGGTGTGTGCATTCTCACACCAACCCAACTTACCCCGAAGTCCCTTCAAGATTCTGGGACCCACTACACACACAAATTGGGCTTTGTCTTGCAAATTCTAGTTTATCTCAAGATATTTCCGGGTTTTAAAAATGCTGGTTTTAAGCTTCTTTTTCTGAAAATGCCGGAGCAAAGAGGGAGAGGCACCGATGTAGAATCATTAGCATGATAAGAGGGCTACTCTCTTTACAAATGCAGATGCAGCTCTTCAATACTCTCTCCCTTTCCCGCCTGCCCCCCCATTGGCTAGAAGGAAAACACAGAGGCATGCCATGTGAACTTGCATCAAAAGCAAACCTGAGAGCAGAGGGGAGGGGGTGCTTCCCTCCATGCCGCAAGTGTAATTTGAAGTGGCTTCGCCCAACATTTACCCCTGCAGCATGAAGCCATGTACAAATAACTCTCAGGGGACTTGCAGCAGGCCCCAAGTGTCTTATTTTCTGCACCACTGGACCTCTCAGGAAGGAGTTATTAGCCTCACCTCTGCTGTGCTGTAGTGCCTCCCAGATGATGGCCAGAGAGGGTACTGCAGCTCAGCAACAAAGCCTGGCCAGGTGACCTGGGGAGCCAATCAGGGCTTGACAAGCTCTATATAATGGCCACTTCTGGCTTAGTTCCTCAGTCTGAAAAGTCTATATGGCACTAGAGTGGACATATATACTCTTGTGCCTGGTATTGACAATGCATCTGCTTCTGACCCCTTCTGGTGTTTCCCCCCGCTGCTTTTGACCTTGACGTTGGCCATACCTAACTATGTATTCACCTCTGGCCCTTCCAGTTGGCTGCTTGCAGGCCTGACCATGTAAGGCCTTTCAGTTGGCACTCTGTGGGTCCTTGACAGACAGAAATGCAGGATAGATATATTTCAAAACAAATATTTTTCTCCCTCTCACATAACACTAGAACAAGGGGTCATCTCTCATGAAACTGATTGCCAAGAGGTTTAGGACTGACAAAAGGAAGTACTTTTTCACACCATGCATAATTAACTTATGGCACGCTCTACCATAAGAAGTGGTGACAGCCAACAGCCTGGATGGCTTTAAGAAGGGTTTAAATAAATTCATGGAGGAGAGGTCTATCAACAGCTACTAGTCGGAGGGCTGTGGGCCACCTCCAGCCTCAAAGGCAGGATGCCTCTGAGTACCAGTTGCAAGGGAGTACAACTCATGCCCTCAACTCCTGCTGTAGGCTTCCAGCAGCATCTGGTGGGCCACTGTGTGAAACAGGATGCTGGATTAGGTGGGCCTCGGGCCTGATCCAGCGGGACTGTTCTTATACACTAAATAAAGCACCACTTCACACCGATTCTATCTTGCAAATGTCCCCCCCACCCCAACTCTGTCTTGGCATTATGAGGTAAACATATTTATTTATTTTATTTATTTAAAATATTTTATACCCTGCCGCTCCAGAACAATACTGCTTGGGGCAGCCCACAATAGTAAAAGTCATATCAAATTTATAACAATAAAACACAACATAAAAATTATTTATGTCACTATGCAATGGCCTCACAACATGTAATTCTGCCCTAAGCCAAATACATTTCACAAGACCAAGAGGAAAATTGAGTAGCCGAAGGGAATGTGAAAGGGTATCTCCTTTTTTAATCAAAGACGAGGACATTCTCAAGCTTGATGACAGAGTGTGCAGCAGGGGGGCCCTGGTGATTAAGTGCGTAATTCCAGCAAGGACATTTCTCCGCTCTAATTAATACCATTGTTAGCTATTTGTCTTGCATTAGTTTGGATGAAAACATTTTCCTGACTCCGGTGATCTTTGGGAAAAGGGCAAAGAAATATTTCAATTACTTTTTGCTGATATTGCCGGTATAGAATGGTTTGTTTCAGATGATATGTCTTGCAACACAAATCTGTCCCATGCCAATGAATACATAATATTATCGAACATTTCAGGGCACAAAACATTTCACAATTAAGTCATTTATCACTGAGCTCCGTGGTTTTCAAAGTTGGTGTCTTCAGGGATTCATTTTTCACAACAGCCCCTCTCTTGAAGAACCCCTGAGCGCTTGATACAGACCCCCTGGTGCACTGCAGAGGACTCAAGGGCATGTTCTAGGGCAGTGATGCAAAACTTTGGTCCACCTGCAGTTTTTGGACTACATCTCCCATCATTCCCCACCACAGTGGCCAACAGTCAGGGATGATGGGAGTTCTAGTCCAACAACTTCAGGAGGGCTGCAGTTGTGCAGCCCTGTTTTAGGGGGTACACTCCACACTAGCCAGGTCTATTGTAGGACGTTGCCTGAACTGCGGTTTGAAGTGCAATTTGAGCACTTTTAGGGAAATTTGAAAGGGAACTTCCAGGAAAAGGAGAGCTTGCCCTTACTTGCTCTCTGCTGCCCCATTCAGCTTCCTGTTGGGGCGGCGTGTATCCCAATAACCCCCTGGGCGGCATCAGTGTGGGCGCCATGTGTGTGCTGAAGCTGCGTGGGTGTGTGTGTGTGGGTTAATGGGATGTGTTGTGCCACCCAACCGGAAGCTGAATGGAGCAGCATAGAGCAGGTAAGGACCTGCTCTCCTATTCATGGAAGTTACCTTTCAAATTTAATCATTAGGAAGGGGGTTGAAAATAAAACTGCTAATATTATAATGCCCTTATACAAAACTATGTTGTATGGAGTACTGCATACAATTCTGGTCACCACATCATAGGAGTCTATACCGAGCCAGACCATTGGTCCATCTAGCTCAATATTGTCTACACAGACTGGCAGTGGCTTCTCCAAAGCTGCAGGCAGGAATCTCTCTCAGCCCTATCTTGGAGACGTCAGGGAGGGAACTTGGAACCTTCTGCATGCAAGCACGCAGATGCTCTTCCCAGAGCTGCTCCATCCCCTAAGGAGAATATCTTACAGTGCTTGCACATGTAGCTTCCCATTCATATGCAACAAGGGTGGACCCTGCTTAGCAAAGGGGACAATTCATGCTTGCTACCACAAGATCAGCTCTCCTCCCATCTAAAAAAGGACATTGTAGAACTGGAAAAGGTGCAGAAGCGGGCCACCAAGATAATCAGGGGCCTAGAGCACCTTTCTTATGAGGCAAGGCTACAACATCTGGGGCTGTTTAGTTTAGAAAAAAGATGACTGTGGGGAGACATGATAGAGGTCTGTAAAATCATGCATGGTGTGGAGAAAGTGGAGAGAGAGAAATTCTTCTCCTTCTCACATACTGTAATACTAGAACCAGGGGTCATCCCATGAAATTGATTGCCAGGAAATTTAGGACCAGCCAATGGAGTTACTTTTTCACACAACACATAATCAACTTGTGGAATTCTCTGCCAAGAGATGTGGTGACAGCCAACAACCTGGATGACTTCAAGAACGGTTTGGATAACTTCATGGAGGAGAGCCGTTAGCGCCATTCTATCAACAGTTACTATTTGGAGGGCTATAGGCCACCTCCAGCCTCAAAGGCAGAATGCCTCTGAGTAGCAGTTTCAGGGGAATAATAGCAGGAGAGAGGGCATGCCCTCAACTGCTGCCTGTGGCTTCCAGCGGCATCTGGTGGACCACTGTGTGAAACAAGATACTGGACTAGATGGGCCTTGGGCCTGATCCAGTAGGGCTGTTCTTATGTTCTTAAATTTCCTTAAAAGTGCTCAAACTGCGCTTCAAACTGTGGTTCGGGCACATCCCTAGTCTCTTGGGTCTCATCATGAACCTTTGTGAAAGAAGAGCATGGCCTGGACACACTCAGGAGTAGGGCTGGCCCAAAATAACCCACCAATCTTCACGTCCTCATTCACAGGCTGTGAATATGGCAGATAATTTTTAAAAGGGTGGGAGCCAAAGTTCAGGGGTGAGGGATAAACTCAACCCTCCTGTTGGCAGCTATTTTATCCTCAAGAGCAGGGATGCTCAACTTCAGCCCTCCTGCAGATATTGGCCTACAGTTCCCATAATTCCTGGCTATTGGCCACTGTGGCTGGGGATTATGGGAGTTGTAGTTCAAAAACAGCTGGGGGGCCTAAGTTGAGCAGGCCTGCTCAAGAGCCTCTTGGGCAATGTTACATCATTGCACTGTCACCATAGCCTGATTCAGACAGTTTGTTGAACACTTGTAAAACAAATGTACAGAATACATAGGTGCAGATCGGTTAAAACAGTTAGTTATTCACATGTTTGTTTATTTATTTTACATTTATATCCTGCTCTTCCTCCAAGGATCCCATGGTGTACATTGTATACCCAGGTGTACATGGTTGTTTATCCTCACAACAATCCTGTAAGGTAGGATAGCCTGAGTGATACATGCCTGGCCCAGAGTCACCCAGTATGCTGAACACAGGTACAGCAGTACACTTACAATTTGTTCCATGCATGTGAGGTGTTCAAATGTATCCGCAGGGATGCGATAGAGGCATCCCACTCCCAGGCTGACAGTGCTTCTGCTGTCAAGGAGAGTGAAGGTCTCAGGGAAGGAGGACATCAGACCGAGGAAGAGGGAAACACTCCCTTAGCAGGGACCTCTTCCTTGGGCGATGCGCCCATATCCTCTTGCACAGAGGACACTCCTTCAGGGGGCGGGGGACTCCTAGTAGTGGGGGATTCAATCATTAGGGGCATAGAGATATGGGTCTGTGACCCACATGTAGACCATACGGTGACTTGCCTGCCTAGTGAAAAGGTTGCAGATGTCATGCTGTGTCTAGGTAGGCTGTTAGGGAGTGCTGAGAAGGAGTCCACTGTTGTGGGGCACGTTGGCACCAACGATGTTGGGAAATGCAGTTGGAAGATCCTGGAAAAGCCAGATATAGGCTGCTAGGTAGCATACTGAAGTCCAGGACCTCCAGGGTAACATTCTCTGAAGTGCTTGCTACCTGTTCCATGGGCAGGGACAGCGAGACACGTGGATGAGATGGTGGTGCCGGGAGGAGGGATTTGGATTTGTTAGGCACTGGGCCACATTTTGGGGAAAGTGAAGCCTGTACAAAAGGGACGGGCTCCACTTGAACCAAGATGGAACCAGACTGCTGGTGTTTAAAATCAAGAAGTTCGCAGAGCAGCTTTAAAATGAGGCCTAGGGGGTTGCCGACAGGAACTGGATGGTATCTGGTACGGCCAGCAAAATCCCCTAAGGTGCGAGGGTGCACACGCTTAGGATAAACCAGAAGGGGGCAGAGCACAGCCAGGAGTTGAACCAAAGGAAACACAGGACAGCTTGCCAAATAGGTCAAATGATGGTAAGGGGGATAGCACACGCCAACACCAGGTGAGGGACTTGGCATATAGGTGTCTCTATACCAATGCCAGAAGCCTCTTGAGTGAAGATGGGTGAGCTGGAGTGCTTGGTTACTAATGAAAACATAGATAAAGTAGGTGTAATGGAAACCTGGTGGAATGGTGAGAACCAGTGGGACACTGTTATTCCTGGATATAAAATCTACAGAAGGGAAAGGGAAGGGAGGACTGGGGGAGGAGTAGCACTGTATATCCAAGAAGGGATAGATTCCATTAAGCTAGAAAACCGAGGTGGACCGGAGTCCTCCACAGAATCATTATGGGTAACATTATGAGGACTGAAAGGAAATGTGTTCCTAGGGACATGCTATCTCCCTCCGGATCAAAACGCTGAGAGTGATCTGGAGTTGGAGAGGCAAAGAAGAGAAGCATCAAAGAGAGACAGGGCAGAAATAATGGGTGACTTCAACTACCCACACATAGACTGGGTAAATTCACATTCAGGAAATGACAGAGAGGTCAAATTTCTAGACAAGCTAAATGACTGTGCTTTAGAACAGTTAGTCATGGAACTAACCAGAGAGATGGCGACCTTGGACTTAATCAGGACCTGGTGTGAGATGTCAGCGTTGCAGAACCATTGGGTAGCAGTGACCAATTCAGCATATATTTTATTTCATTTTATTTAGTACATTTATATACCACCCTATACAAAAAAGTCCCTGGGCAGTTCACAATATAAAACCATTAAAACATTAACATAATTAAAACAATTTAAAAAACAATGAAAACTCTAAAACCAAAACTTTAAAACCATAAACTAACCTGATTAAACAGGTATGTCTTTAGGTCCTTCTTAAAAACATTCAGAGAAGGAGAAACTCTAATTTTGTTAGGAAGCACATTCCAGAGTCCCAGGGCAACTCTAGAAGGCCTAGTCTCGAGCTGCCACCAACCAAGCTGGTGGCAACTGCAACCAGACCTCCCCAGATGATCTTAACAGGCGGTAGGGTTGACGAAGAAGAAGGCACTCTCTTAAATACCCCAGAGCCAGCTTGGATGGCTTTAAAAGGGGCTTAGACAAATTCATGGAGGACAGGTCTGTCAATGGCTACTAGTCTGGTGGCTGTGAGCCACCTCCAGCCTCAAAAGCAAGATGCCTCTAAATACTAGTTGCTGGGGAACAATAGCAAGAGAGAGGGCATGCCCTTTCCTCCGTGTGGGCTTCTCAGAGGCCTCAATGCCAGTTGCAGGGGAGCAACAGCAGGAGAGAGGGCATGCCCTCAACTCCTGCCTGTGGCTTTCAGCAGCATCTGGTGGGCCACTGAGCGAAACAGGATGCTGGACTAGATAGGCCTTGGGACTCATCCAGCAGGGCTGTTCTTATGTTTATTTCCATCATTCTTCTTGCTTCTGCAAGCCATGCGGTTATGCAAAAAGAGCTATGCAGCATACTGAAGCTAATCCTTTGCCAATAGAGACCACATTCACCCCTCCAGCCTTTCGGCTTCTGAGATTTAACTGGACCTTGCTTCATGTTTTGAAGCTTATCTTTGCCGCTTGAAGGACAATATCTTTTGGACTTTGCCTTTACAGGTTTATGGTCTAATTATTCATACCTTATTGATTTGTTTTTAATGTTCTTGGGTCTTCAAATTTTATTGATTTTAGCAAGTGATCTCGCCGCTGCTATTATCTTGTTAGATATATTTGATTGCATTGTACACTGCCTTGGGCATCTATATGGCAGTCTTGCAGTTTATAAATATTAAAAGTAGAAACTGAAAAATGGAGCAGTCATAAAGCTATAAAAGCTTTTTAAAATGAATGCTGAGATTCTCAGATTGCAGAATTTCACATGTTATATGAAAATTTGCACTGGCATAATGAAACAACAAAAAAGTGGAAATATTTGCGGCTAGGAGTGTGTGAAACTTGTCCCTTTATTTCCACAGGTATTTCTATCTTCCCACATGCTTTGACTTCCTTATGTTGGCGCTTGCAACATCAGGTGCACAACTGTGGCACACCTCCTATGTTTTAAAGGGAACTTTTGTGCAATAGTGCAATTCTGAAAATCCCTGTGATTTATCGCAGCTATGTGATCTCCTTGTGCAAGGTTGTTGTGCAAATGCACCATTAGGATGCCAGCCATGGACAAAGATAAAGATGATGATAGAGACTCCTGCCTGCAGCCTTGGAGAAGCTGCCGCCAGTCTGGGTATACAATACCAAGCTAGATGTACCAATGGTCTGACTTGGTATAAGCAGCTTCCTATGTTCCTAGGAAGAGCATGATGGCTGGTTAGCAACCTAGCTTCCCTGCTCCTTACCTCCTAAAGAACTACTTTAATATCACATGGAGAATGAAAGTCCCACTAAAGAGAGAGCATCTACAGATGGACTTGTAGCTAGTCTGTTTGCAATTATCAGGAGTGAGGGAGGATCTGGTGGTTGTTACAACATCTGTATGGGTTTGACAGAAAGTGGAGTTGGAGGTTTGTGCCAGAGATAAAAGCTGGCCCAAGCTGAAAGCAACAAAGCTGTGAAGAGGGGTTGCTTGATATTCCAGATAATAACTAGAAGCCTTCTCAGTTTGGTGATGGTAGAGCTGCTGCTGAAAGCTTTTAGTGAGGCTACCAGAAAGAGGTCATCTCACCATCAGCTGGCGAACTTCCACTGACACTCCTGTTAATAATAGATGCAACCCCTGGGACTGATTCGTTCAGTCTGCTTGTCTAAGGAAGGGGTAGCATATGCCTGAATCTGCTTTTTATGCTACCCATGATGAACCCAGAAAACACTTTCCTGTACATTTTCTCTTCTTCAAAAATGTTTTGTTCTAGTTTTTAATATAAAATAACTCTTAATAAACAAGAGGCACACCAGAGCTGTCACAAACAGTGCTTCCCCCATTTCTGCCAAATTTGCAGGTGGTGAAATTGGGGAGCATTTTGACAATTTGGGGCAGGGGTGTGTGAAATATGTGTTCCTTATCAGTTGCAAACTGCTCTGGGTGTCTACCAGCCACCATTTTTGGCCTACTTTCTTTAAAGAAAGTAAACTTATGAGATCACCCAACTTTCTGTGTGTGTCCCCCTATCTACTTCTCAATGCCTGGACCAATTTGAACCAAATTTAGTACTGTTGTAGAGACACATAGGGATACCTCAACAGTGTAGTTTGTGAGGATGCTATCCACCCAGATTCAAGATGGCGGATACATGAACATTGGAAACGAAAGTGGGCTAACTTGTGGACAGCCAAACTAATTTGAACCAAATTTGGTACAGTTGTAGGGACACACAGACACACCTTAAACGTCATACTTTGTGATGATGCTATCTACCCTGACTCAAGATGGCAGATACATGAACATTGGAGGCAAAAGTGGGCTAACTTGTGGACCACCTAACCGATTTGAACCAAATTTGATACAGTTATAGCAAGCGACACATAGGGACACCTCAACAGCATAGTTTGTGATTATGTCATTCACTCCAATTCAAGATGGTGGATGCATGAATGTTTGAGGCAGAAGTTAGTAATTATCTATTAAGATTATAGTGAAAGGAAAGTAGGCAGATTAGTTCTTACCAGAACTTCATGTTATGCCACATAAATCTCCTATAAACAATGTGGAAATGGTGAGCCTCAAATTTCATGCAGGATCATTCTTATAAGAAAATTTATAACTCAGCCCTAAGACTTAGTTACCTAACAGGAGCCCTACTCAGATATCATGTTGTACAAGTGTACAGATGACTGCACACTCATACATATTTTTGTGTGAATGACTGAATCTGTATTCATTTTAAAACTAAATCTGGGTACAGGCCCTTCAAGTGCCTGGTACAGATAGGTAGTGTACTGCTGAACCTGTGTTCAACAAAATGTGCGAAAAACTGTGCCTGTGTACACTGTATGCTTGATCCTCATTCAGACATTCAGAAGTCCCACTCAGCTTACCACTTGGAAGTCAATTACTCTCCTCTGCCGGGTGGGTCAGTCACACTACAGCCTCCATCTCAAGAGACAAAAGCTGTAAGCACGATTGCTCACCTTCCCGTGATCAGGAGAGTGGCACTGCTCTCTGAGCACCCATATGATGAGTATGCAGTGTACAGCCCGCTTAAGATACAGAAGATAATATGGGTATGCAATACTAATTCCTGCGATTGGCCAGGGTGCTTTCCAGATTACACCCTGCAACAGGGTCACGACAAATCCCTGAAGTGTGCTTCCACACTCCCTGTGTTGTGACATCGCAGTCCCTACGCTGACAGCAGGATACTGTTCACATTTCCAATGCCTTGTTCCGAATTTAATCGCTGCGATATAGTGCTATGATGTCATGTATCCGGCGTAAAAAGGTTGCTGTTTTTTCGGGTTGTTGGTTTCTACGAGACTGCTCCCCCTGCTGTTTATGTTCCAAATGTGATTTGCCTGAACGGAAGCATTTTGCTGCTGTTGAGCAGCTAATCTGGAAAGTGCCCAGCAGTATGAAGCTTCTGGATTGGCCAGGCCTCCAATTAAATCCAGGAGACTGGTCTTCTGGTCGTGCTGGAATGGAGCCGTACCTTCTGCACTTCAAGATGCAACTCGCCCAGCCCCTGACCCCAGGGGCCCTGAGATGGAGGACACATTATCCAGGTTTCTCATAGGCCCAGCCTGGCCTTGTCACTTCTGCTGTCTTGCCAGCTGCTGGGTTCTGAGCCTTTCAGTACAGAGTGCCAGAAAGGCAAGAATTTCCTGTCCTTGAAATAAAAACTCCACTCTGGCCCCTGACAGGGTTGGGGAGAAAGGCGAACCTGGGAAAGTCTGCAGCTGCTCCTTTCCCCCGCCATTACAACCTTTACAAAATGGCACCTTCTCTGGGCCGAAATCACTGGCCAGAGGCCCTTCTCAGGAGGGTTGCATGACTCAGTCATGAAAACATCCCACATCATCTTTGTACCAAAGAAAACTATCTCAGCTTCTGATATTCGCCCCCAACTCCTACACGAAGCATCCTATTGATTAAGAAAATAATCCTCACTCCTCTTCTTTCTCTTTCAAACAATGCTCCTATTGGGCAGTACACTCTGCAGCAGAACAAAACAACTGTTCAGCCACAATCTACAGTACACACACATGGAGAATAAGTGAGCCAAAGAAATCAGCAGCATTTCACAATCTGTTCCAGTGCCTGGGAGGATCACGAAAACTTTGGTTAGATGCACTGTTTTCTTCTCATCGCTCCCACTCGTTCACATCCCCATATTCAGCTGCTTTTATACAGAACACATTGAAAAAGTATAAGGGTGAAGCTACATGACCACACATAACCTTGTTGATTTGTTCCATTTTATGTATTTATTTAGCAATTTGGTT
Organism: Hemicordylus capensis; assembly: GCF_027244095.1. Classification (NCBI taxonomy): domain Eukaryota; kingdom Metazoa; phylum Chordata; class Lepidosauria; order Squamata; family Cordylidae; genus Hemicordylus; species Hemicordylus capensis. Next base: position 10,312,849 of record NC_069659.1, read on the forward strand.
TTTTTAAGAGCTGAGCTGAAAGGCCCCCCAATTTCTCTGCCTCATTCACAGGTGGTGAAATTGGGGGTGGGATTCACAATCTTCCAGAGTGTCAGTGAAAGCTGGCTGAACTTACTAGCTTAAGTGCTTTTCCTATGGGCTGACGTCGTCTTCCTCCCACACTCACATCATTCACAGGGGAATTGTGGGAAATGAAAAAATGGTGGTTGCCAGCCCACAGGAGAAGCACTGCCTCTATGAAACAGCTGGAGATGGTGGGAGAAAAGTGAGCCAGGGAAGAAGTTTCAGTGCACTATTCACACCGACCCCATATCTCCCAAATATTGACCCGAACGTTTTCCATGGAGAATTTTGGCTCATTTTTATTTTTAAAACAACATTACAAGCAACAACAAAACACATATTATGCTCTAAATTCACACTTTTTTTTGTACATTTCTATTCCACTCTTCCTCCAAGGAGCCCAGAGCCATGTACATGGTTAAGTTTATCTCCACGACAACCCTATGAGATATGTTAGGCTGAGAGATGAAGGACTTGCCTAGAGTCACCCACTGGTGACTAGGGAAGAGGAAACAGAAAACGGGGAGGGAAAGAGAAAAAGGACTGATGTTTATGGTAGTACTTAACTGAGCTTAAGCAGATGTCTTGTGTTGTGTGCGCTGGCCATGATTTCTACAAGCTCAAACGACTTAAAAGATCTCTGTATACCACTGAAATGTCATAGCAGAGATCTTGACTTATGGTTCTGTGTTGGAGATGGGCCAGTTTGACTGATATTCCCGCCCAACACTCGATGAGAAGTGGGGGTGTGAAGTTTCCCTACCACACCTAACGAACAATTCCCACGGCCATATAGTGATGCGAGACTAATATCTGCAGCGGAAATACTACTTTTTAGCATATTGTTGTAAACCACTCAAAGTGCATTTTGGGTGGTATGCAGATTTGTTAATAAACAAACAAACAAACAAACAAACAAACAAACAAACAAACATCCACTACACCAGGGATTCTCAGCCTTGGGTCCCCAGATGTTATTGGACTTCAGCTCCCATAATCCCCAGGCCCAATGGCCTTTGGCTGAGAATTATGGGAGTTGAAGTCCAACAACCCATGGGGACCCAAGGTTGAGAACCCATGCACTACACAATTTGATTGCACATTCAGCCCCCATGCAACTTTGGGGTGGTAGGGATGGCATGCCATGGCTGAGGGAACACATGCGCGCCCTCGCTTCTGATTGCACAATAGGTAGCACTGACTGAACTGTCCACTGTCTGTTAGCATTTCCATTTGTGCTTGGATGGAGTGACAGGACAGTTTTTCACACGTGGTAGAAAGCACACACACCTCAGAATTCATGTCACTGCCAAAGTTTGGGACTCATTTTCCACCACATCCCATTATACCAAGTATAGTCTGAGGGAGGCAGGTTGCCTCCTTGTCTTAAGGAGGCAATTATTAGGCCACTTCTGAAGAAGAATGCCTTGGATCCCTTATTGTTGAGCAACTACAGGCCTGTCTTCAACCTTCTGTGGCTGGGCAAGGTAATTGAGAGGGTGGTGGCCTCCCAGTTCCAGACAGTCTTGGAAGAAACTAATTATCTAGACTCATTTCAGACTGGCTTTCGGGCAGGCTATGGAGTGGAGACTGCTTGGTTGGCCTGATGAATGATCAATTGGGAATTGACAGAGGAAGTATGACTCTGTTGGTCCTTTTAGACCTTTTAGCAGCTTTCAGTACTATCAACCATAGTATCCTTCTGGAGCGTCTGAGGGGGTTGGGAGTGGGAAGCACTGCTTTGCAGTGGTTCCGCTCCTACCTCTCGGGCAGGTTCCAGATGGTGTCCCTTGGAGACTGTTGTTCTTCAAAATCTGAACTTCGGTATGGTGTCCCTCAGGGCTCCATATTGTCTCCGATGTTGTTTAACATCTACATGAAACCGCTGGGAGAGATAATCAGGAGATTTGGTGCAGGATGCTATCAGTATGTTGATGACACCCAAATCTATTTCTCCATGTCAACAACATTGGGAGAGGGCATAACCTCCCTAAATGCCTGCCTGGAGGTGCTGATGGACTGGATGAGGGATAACAAACTGAGGCTTAATCCAGATAAGACGAAGGTACTCATTGTGCGGGGTTGAAACTCAGGAGATGAGTTTGATCTGCCTGTTCTGAATGGGGTCACACTTCCCCGGAAGGAACAGGTACACAGTCTGGGGGTGCTTCTGGATCCAAGCCTCTCCCTGGTGTCTCAGGTTGAAGCAGTGGCCAGAGGTGCTGTCTATCAGCTTGAGCTGATATGCCAGCTGTGTCCATTTCTTGACCTCAGAACAGTGGTACATATGCTGGTAACCTCCAGACTGGATTACTGCAATGCGCTCTATGTGGGGCTGCCCTTGTATGTAGTCCAGAAACTACAGTTGGGCCAAAATGCGGCAGCTGGGTTGGTCTCTGGGTCATCTCGGAGAGACCATATTACTCTTGTATTGATACCATTGAGATGATGATGATGATGATGATGATGATGATTTTACATTTATATCCCGCTCTTCCTCCAAGGAGCCCAGAGCGGTGTACTACATACTTGAGTTTCTCTTTCACAACAACCTTGTGAAGTAGGTTAGGCTGAGAGAGAAGTGACTGGCCCAGAGTCACCCAGCTAGTTTTATGGCTGAATGGGGATTTGAACTCAGGTCTCCCCGGTCCTAGTCCAGCACTCTAACCACTACACCACGCTGGCTCTCATCAGATCATCAGGAGAGGTTCATCTGTAGTTGCCACTGGCTCGTCCGGTGGCTACTTGGGGACGGGCCTTCTCCGCTGCTGCCCCAAAGTTCTGGAATGCGCTCCCTGCTGCAATAAGAGCCTCCCCATCTCTGACAAATTTAAAAAAGTCTTTAAAGATGCATCTGTTCACCCAGGTTTTTAATTAAATACTTTTTAAATAGTTTTAACATTGTTTTAAAATATGTTTTTACAATTTTAAATTGTTGTCATGTTTTAACCTTCTCTGTTGTCATTTATTTTGCTTTGTTGTAAACTGCCCAGAGATATAAGTTTTGGGAGGTATAAAATATGTTAAATACATTAATAATAATAATAATAATAATAATAATAATAATAATAATAAATAGTCAGTCTTCTGGACTTCCATAAGCCTCAACACTAGACATCTCCATGCATGAGCCAAAGGAAGAGGGCATTTATTCCCATTAGACTGTTTAGTTTCATTACACATTTCAGAATCTGAGAATTCCTGGGTATTTGCCATTAACGTCACCCATAGTACTGGCTTATTCATGTTATTTATTGCCTTCCAGCATAAGGGCAGACTTTGTCACTTTTACTCTGGTTTTCCATAGGTGCTATTGTCCTGTTTAACTTCTTCTTTTTAAGCCATTACATTGTGCGTCACTTTGAGTACTTCTGGTGGAGAATGTGACTGATCAATCCATCAAACAAATAAATTGCACCAGCAAACTGAGCGTGACTTTGGACGCTGAGATGCCAACACCGGGGAGTGGCCAGCAAAGCCATCATGGCACATTGACTCGGGTAGAGAGGAGTACAGGGGCAGGGTACGATATGGCAGAAAGGGAAGGACCATAGCTCAGTGTCAGCACATTTGCTTTGCATGCAGAAGGCAATGGGTTCAAACCCTGGTGTCTCCAGGTAGGGTTGGGGAAAACTATTTGATTCCTAGATTATTACTCTCTTTCCCTTCAGTTTGACAATGGATTGGTTTAGACCAGGGATTCCCAACCTGTGGTACTCCGGATGTTGCTGAAGTACAACTCCCATCCTCCCCACCTACAATTTATTGGCTGAGGGTGCTGGGAGATGCATCATCTGAGCTACATCTCCCACCATCCTGCAGCTGAGGGTGATGGGAGATGTAGCTCAGCGACATCTGGAGGACCCCAGGCTGGGAACCCCTGGTTTAGATGATATCTGACTGACCCATGTGATTAGTAAGGGGGACGGGACACCTTCCACAGACATCTCAATATCATCCCAGAACACCCCTTTATCACATGGGGGTAGGCTGTTCATGCAAATTGCTGTGGAGCCGCCATTCAGATAAAGAGCCCACCCCACCCATGTGATAGAGAGATCTGTTATATTCACAGAAGACTTCCAATGGGTCTGCTTTCGGTATGTCCCCTTTCTAATCTAACAGGCCACAAAGATATAGTCTGAACTAGCCCAAAGAACTAGCCCAAAGAACTAGCCCATTTTGTGCATATCAAAAACTCGCATGCTCCACCAGCTTACGTTGGTCCAACAAAAGATATTTGCCCCGGCCTCAACATGCCAGTCACTTTCTGATGGACTCTGACAGCCATGCAAGTGAGTTTTATTTGCAAAATAAAAAAGCATTCGCAGCTGAAGATTCTCTATGTACATGTGAACAGGAAGCTAGCTTTGCAGGCTGTGAGGTGCAGGGTAGATACGCAAGAGGGTCTCGGGATGAGACCACATTGGTTGCTGCAAGGCAAACTGTGGCCAGCTTGTCCAAGTAGGCTGACATCAAAGAGAAGCTGAAAGGGATGGAGAAGGCCTCGGAAAAGAAAACTGCTCAACAGCCCCCCTTCCTGGGATCAGATATGCCTATGGTTTTGCACCTCCTAGTGCTACTGTGGGCAAGCCTGTAAAGGGATTGGGGACGTGGAGGTGGGTGACGGAGAAGGGAGATTCCAAGAGTTTGCTTTTAACAGAGAAGCAGCCAAAACACATAGAGAATTCCCTCTTCCTATTCCTAGCACGTGGACAACAATGGAGAAAGAGAAAGCAGGAATACAGCCTTGCCAGTTCTCTAGGAGAAGAGTGGGCAACCTTAAGGCTTGCAGAATCTACTCTCTTTAAAAAAAAACCAAACCCCAAAAACTAGAGCCCTGACTAAGAGAGTCAGATGTAAAATAATGTTGCCAGAAGCAACATGGTAGCCCAGGGGGTGGAGCCTAGTGCATCTGGGCCAGCACCAAGTTCCAAGGGGCCACCAATGGGCCACCTCCTACCTCGGCAGGCCTCAAAAAAGTTGATCTGCACAAAAGCTCTGGGCTGGCCACTGTTGGAAGCAGAATGCCGGAATGGTGGCCCTTTGCTCTCACGCTGCTCGGCTCTTCTGATGTTTTATCTTTTACCCGATAGGAAGCAGGGCGAGTAGGCACACACAGACATACTTCAGCATCTGCTTGGTGCCAAAAATGCTTCTCCTCTGGAATTGTTTACCCTCTAAAACGAAAGCCAAATAGTGCTGGATTCTTAAAATAACTTGCTGTTTGTGACACAGGAAACTTGGGGTCAAAGGCATTTATGGGGCGGGGGGAGGAGAAACTAAAGAGCCAGCTGCCTGCAGAAGTATTGCTGCTTCGAATGCTGCATAATTAATTTTTTTCCATGCATGCATTTTGTTTTCATGCTTATTCATATACTTTAATTGGAATACTTTGATTTGAATATATACCTCGCTTCAATCAGCGCTAAGTTAGATTGAATTTTTCAGGTGCCACCAGCCACAAGCAGAACCAAGAAGCTTTTCACATGGGGCTTTGGAAACCCTTTAAATTACATCTCCTCCAGATTGGAGGGGGTGCGTTCACATATCGGCTAGATTTACCCAGAAGTCCCTGCGAGTTATCAGGGAGCAGTTCACAAACAATTCAGGTTTTTTACTGTGCATTAGTGTGTAGCCCGATTTATATCCGGGGTAAAAAAACCCACTATTTGTGTCATTTTGGGGGGACAACTTCGAGTTTGCCGTAAAGCCTCCCTATAAACTCATGGTAAAATCTGCTGTGTGTAAAAGCCCCAGCTCACGTCAAAATGAGTTTTACAAAGGTCCCTCCTGGGGCAAGACAAGGGTCGTCAGCTTATTGCTTGAAGGACTTCTGTGCCATTTACAGCTGCATGACTGGCAGAAATTAAACCGGTAAAGCTCTCCTCTTCACTACTATACCTCCATGCTGCAAAAGGTTTCACTCCATGCAAAATTGTTTCAACATTGCTTCACACAGGCCAGGCCAGGCCAGGCAGCAGTATACATCATCCTTAAGCAGCTGCCTAGGGGCTCACCACTGATACCTGCCCCAAACCAATTTTTGTTGCAAAATAAAATAAAACGTTCTGCTTGGAGTCAGCAATCTAGGTTCCCCATGATGCCCCAAACATTGAGTTGTTCCAGAGCATAGTTTGTGTGGGGACATGAGGAGGAATGACTGCCAAAGAAATATGGTGGCTACCACTGGGAGTTGACATGTTTTTATGGCAGCAACCACTCCCCCCCCAGAATGACTCAATGTCCTCCCCCCCAAGGCATTGCACTGTGGGATATTAAGATGGCCCTCGTCAGGGAACTGGGCAGCAAAGGGGCCACAAAGGTAAGCTCTTTAGGGCCCCAACAAACTGGCATAGGTGTCCTATCAGATGGTGCTTTGGTGAGGGACCCCGTGAACCTGGGCTTTACATGGGAATATCTATCTATCTATCTATCTATCTATCTATCTAGATCCCGCTCTTACTCCACAGAGCCCAGAGCAGTGTACCTGGTGACATTTATCCTCACAACAACCCTGTGAGGTCAGTTAGGCTGAGAGATAAGCGACTGACTCTGAGTCACCCAGTGAGTTTCATGGCTGAATGGGGATTTGAACTCAGGTCTCTCCAGTCCTAGTCCACTACACCACACTGGCTCTCCATAGACTGATTGCTCCCATTCGATGATTGCTGCAGAAGAAAGTGGAGACTTGTGTGAAACAGATCCAGCATCACCAAAGACAGAGTTTTCACATGAACCCAAATGCAGTCATCAACTAAAGTATCTGGTATCCAGGTCAATTCATGAAAGACCTACAAATGACTGTAGCCACAGACAGACCTGGCAACTTCCTTCCTCAGTTTCCAGCTTACTTTCTGAAAAAAGTGAACACCTTTTGCCGTTTTACTTGCTGTAATATCTTACTGTAGTACCAGTAATACTGACTGCAGAAGGAAATCATGCCATTTATTTGTTTGTTTGTTTATGTATTCAAATAAATAAATCCCTTGCTAACTTGGCAAAGAGACACCTTTTAATTTGATGATTCCCTTTATTTAGCAGGGGGAGAGCAACTGACCCTATCCACCCCAGTTGCTGGTGTCTATCTTATGTTTCTTTTTAGATTGTGAGCCCTTTGGGGAACAGGGATCCATCTTATTTATTTGTTATTTCTCTGTGTAAACCGCCCTGAGCCATTTTTGGAAGGGAGGCATAGAAATCAAATGAATGAATGAAATCTAGAATGTGTGTGTGTGTGTGTGTGTGTGTGTGTGTGTGTATATATATATATATATATATATATATATATATATATATATATATATATAAAAAAATCTAAATCCATGGTGGTTCATAGCGTATTAAAATATTAAAAACAAAACAATGAAAAACCCACCAATAAAACCATTAAAATGCAGCAGAAAGAAACAGTGCCAGCAGCAAAAAACGGGAGAGAAAGCACCCCTTAAAATACATATGCCTGAATTAAAATCCAGGTCTTTGAGACCAAGGAGTGAATGTCCATTGGGAGAGCATTCCAAAGTCTGGGGGGCAATGACCAAGAAGGCCCTGTCCTTCTCCCCTAACGGAGCCCCTACATCTGTAGCCCCCTCCATCCCCCTTATTCTCACCAAGAAACCACATGTGCAAGGCATTCCAACCTGCCTTGGCTTGAAAGCAAACTCAAAGTCATTGTTAATCTGCCCGTGATCCCTCTTCCTCGGCTACCCCAGAAACAATGTGTTGAGCGCATAAAGCACAGGCATGAACAGCAAAGGAAACAGGAGTGTGCTGCACACAATGGCAAGGAAGCACTTGGACTCTGCTGCACCTGGCACCCTTTTTCCTGCTTTCCTAGACGGAATTCACAGGCAAACGTTCCTACAGATGCTTTACTATTAGTTTATTGCTGCTGCTGCAGCAGCTGCTGCTCAGTGCCTTTAATACTGTAGGGGTTTGCACTGCTTCACTGACAATCTGCCATTAAAATGAGTTTAGGACTCATACCTTGCACACTGCATTCATTTACAATTCTGGAATATAACTGCTGCTATCCCCGGGTCCTGTGCTTTAGAAATGTAGGTTTAACAGCCAAGCACAGGGAGGAGAGCTGGTCTTGTGGTAGCCAGCATGAATTGTCCCCTTTGCTAAGAAGAGTCTGTCCTGGTTTGCATTTGAAGGGGAGACAACATGTTTGAACTGTAAGATATTCCCCTGACGAGATGGGGCCATAACTCAGAGAAAGAGCATCTGCATCCTTGCAGGCAGAAGGTTCCAAGTTCCCTCCCTGGCAGCATCTCCAAGATAGGGCTGAGAGAGACTCCTGCCTGCAACCTTGGAGAAGCTGCTGCCAGTCTGTGCAGACAATACTGAGCTACACGGACCAAGGCTCTGACTCAGTAGAAGGCAGCTTCCCATTTAAAAACAAACACAAACTGTGAAGTCTCCCCTCAACTCTGAACGCGCTAGGTGGCCTTGACAAAGCACCACCTAGCTCTCAGCCTCCTGCCTGTGATATGGGGATAACAACACTACTGATCTACATAAAAGAGCTGACAACTATAGTTCTCCTGGCATTGGGATTCTAGCTGGCTTGAGCATCCTTGTGACACAGCAGCTGGCATCCTAACACATTCCCAGTGCAACAGGAGAAGCACTTGGCTTCTGAAAAGTTCAACTTACGGAGCTCCATTGCTGATTCAGTGGAGGGGGGCAAATTTCGGCGACCGCCCCTCCCAAGAAGCTTTCTGCACCTCCTGAAAATATGTTCCTGAGGGTCACATAGCCCTCAGGGACATATTTTCAGGTGACAAAGAGGGCTTCCAGGGAAGGGAGGTTGTTGAAATCTACCCCCCCCCACACACACACTAGCACTGGTGCAGTATTAGTTTGGAGCTCTTCAGAAGCACTATTGCAAGAGGAGGTACGGGGGAGGGAGCTGGTCTTGTGGTAGGAAGCATGAATGGTCCCCTTTGCTAAGCAGGGTCTGCCCTGGTTTGCACTTGGATGGGTGACTACATGTGAGCGCTGCAGGCTGTAGGATATTCCCTTTAGAAGATGGGTCTGTAGCTCTGTGGTAGAGCATCTGTGCTCAGCATGCAGAAGGTCCCAGGTTCAAATTCTGGTATCTCCAGGCAGGGCTGGGAGAGAGACGCCTGCCTGCAACCTTGGAGAGCTATTGCCAGTCAGAGTAGAGAATACCAAGGGTCTGACTCAAGATCAGGCAGGCTTCCAATGATCCTGTGCAGCCCTGGTGCTTCTCCAGTTGCACTGGTGCTTCAGGATGCCAACTGTTGTCTTCCTTGGCCATAATATTAGAGGAGAGCTGGTCTTGTGGTAGCAAGCATGACTTGTCCCCTTAGCTAAGCAGGGTCCACCCTGGTTGCATATGAGTGGGAGACTAGAAGTGTGGGCACTGTAAGATATTCCCCTCAGGGGATGGAGCCGCTCTGGGAAGAGCAGAAGGTTTCAAGTTCCCTCTCTGGCTTCTCCAAGATACGGCTGAGAGAGACTCCTGCCTGCAACCTTGGAGAAGCCGCTGCCAGTCTGTGAAGACAATACTGAGCTGGATGGACCAATGGTCTGACTCAGTATATGGTAGCTTCCTATGTTCCTATGAGATGGCCGTGCTCTCCTCCCTAATTCCAGAGATGCGGGAGCAACTGTGGAAACTCAGCCTGGTAGGAACTGTAATCGGCATGTGGTCAGAGATGCTCTTCTCATGTCCCCACCATTCAGAAGAGATTTTGTAGTGGAGAGATCTCTGGTAAGCCCTTTACCTCCGATTAAGCCCTGTACCCACCATCCCAGTTCACTGCTCTCCATCTGTTCCAAAAAAAGGCATCAGGAGTCCTCAGGAGTTAAAAGTTAACCTTTGTTATCACTCGAGAATCACTTGAAGCACACAGAGTACTTTGGTGGGATTGCTCTGAACTTTGCCGCAAAAGGCCACCCCGTCCACACTGAGCTCTTTGTAACTGTGTGTGTCAGAACAGTGTGTGACTCAGGCCTCCCACTCTTGATTTTCTTCTCCCTCCCAAACACACATCTTTCCCTTTGTCTCCTCCTTCCCAAAGATCTTCAACATGTAGGATGAGACACAAACCCACAGCAGAGGGAGGCATTATCTGACAGAAGAGCCAGATGCATTTGTGGCAACCAACTGTTCTCCCCAGGCTGTACAGAAATGCCCATTGTTTTTAAAGGTAAACAGATGACAGGGAGAGAGCTCCTTTGAGGGGGAACTGATTCTTATTCTCTTATACACGTGTACACCTCACCTGCACTGCCCCTCATTTGGGAAGCAGTGCCTTAGAGACGGGAAAAGTAAGAATGGCTTGTCCTCAGAGGACCCCTCACCCCTCTGCTTCTCTGCATATCTGTGCACATTATTGTTTTCCAAATTACTCCAGATTTTTAAAAAGGCATGACCAGATTGTGGACTCATGCAGAGGTGCAAATAGGCAATCTCTGCTAAAGTAAATAAAGTGTGCTGTCCTGGCGCCCAGAGACCCCTGTGGTTTTCTTTGGTGGTACACAGGAGGGGTTTACCATTGCCTTCTCCCGCGCAGCCTGAGATGATGCCTTTCAGCATCTCCCTATATTGCTGCTGCTCGATATAGTACTAGCAGGGATTCGAACTGGCAACCTTCTGCTTGTTATTATTATTATTTTTTAACATTTTATATCCTGCTCTTCCTCCAAGGAGCCCAGAGCAGTGTACTAAATACTTAAGTTTCTCCTCACAACAACCCTGTGAAGTAGGTTAGGCTGAGAGAAAAGTGACTGGCCCAGAGTCACCCAGCATTATCTGACAGAAGAGCCAGATGCATTTGTGGCAACCAACTGAATGGGGATTTGAACTTGGGTCTCCCCGATCCTAGTCCAGCACTCTAACCACTACACCACACTGGCTTGATTATTAGTCAAACATTTCCCCGCTGTGCCACTTGAGGTGAGTAATTTCTGCTAGGAGCAGGTAATTTTGCACTGTTTTGCGCATGAAAGTAGTAATAGCTTCACACAGTTATTATGGCTCAAAGCAGCTGAAGGACTTCTCCTCCTCCATTACTTTATCTAAACCTCTTATAAAGCGTGTTAGTGACCCATCACCACATCTTGTGGTGGTTAGTTCCATAAGTTAATTATGGATGTAACAGTTTAGGGTACCATCTAAGGAGCCCTCACAGCTTATGCAGGATACTGATAAGTCCCAACAAGCTTTGTTTGGATATTGATAAGTCCCAACTAACCCCTGCTAACTGAGCAAAGAGACACCTTTTAAAGTGGTGTTTCTCTTATAGGGGGAGAGCAACCGGCCCTATCTAGCCCCAGCACAGCATCCCTCCAGTGGCTGTTGCTGGTATCTGCCTTATGTTTCTTTTAGATTGTGAGCCCTTTGGGGACAGGGATCCATCTCATTTATGTATTTTTATTTTGTAAACCACTTTGTGAACTTTGGTTGAAGAGTGGTATATAAATATTCGTAGTAGTAGTAGAATGCATAAACTGAAGATGTGCCCTGGATATGCCCCCAAATCTTCTGCAATGCACAAAAGATCTCTGGCAGATGCTCAAGGATTCAATAGACAAATCAGTGTGGAAAATATTTACTTCATAGCAAAATGTTTGAAAACCATAGTATTGTGTTGCCCTTTCATCAACAATCACTACAGCACCCTCTGCTAAAAAAAAAAATTATATTTCCGAGTCCGTTGTTTTTCAAAGGACATAGGAAGCCTGCCATATACTGGGTCAGACCATTGGTCCATCTGGCTCAGTATTGTCTACACAGACTGGCAGCGGATTCTACAAGGTTGCAGGCAGGAGTCTCTCTCAGCCCTACCTCGGAGATACCAGGGAGGGAACCTTTGGACATTTCTGCTCCAGAAATCTGAACAATGCACATGTACCCTGAGCACTATTTATTTGAACATAGCTTGAAATGGGTGGTGCTGGATTCCTCATCAGATCCAAGAAGAGAGAGAGAGTGTTAATGGCACATGAAATATGTTTTGGCAAAACTCACGAGAAATCGGTTCCCAGCTGAGAGCTGGCCACTTGCCCACTGGGGCAGAGAAAACAGTGTGATTCCTGTAAACCAACTGGCATTTCTTCAACCATGGTGGCCCAGCACGTTGGTAAGGATGCTGCAGGTCAAGTCCCGAGTGTGAGACTTACCCATACCAGTGCACTTACCAGGATTCAATCAAATTTGCGGATGACAAAAAAATTATCCAGGAAGGTGAAAACTCAAGTGGACTGCAGACAGCTCCAAGAGAAATCCTCCAGCTTGGCTGAACGGACAACAAAACATTTTTGTCTTTGGGGGCTA